>NC_050580.1:10225111-10525111 GCF_011100635.1 Trichosurus vulpecula | reverse complement strand
CATTTCCCCTTCTCATATCCCCTTCCTCTCCTACTTTTCTATAGAGTAAGATAGCCAATTGAATGTGTATGTTATTCCCTCTTTGAGCCAATTCTGAGGAGAGTAAGATTCAAGTGTTCCCCATTACCTCCCCCATCTTCCCCTCCCCTGTAAAATCTCTTTTCATGCCTCTTTTATGTCAGATGATTTATCCCATTCTACATCTCCCTTTCCCTTTCTCTCAGTGCATCCTTCTTTCTCACCCCTTAATTTTATTTGTTTTTAGATATCATCCCATCATATTCAATTCACAACTGTGCCCTCCATCTACATATACTCCTTCTAGCTACCCTAATAATGAGAAAGTTCTTATGAGTTACAACTATCATCTTCCCATGTAGGAATGTAAACAGCTTAGCCTAATTATCCCTTATGATTTACCTTTCCTGTTTACCTTTTTATGCTTCTCTTGAGTCTTTTATTAGAAAGTCAAATTTTCTAATTCAGCTCTGATATTTTCATCAAGAGTACTTGAAAGTCCTCTATTTCATTGAATGTCCATTTCCCTGCTGAACGATTATACTCAGTTTTGCTGAGTAGGTGGTCCTTGGTTATAATCCTAGCTCCTTTGTCCTATGGAATATCATATTCCAAGCCCTTTGATCCTTTATTGTAGAAGCTGCTAAATCTTGTGTTATCCTGACTGTGGCTCCATAATACCTGAATTGTTTCTTTCTGGCTGCTTGCAATATTTTCTCCTTGACCTGGGCGCTCTGGAATTTGGCTATAATATTTCTGGGAGTTTTCATTTTGTGATTTCTTTGAGGAGGTGATGTGTGGATTTCTTCAATTTCTATTTTGCCCTCTTGTTCTAGAATATCAGCACAGTTTTCCTTGATAATTTCTTGAAAGATGATGTCAAGCCTCTTTTTTTTTGATCATGGCTTTCAGGAAGTCCAATAATTTTTAAATGATCTCTCTTAGATTTATTTTCCAAGTCAATTGCTTTTCCAATGAGATATTTCACATTGTCTTCTATGTTTTCATTCTTTTGGTTTTGTTTTTTGATATCTCATGGAATTGTTAGTTTCCACTCGCTCAATTCTAATTTTAAGAAATTCTTTTCTTCAGGGAGCTTTTCCACCTCCTTTCTATTTGTCCAAATCTACTTTATGAGAAATTCTTTTCTTCAATAAGTTTTTGTGCCTCTTTTTCCATTTGGCTAATTCATTTTTCAAGGCATTTTTCTCTTGATTGGATTTTTGTACCTCTTTTACCATTTGGCCTATTCTGTTTTTTTAATGTGTTATTTTCTTGGGTATTTTTTTGTGTCTCCTTTACCAAGCTATTGACTCTTTTTTCATGATTTTCTTGCATCACTCTCATTTCTCTTCCCAATATTTTCTCTACTTCTCTTATTTGAATTTTTGAGTTCTTGTGTGGCCTGAAACCAATTAATATTTTTTCTATGAGGCTTTGGATGTAGGGCTTTTTACTTCCTTATCTTCTGAGTCATTTGTCACCATAGCGACTTCCTATAGTCAGAATTTTTCTATTGTTTGCTTATTTTTCCAGACTATTTCTTAACTTTTAACTCTTTGCTTAAGTGGGGCTCTACTTCCAGGGTGGAGGGCACATTGTCTGAAGCTTCAAGGGTTTTGTGCAGCTGTTTTTGGAGATACTTCTAGGGACCTGTAAATTTTCAGTTCTTCCAAAGTGGTATGATCTAAGGAGAGGTGTGTTTATTCCATTCCTGGCCTGTGCTCTGGTCTACAAGTGACCACAAGCACAGTCTTCTGCCCTGGAACTGTTATGAGGGTCCCTAATACACTGAAGCTGCAAGCTCTGGTTTGCTAGTACTCCTCCTCACCCTGGAACTGCCACCTAGGACTGTGACCTGGACCAGAGTATGGGCAAAGTAGCAGAGTCCTGCCCCTGCTGTCAGCAAAGATCCCCTGTACTCTCCTTCTGACTAGCTGTCCTACTTCCTTACTATCTGTGACCTGAGAACTCTGGAAGCAGCTCAGTGCTTTATTGCCTTTTCCACCTTCCATCACTGACTGTCATATCTTTGTTCCCCAATTTCCAGCTTTCATGGATTTAGACCTAGAAGGGTCCTCATATAGGGTGAAAATGGTTCTTTAAAAATGTTTACAGGTACAGATGATTTTATAATTGAAAATAACCTTCCCAAAGATTTAATCATAAGAGTTATAATTGACCATCTGAAGTGCCTGGAGACACAGTTTCAGAAATACTTCCCTTCAAATTTGGATTCTACAAAACTAAGTTGGGTTCATAAACCATACTCAGCTGAAAGAAAAAAAAAAGTCAGTCACTTGTCATTAAAAATTCAAAAAGAATTTGCCAAGTTATCAAGGAACACAGGTTTAAAAGTTGAATTTCCCAAAACATAGTTAAATGAATTTTGGCTTGAGGTTAAGACAGAATTTCCAACAATTTCTGAAATGGCCCTAAACATACTTCCACCATTTTGTACTATGTATTTATGCAAAGCAGCATTCTCAGCATTGATGATTCTAAAATAAAAATATTGATCAACTCTGAAAAAAGTTGAATCAAATATTCCCCCCAAATTTAATTCTTTATGTAAAAATAAACAAGCAAATCCATCTTATTAGTATGCAATTCGCTTTTGTCTTTAATAAATGGTAAAATTACATGTATACCAAAGAATTGTTTTAAAACAAATTTACAATTTGTTATCAGTAAATGTTTGATTTGTATACCTATTTTATATACCTATATACCCGAGATCGGACAAAAATTTCTTGGACAAAAAGGGGTGATCATGGACCAGTCACAAATTCTTATAGCCTATTTTTCTCATCTAAAATATGGGGCAATAATACATGCTTCATAGAGTCATTGTCAGACCCAAAGAGATCATGGAGATGAAGAGCTTTGCAAACTGAAAAGCATCGTATACAAGCTAACAGCTTAGATAGTACAAGACAGAACAGCTGTCACACTTCAGGAGAGGAGGGATGCCAGAAAAGAGTTGTCACAAGTCTATTATAAAGGAAAATGTGACCGATGAGAGGCAGCGAAGAAGCTGGGGCCATGATGAGTTTACAATTTCATGTAGTATCGTTCTTTATTTTTGTGTGTCTAAACTTGTGTTTCTATGCATTGGAATGTTTATTTTGGTTGATTGCTGCTCAGTTTAGGATAAATACACTTTTTTTTCCAGAGAGGTAGCAATGGTGAATAGCAACACATTGAGCTTATAATTGGAGGTCATAGTTTATACCAGTAGGCATGATATTATTGCTAGGCTTATATACCTATAATTAGCTTTTAATGGGTATCTAGAAACAGAGTACTATAAACAGGAAACCAAGAATTTTTTAGAAAATTATGGTGAAAAAACTTACTGGGAAAGAAGCACAGTAATAGATCAACCCATTCTACCCACTGGGCCAGACATTGCACTCATCCATTTATTAAGCATCCACCATGGCGGGGAGTTCTGTGCTGAGGAGGAGAGGCAGAGGAGCAAGGTCAGAAGAAGACAGGGTCCCTGCCCTCCTAGAATTCACGGTCTACGCCAGTCTTTGGGCTCAAACACAAACAGCTGTGACATCTCAGACCTAGCCCCCGATAAGCTGAGAACACCTTGGGGGGAGGAGAGGACAGGGCTCTCACCATAATAATTTCTACGGCCCCTTTTATACCTATTCAGACTTTCCCTTAGGAACATTAGAATTTGGCTCCTAACTCTCACAAACAAGGGCCCTTACCTCTCCTGTAAGCATCCAGGCTAAGAGGACAGCGTTAGGACCAGATACAAGCAGAACAGTCCTATTGCAGTCAGGAGAATTCTCTTCTTTTCCAGAGGGTGTCAAGCAGCACCACCCCCTCCAAATGTGGCCTGCCCAGGGCAGTGCACAACAGGATTCTCATTCCCCAGCTCCTGCCTTTCAGTGCAGCTCCAGGCTGCTACCTCACACTGCTTGAGGTCCACCCAAATGCCCAGACCTCCCTGAAACATTTCTATTTCTAGCTATAGCACTAGCTAGTCTCCTATTACCACACTGTAACGAGGCCCACACTCTTCAGTGTGAGTCTCTCATCTAGGATAAGGACTCCAGCACAGGATGTGGGCGCCAGCTCTCCAAGCATCTGGTGGCACTCTCACTTGAAAGGCCATGGGGCTCACTCTGGAGCCACACCTGCTTCTCTTTGTTTGGCTTCATAGGACCCCAAAGGCCCACAAGGAAAGGAATATGACTTATAAGGGAAATAATAGAGAGGAAAAGAGCATTAGGATGTTAACAAATACATAATCGTTGACTAGAGATCCAGCCTAATGCTCTGGCATCTCGCTTATTATGATTGCATCTGCCATCGTGGGCAAATGGTGCCAAGGAGAAGGGCCAGCTTCCCACCACCGTGTGAAGTAATCATTTCCTTTTCCCTCTCTTCTTGCGGATGCTTCATTTTATGACATGGCTGTTGGGGGTGCCTCTCCATAAAGCCCTACAGAGCACTTTTATTTACATCCTGGAAACCGAATGCAAGGTCTCAGAACAAACCGTGATAATCGTGTTTTACCGACATTTGGGTTTGTGTCTTGGAGCTCTCCTGGAGTTGTTTTGGTTCCTTCTTTTTGAGTTTGCTGAATGCAGCAGAAAATGTAAAGAAGAGCAAAACTACAGGAGAAGGGGCTGGGGTGGGGTGGGGTGGGGTGGGATTTTGCTTTGAGACCAGCACGTAATGTTCAGCAATCATCCGGGCCCTTAGTAGGAGAATAAGGAAGGGCCTGAGAATTTGCCCAGTCTTCATTTCACAAAGGATGAAAATGAGGGTCAAAGACCAGAAGGGACCTACCCAGGACCACAGAGGCAAGATTTGAACCCATGTCCTCACTCTTGACATTCAGGATTTATTCCGCTATGCAGGTCTATGATTACTTTGGCTAATATCACAGTCTCTGATCTCTCCCTTAGGTGCAGAGCTGAAAGGGACCTCAGAGGCAATAATCTAATCTAACTCCCTCATTTCACACACTTGAGGAAACTGAGGCCTGGGGGAGTCACTTACCCATGGTCACACAAATAGTAAATGTCGGAGGTAGAATTTGAACCTAGGTCCTCTGACTCCATGGGGGCTCCTTTCAGTGTACCATACTTAGTACCCAACCCTTGCTGACTAGTCACTCATGGATTTCCTTGGGATTTCCTTTTAGTTGTCTCTTCAGGCTGTAAGGTCTCTGAGCACAGGCACTTAAGCTCCTGGCCTATTCCTTTCAGGGACTAGCACAGAACAGATACTTAGTAGATGCCGTGAAGACAAAATTAAATAACCTTAATGGGAGATTCCCATCGGCAAATACAGATCCCGAGAAGTCTCAGGAAAGTGACCTGTATTCAGGCCTTTTGAGACTAATCCCACACACACCCCACCGCCCCACTCCCAATGCATTAGTGTGTCCTCCTATGGCCCCCGCCTCCAGCTCTATCTCCAGGAGAGGACCGAGCTGTGCCCCAAAGCTGCAGACAATTCACCCGTGTTTATGGCTTTCAACCGACGGTTGGAGTTGAGTGTTTAGAGACTTTTAGAGGAAAGGCCTCTGGCCAGAATTGGAAGGGAGAGAATGGAGAGGTGAGGGCCTAGGAGGATTTTTTTTGCTCTGTACCTTCTCTGTCAGAATGAATGAATCAAAAATCCCTCCTCAAAGAAATAAATGGGGAGTGGTGGAGGTAGGGATTGCGCAAACGACAGGGAGGAGGATTAACCTAATAGTTTATGGGCTTCCCGGTACCACCCAACATGAAGGGGTAGGGAAGCCCCCCAACAGCTCGGGGCAGGGTGAAAGTGCACAAATGTTTCTCAGAATGGCCAGCCAAGGAGGCACTGCGATCTGAGAAAGAGGAGAGACGATCCACGAGATCCCGAATTTATGTAGCCCTCCGATTTACATTTTATCGGATTTGGGATGGAGTGATTTAAGCAGCTTCACGGAACTTCTCCGCGTTTCTCTTGTTGCCTTCCTCCCCCGCCTGTGCTCAGCCCTCCCTTCACACCCTTGCACCCCTGCACGCGGACACACACACGCGCGCACACACACACACACACAAACACACACACACACACACACACACACACACACACACACACACACACCCTACATCTTCAGCATCTCTCCAAGCGCACTCCAACCTCGATTTCATCACTTAACACTCTCCAGGCTGGGCACAGGTACTTCAAAGCTCCCACTGCTCCCTCTCGGCCTCTCTGAATAGCTTCTTTTATTTGCTCTGTCGTTTTACAGTCTAGTTGTTCTTTTCGGGGCGGCAGCAGATAAAATATTTCTCTAACAAGTTCCCACCAGGAGACAGCTCCGAGCCCCGTAATGACTGGCTACTGTTCCATTGCAAGGTCAACCTGGATCGCCTCTTTCCAAAGCCTCCCGATCCTCCTCCACCAGGAGCTACGCGCCTCACTGGTCTCTTCCTCTCTTTGACACCATCGCCTTTAGGAAGAGCCCTTTCCAGCTGGTCCTTTTTCACCAGTCCCTCCACATCTGGGCCCTCTTCTAAAAGGGAAAAGGCCTTTCGACGGGATTCAAGTAGTGGGATCACAGACCTAGGTCTGGAAGAAAGTCCAACCTTTCATTTTATAGCTGAGGAAACTGAGTCACAGAGAAATGAAGTGATCCCATAAACATGAGAAATTCCTAAAGCTGGAGATGGCAGGGACATCAGAGGCCAGACTCCTAATTTTACAGAGGAAGACACTGAGGCAAGGAAAGCTAAGTGATTTGCCCAAGATCATTCAGGTTGAAGCCATCAGGTGGGATTTGAACCCAAGTCCTCTGTCCACCCAAAAGACAGCTGCAGGAAGTGAATTCAGTTCATTGGATCATTACAGTCTGAATAATTGATTTAGAAAGGGAAGAGACCGACCTCAGAAGCCAAGTCCAACCCCCTCTTTTTATGGATTAGGAAAGGTCACACATATGATCAGAGCTCTAGAGCTGGAAGAAGCATCAGGAACCAACAAGACGAGGGTCGGGGTAGGGGGAGCCAAGATGGCTGCTTGAAAACAGGGACTCACTTAAGTTCTCCCCCAAATCCCTCCAAACACCTGTAAAAATGACTCTAAAGAAACCATCAAGACCAACCCCTTTATTTTAAAAGAAGCGGAGTCCAGAAAGGAAGGATGTTTGAACCGTGCCCCCATAGTCTGGGGCCAGGGAGGAGACTTGTTGCCTGAAGTCATGCAACCAGTCTGTGTCAGAAGCAGGACTCACACCCAAGTCATCCTTCATGGCCGACTTTCTATTCACCACACCATCTATCGCAGGCAGCTGTGCTCATGCCCTCCTCTGCTGCTTCCCTGTGGCTGGCAGCTGAGCCCTGGTTTCTGAAGGTGCGTTATGCCAGCAATATCTAAACTGTAGCAGATCTGGCCACACTGGACAGTTGAGGAAGGGAGGGCCCAGTAATGAGCTGTTAAAGGACCAGCTGAGTTAAAGTCAGAGAGATGCTTCAACCACAGAAATGTCCATTAAGTGATGAATTTCTGTTTGGCCATGGCAACATGAGAAACTGTCTGCTACGGCACCACAGGGTCACCACCTGCCTTGATGGGGAAACACCAACTTGAACAAATTCATGGATTCCTGAAACATTGAAGCATGACGAGTAATCTTTTCAGGGCGCTCTTTTGGGATGTTCTGTGGTCTGGCTCCCACTTCAGTGATCAAACACAAAATTCCCTTTTTTATTTCTTTATGATGAAAGTTTTGCCATCTCACTCTCTCTGTCTTCAGCTTGGTGTCCCTTTTTTGTTACAGAGGGGTTTGTCTCAGAAAGGAGAAGTGGTTAGTTTGATGTGGTCTTCATGCAGAGAAGTTGTGCAGTTTGGGAGATCTCTGGTACCATATGCCAGAGAGCAGTGCTGGATCTAGAGTCAGAGGATCTGGGTTCAAATCCCACCTCTGAATATTATTGTCTGTGTAACTCTGAGTTATTGCCTGAGTAGGTTGGATGAGATGTGATCCCATGAACTTAGCAGTTCTGCCCTTCCTGGGTCTCTTTCCTCATGGGCCTCCATTTACTATTCATCACGTGGATTTCAAGAGGAAAGTTGTATGTGCCAGAATATGCAGCATCTTGGGAACAGAACACATGAAATAATCAATGCACATTTATTATTTATTAAATTTGTGTTCCAGGTACTCTGCCACATAGGGGGAATACAAAAAGAGACAAAAGACAATCCCTGCCCTCAAGGAGCTCACAGTATAATTGGAGGTGACAACATGCAAACAAATATAGACAAAGCATGCTGTCTACAGGATAAATAAGAAATGATTAGTGGAAAGAATGTCCTGGAATTTAGAATTAAATTAAGATGAATTAGAACTAAGAATTAGATTGAAGAATTTGGCAAGGATGAATGAATCTGTGTCATCTTCCCATTCTCTCAGCTGTGAGGGAGGTATACAAATATTATAGTCTGAACCCACAAAATAGAAGAGGGAAGCAGGGGTCCAGCCCAGGACAGCATGGATGGTCACTGGATGAGGTCTATCATGCACAGAGTGGAGGGGAGTGGGGCTCAGTGTGGGAGGCAGCAGGACCAGCCAGACCAGGAACCGGGCAGAACAGGCCCTAGTACACTGAATCAGTGAGCTGTGGCAGTTACCAGACTTCTCAACCCACAAACACCAAAGACAACAGAGAAGGTTAGTGGGAAAAGCTGCGGGGGACAGAGTTCAGGTTCAGCCACTGCCCCAGGGGCAGCGGCAGAGGTGCAGCTACAGAACAACAGCTGCAGTTACTTCCGGCCCCAGGCCCACGTGGTGGGAGCAATTAAGTGGCGGATCAGAGCAGGAGTGCAGAGACTGCTGAAGATTTGTGTCAGGTCCGGGTTGGTGGTTCTTGAGGAAGGAGGAGTGCTGGGGTGGCAGAGCTGGCTGTATAGAAATAGCTCTGAAATCAACGGTGCATCCCCTCAAGCTTGGAACAAAGTGCTCTTTGCTCTACAAGCAGTCATACCCCGAGGAAAAACTCAAGGGCTGGGAACATGGCCAGGCAGCGAAAACACACCCAGATTCAGTCTCAGACTTTGGAATCTTTCTTTGGTGACAAAGAAAACCAAAACAGCCTGAAGAAGTCAACAAAGTCAAAGAGCCTACAATGAAAGCCTCCAAGAAAAACATGAACTGGTCTCAGGCCATGGAAGAGCTCAAAAAGGATTTGGAAAAGCAAGTTAGAGAAGTAGAGGAAAAATTGGAAAGAGAAATGAGAATGATGCAAGAAAACCATGAAAAACAAGTCAATGACTTGCTAAAGGAGACCCAAAAAAATACTGCAAAAAATATTGAAGAAAACAACACTTTAAAAAATAGACTAACTCAAATGGCAAAAGAGCTCCAAAAAGCCAATGAGAAGAAGAATGCCTTGAAAGGCAGAATCAGCCAAATGGAAAAGACCACTGAAGAAAATACTACCTTAAAAATGAGATTGGAGCAAGTAGAAGCTAGTGACTTGATGAGAAATCAAGATATTATAAAACAGAACCAAAGGAATGAAAAAATGGAAGACAATGTCAAATATCTCATTGGAAAGACCACTGACCTAGAAAATAGATCCAGGAGAGATAATTTAAAAATTATTGGACTACCTGAAAGCCATGATCAAAAAAAGAGCCTACATATCATCTTTCAAGAAATTATCAAGGAGAACTGCCCTGATATTCTAGAGCCAGAGGGTAAAATAGAAATTGAAAGAATCCACAGATTGCCTCCTCAAATAGATCCCAAAAAGAAAACTCCTAGGAACATTGTCACCAAATTCCAGAGCTCCCAGATCAAGGAGAAAATACTGCAAGCAGCCAGAAAGAAACAATTTGAATATTATGGAAAAACAATCAGGATAACACAGGATCTGGCAGCTTCCACGTTAAGGGACCGAAGGGCTTGGAATAAGATATTCCGGAGGTCAACGGAGTTAGGATTAAAACCAAGAATCACCTACCCAGCAAAACTGAGTATCATGCTCCAAGGCAAAATATGGATTTTCAATAAAATAGAGGACTTTCAAGCTTTCTCAGTGAAAAGACCAGAGCTGAATAGAAAATTTGACTTTCAAACACAAGAATCAAGAGAAGCATGAAAAGGTAAACAAGAAAGAGAAATCATAAGGGACTTACTAAAGTTGAACTGTTTTGTTTACATTCCTACATAGAAAAATGATGTGTATGATTCATGAGACCTCAGTATTAAGGTAGCTGAAGGGAATATGCATATTATATATATGTATGTGTATATACATATATATACATATGTGTGTCTATGTATGTATATATGTAGGTACACATACATATATATATACACACACAAAGGCCACACGGTGAGTTGAATACGAAGGGATGATATCTAAAAAAATAAAATCAATTTAAAGGATAAGAGACGAATATATTGAGAGAGGGAGAAAGGGAGAGATAGAATGGGGTAAATTATATTGCATGAAAGTGGCAAGAAAAAATGGTTCTGTAGGAAGGGAAGAGGGGGCAGGTGAGGAGGAATGAGTAAATCTTGCTATCATCGGATTTGACCTGAGGAGGGAATACTATACACACTCAATTGGGTATTCTACCCCACAGGAAAGAAGGAGGAAGAAGATAAAAAAGGGGGATGATAGAAGGGAGGGCAGATGGGGGGGGAGGTAATCAAAAACAAACACTTTCGAAAAGGGACAAGGTCAAGGGAGAAAATTCAATAAAGGGGGATAGGTTAGGAAGGAGCAAAACATAGTTAATCTTTCACAACATGAGTATTGTAGAAGGGTTTTACATAATGATACACATGTGGCCTATGTTGAATTGCTTGCATTCTTGGGGAGGGAAGAGGGGAGAGAATTTGGAACTCAAAGTTTTAAAAACAGACGTTTGAAAACAACAACAACAACAAAAAGTTTTTGCATGCAACTAGGAAATAAGATACACAGGCAATGGGGCATAGAAATTTATCTTGCCCTACAAGAGAAGAAGGGAAAGGGGGATGGGAGGGGAGTGGGGTGACAGATGGCAGGGCTGACTAGGGAACAGGGCAACCAGAATATATACCATCTTGGAGTGGGGGGAGGGTAGAAATGGGGAAAAAATTTGTAATTCAAACTTTTGTGAAAATCAATGCTGAAAACTAAATATATTAAATAAATTTAAAAAAACAAATATTATAGTCTCCATTTCACAGATGAGGATAGTGAGCCTCAGAGACATTCAAAAGCTTGCTGAAGGTCACACAGATGCTCTGACTCCCTGTAGAATCATAGGGTTAGAATAAGGCACAGCCAGGACTGAAACACAGGGCTTTGACTCTTTCCCACTATATCCCACCTGCCTTGCCAGCCTGTCCTCCTGTGGAAGTTTAGGACACTTTCCCAAAGGAAAATACAGCTGGATGTGACTGTCCGGGACCGCTAGGAGGACAGCAGGGGGAAGCATCCATCTTGTTAGTGCCGGAAGGGAAGAGAGAGTCCAGGGCTGCATTCCGTTGAAGCCACACCTTCCTTCTCAGTCACGACCCCTTAGATAGGTCAGGTCAATGGAAAAGTCCCCTGTCCATTTTGCAAAGAGGCAGTAACATGCCCGCACAGAGTTTCAGTCATCAGAAATAGAAAACACAGGGGGAAAATCCAATTGTCTACCATGGATGGTGCTAAAATTATCACAAACATGGATCCTTCATTCCGGAGAGCAGAAATAATAAACAGTTGCTGAGACTGCACAGTGACAGAGATTTCATTCTCTAATTGTCAAAAAGCATTAACCATCAAGTATTTATTCCATAGCAGAGGAAGAGTGAACAGACTTCAGTGGCTCCCCTCGCCAGAGGTTGTCCCTCATTGTCATGCATAGATTGCAACAGGGGTTAGGGAGGGAGATCTGTTTGCATTTATTAATCAGAGAGAGTCAAAGGCACACAAAGATATCATCAAGGCTCCCTTGTGCTCGAGGAGACTGACAAGGGAAATTCCCGGTGAAGTGTTTGCAGAGTGTTTGCAATCTGTTCAAAGCCCCCTTTCTCTTTGCAGGTGCAAACCTTTCTATCTGTTACATCAAAGAAACAATAGAAAATTAACCATCATAAACAGAGCAGGACAGGTTTTAATCTCCCATTTTTCAAAGATAATAGGAGAGGTATAATTAATTTCAAAGCAATATTTGTTGCTCTTTCATTTTCCATTTGTGCCTATTAGTGCTTCCTCAGTTGAGGAGGAAACTTGGACCTTCCCCAGCCTGAGGCTTTAGCCCGTTTTGGTTTTGGTAAAAAAGGAGAAAGTGGAGCTTCTCCTGAAAAGTCTTTCGAATAGACAAATATCTTGTTAGCACATTTGCTTGGTAGAATAAAGCCGAGCTGTTGAGGTGATACTGGAATGGAAATGGGCAGAAAAGCAGCTTGAGAAAGAAGAGCCCTTTCTGTGTTGTTCAGAGCTTAGGGATGCAGGAAAGTAGGGTGAGGGGAGGTGGATGGCAGAGACTTGCCAGCCTGCTTTCTGAAGGAAGAAAAGCTTTAACACTGCCAAGATGCCCTTCGAATCTCCAGCAGCGTTGCCCTTGCTCCTTTGAGGAGCTTTTAGCCCATCTCTTTCAAAGATTACAGATCTGGAGCAGGTAGGGTGGGAGGATTGGAGTCAGAAGTGACCTACTCCAATCCCCCATTTTACAGATAAGGAAACTGAGATCCAGAGAGGTTAAGTGACTTGCCCACTGTCCCACAGACATAAGAGGCAGAGCTGGGCAACCAGTGTTACTGAATTTGGATTCAGAGAAGGTGAGTTCACAAGCCAGCTCTGCTGCTAACCATGACCACCACAGACAAATCACTCAACCTCTCTGTCTCAGTACTTTCACCCCACTAAATGACTTCAGAGCTCCCTCCCAGCTTTGGATCTATGAGCCTATGATTTGAACTCAGGTCCTCTGCCTCCAAATGAAGCCTTCTTCCTACTGTTATGGTCTAGTTACTCACTGAGTGACTGAATCCAAACCCTTAATAAAAGGATTTGTTTTGTAAAACTCGGATTCAGTCAAAAGGCTGAAGGTCCCCCACCCCTAGTCTAGTGACTGCCCAGTCCCAGATAAGAAAGGCAGTCATAACCAGCATGCTCTGTTCTGTTTGGCCAGGCAGTGGTGAAGGGTCTCCTGCCAGGGTCTGGCTTTGGAATGACCTCCAGGATAGTCTGAGTGTCGAAGCAACTTTGAGTGTTCTGATAGTGTTTCTTGTGGAGATGTTCTAATGTCTTCAAACCCCAGCTATGTTAGTTCCATCCATCCTTAACATGAAAATGGAGTGTTCTGGAGCCATTCTGCCAAGTCTCTCTCATCAGCTGCAATGCATCCTCCTTCCACTGATTCCCAGTGATTGATTCTGGAGCGGGGCATATTTTCTAGTGGAAACAGGAGTGGGAGCTTCTTTGCAGCTCTCCCAGCTTCCTCACTTCCAATTGGTTCTCATGTCCTTCCAAGTTTAAATCCACAGCATGACTCACATGGCCCTTCTACCTAGTTTCCTGGCCAGAGCCAGAAGTAGTCATTGTAGTGCCTTTGGCCGGTCATCTAAGAGGTGACCCCATCCAACTTTTAAAGATGAATTCACTTGTGGGGAGGGGGACTGTCAGGTTGGGGACACAAGACTCACGGGGCAGAGACCCCAAGCCATCACCCTATGGGTAAAGAACCTGGGATGCTCCAAGACCACAGTTGGGAGAAGGATCAAGGAGTATGGAACAGGGGAGGAACTCACCTGGGAGAGACCCGGGGGGGGGGGTCATGGAGGGATCATCATCGGGTCCCTTCCTATTTTATCTAATTATTCTTGGTAAGGGGATTGAAGTCCTCCCTGCTGTTGAAAGAACAGGAGTGCCAATGGGACCCTCTAAATTGAAGTAGGTGGGGAGCAGAACCCAGAATTAACTTTAGCTTTGTCTGAGGCTCCAAGACTGGCCCTCCTGACTCCCCTCCTCCATCTCCCCCCAGACAATGAGAATAGCCTCCACATAGGCTCTCACCCTTTCCTTCCCCTCTTCTCTTTTCATGCCCCTATCAGATGGATCTTTCTCATACACTCTTGTGACCAGGCCATGTCCCTGTTAATACTGGGGTATAGCAGCTGCTCAAGCTATAGATTCTTAGACAAGCCCTCACACTGGAGGAGAGTCTGATAAGACTAGACCTTTCTCCCCTGATCTCAGCCTATAACCTATTGTGTCCTCTAGGACGTGGTCCTCTGAACACACCATTTGCCCTCCCATTTCCGCAATTCTGAGTCCTTTGCTCATCTGGAAGGTTCTCCATCTTGGCCTGCTGAATCCGGACCCATCCTTCAAGTTCAGGGTAACCTCTCCTGATCCTCAGCCCAAGAGGGCCAAAGGAGGCATCAGATTAATGCTTATTTCTTTTCTCTCGTCCCAAAGTCAGTAACAACCATCGTTCCTCAGACCTAGGCAGAATTTGGTTTTGTCCTAGACTAGTGCTTTAATCACGTGACCTTCCATATCATGGCTGTCTGCACTGGGCTCTTTTCTGAGCCCTTTCCTTTCTAGAGTACAACGTCATTATCAATGGAAACACCCCTGGAAAGTATGCTGCCTAGGTAACTGAACTTATCCACAGTATTCAAAACTTCTCCATTTACTGTGACTGAGGGTTCCACATATGGATGGTGCAGTGGTGACTGGTAGACAACCTGTGTTTTCTTCATGTTAATTGTTAGGCAAAATTAGTACAAGTAGCAGAGAATCAATCCACACTTTGCTGCAACTTGGCCTCAGAGGCTGCATTGACTGGACAATCATCTGCGAACAAAAATCATGCACCAACTCTCCTTCCAACTTTAGTCTTGGCTTGTAGCCTTTTCGAATACCAACCATTCCTCAGTCCTTTCTAAAGCTGCACTGGCTCTCAGGTAGATGACCATCTTCCAGGTGAAGGATCAGCTTACCAAAGAGGATTCTGGCAAAAATCTTGCCAGCAATGACTAAGAGAGAGACCCCCCCCCCATTATTGACACAGGACAACCTATTTCCCTTTTCTTTATAGAGAAGGACAATGAAGGCATCCTTGAACTCCTGGGGGATAACCTCATATAACCTGGAAAATTTCTGTTAGCTTTCGTATGAGCAGTGGACCCTCTGCCTTATGAATCTCAGCTGGAATAGAATCAGCACCAGATGCTTTGTCACACAAGAGTAGCCCAATGATGTCCAAAACCTCTTTTTCAGTTGGCAGTTCAGCTAGAGAGGGATTGACTTCAGCCTGAGCTGTACAGTCAATGGCTGAATCAGTATTGATTGATGATGATCCGTTGAGAACAGTATGGAAGCCCATCTCTCCAGCATCATGTCCTTATCGCTAACCATTGTGGCTCCCTCAGCACTGAGTAGTGGAGATGCACCATAGGTCTTTGGCCCATAAATAGCCTTCAGGGCATCATAAAGCAGCTTTGGATTGTTACTATCAGCATAAAACTGAATTTCATCTGCCTTTTTTACTGAGCCAAGAATCCTGCATCTTTCTAAAATTTGCTTGCAATTCACCTTTCCTTTTTAATCTTATTTAATATTTTATTTTTTTCCAGTTACATGTAAAAACAATTTTAATATTCTTTTCCCCCCAAATTTTAAGTTCCAAACTCTCTCCCTCCCTCCCACCCCCACATGTCATAGGTCATGTGTGGTCATGAAAAACACATTTCCATGTAAGTCGTTCTGAAAGAGAAAACACAGACAAAAAACCTCCAAGAAAAATAAAGTACAGAAAACATTTCTTTGATCTGTATTCAGGCTCTACTTTCTCTGGAGATGGATAGCACCTTTCATCATGTGTCCTACAGAATTGTCTTGGATCACCAGCTCTTCTCGTATTGCTGAGAAGAGCTAAGTTATTCATTGTAGATCATTATCAATATTGCTGTTACTGTGGACAATCTTCTGGTTCTGTTCATTTCACTTTTCATCAGTTCATACAAGTCTTTCCAGGTTTTTTGAGAGCATCTTGCTCATCATTTCTTATAGCACAATAATATGCCATCACAATCATGTGCAACAGATTGTTCAGCCATTCCCCAATTAATGGACATCCCCTCAATTTCCAATTCTTTGCCACAACAGGAGCTGCTATGAATATTTTTGTACATATAGGACCTTTTCCTTTTTGTTTTTTATCTCTTTGGAGATACAGACCTAGTAGTGATATCACTTAGTCAAAGGCTATGCATGGATTTATAGCCCTTTGGGCATAGTTCCAAATTGTGCTCAGACTGGTTGAATCAATATATGACTTCACCAATAGTACAGTAGTGTTTTAATTTTCCAATTTTGAGTTCCAAATTCTCTCTCTTCCATTTTCCTGCAAGTGGCAATCACACTGTCATGAGCCTACGGTTCACTCCTTTTGGTAGGCATACAGGCTTGCTGACTAGATTAGTTTTGATTGCAAAACCTACACCAGCTTCAAGACACTCCCCATCACTGTGGCCACTGCAGAAAAGTGTGCATCCCTCTCTGACTTCCGTAAACCGCCTTCATTTGCCAGCCTTGTTTCTCTCGGGGCTGCTATTTGGATGCGATTGCTGAGTTTTCTTACAAGAAAAGCTTTTAGGTCTACTGAGTTTTGTGTTGTCCTTAAGTGTGTGCACACTCTGTTCTTTGTTCCTGAAGAGGACCATGACATCAGGAAGGTGATGTCATGGCTTGCAAGTAAATTGGATTTAAGTGAGAGAGCTATGCAAAGTGGGCAGCCTCACTCTCTCCTCCAGAGCCACACACATTCCATGTACTCATAGAGAGTGGAATCATCTTTGCAATTGTTTTTGTACATTTTTTTTTTGTATTTTGACCACAGGGTGGGATTTCTATCTGTTGCAGTAAGCAGGCCTTTTAGGTGAAGCAGATAGGCCTTTTTAGGTGAAGCAGATCATTTTTAGGGCACTTCTTCTAGCTCACCAGGAGGTGAGCAGTGTGATCCTTAAAAGGCTGCTCAGTCACCCAGAGAGGTTGCCTGATCCCACTGCTGCTTTGGTCCAGTAAGAAGACAACTCCATGGCCTGGGCCACCTGTGTGCAGGGTTGTGACTACAGCTCCCAGTGTATCTGTACACGCTGCTTTGTCACTTGCCCATTGCCACTTTGACTTTTAGATAGGTAAGAATGATAAACATGGTATGGGTGATGTCTCTTTGTTTGTGCCTAAATTGGATTTAAGTGAGGTAGAGTTGGGGGAAGTCTCAGCATCACTTTCTCTTCCAGAGTCATCACAGTCCAGTGGTAGGACAGAGTCAAGATGACTGCTGATGGCCCAGGATGCAGTGGATGACCTTGGCATCTTCAATGTCTAACCAAGCTCTAAGTGCCCCACAGAGCCTGCTTCAGTCACTTTCGTGGCTGTTGGAACAAATTGTTCTCAACCACTCATTCCACCAGGGGAAGTCTTCACATGCATGGGTAAACACCCCCCCCCCCGCACCCGCCGCAACTCACTGAAGGGTCTGAAACCCGTTGGTTACCTTCAACCTGGTTTAGCTCATCTGCTGGAATGGTTTACTAGGGTGTGGCCACTGCACATGCAACAGCTTCTTGGAGCCACAATGAGAGGAGAGGCAGATGGGCACCAAAGGTTTATTCATCGATTGAATGATTGATTAAAAATGTCTCCTTGCAGGTAATTAATCAATCAGCATTTATTCGGCTCTTACGATATGCCAGGCACTGTACTAAGTGCTGTGGTTACAAAAAGGGGCCAAAAAGAGTCTCTGCCCTCAAGGAGCTTCCAGTCTAATAGGGGAGACAACATGCAGACAAATACATACAAAGTGAGCTCTGGACAGGATAAACAGGAAAGAATTAACAGAGGGAAGGCACTGGAATGAAGAGGAGCTGGAGAAGACTTCCTGTAAAAGATGGGATTTTAGTTAGGATTTAAAGGAAGCCAAGGAGGTCAGTATTTGGGGCAGAGAAGGGAGAGTGTTCCAGGCATGCGCCAGAGAAAATGCCCAGAGCAAGAGATGGAGGGTCTTGATCATGGGAGAGCCAGAAGGTCACTGGACTGAAGTGGTGGAGAGGAAGCTGTATAGAAACTGGAAAGGGAGGAGGGGGCACGTTATAAAGGGCTTTAAATGTCAAATCTGG
Organism: Trichosurus vulpecula; assembly: GCF_011100635.1. Classification (NCBI taxonomy): domain Eukaryota; kingdom Metazoa; phylum Chordata; class Mammalia; order Diprotodontia; family Phalangeridae; genus Trichosurus; species Trichosurus vulpecula. The sequence goes on along the minus strand of NC_050580.1, from coordinate 10,506,966 downwards.
AGGTGATGGGGAGCCACTGAAGTCAACTTGATCAGACTCAGACTTTAGGAAAATCACTGTAGTGGCTGAGTGGTGGATGAACTGGAGTGGGGAGAGACATGGGGAAGGCAGACGCACCAGCAGCTGTTGGCCTAGACCAGGCATGAGGTGACGAGGGCCTGCACCAGGGTGGAGGCAGTGTCAGAGGAGAAGAGGATAGGTTCAGGAAATGTTGCAAAGGTGAAATCAACAGGTCTTTGCACTATATTGGATTTGGGGATGGGGTGTGAGAGATAGTGAAAAATCCAGGACAACTCCTAGGTTGGGACCCTGAAGCACTGGGAAGATGCTGTTGCCCTCTATAGTAATAGGGAAGGTAGAGGAATTATAGTTTAGGGGAAAAGATAATAAATTCTGGGATGTACTGAGTTTAAGATATCTACTGGTGATTTCTGAAAGGTGCTGGAGATGCAAGATTGGAGGTCATCAGAGAGGTTGGGGAAGGATACATAGATTTGGGAGCTATTGGCACAGAGATGATAATTAAATCCATGGTATTTAATAGAAGATAAGGAGTCATTGAGCTCATTTGTCCATCATTCAAGACTGATAAATATAGTCCTTCTCTGGGCATATGAAATCTTCTATAACTAACCAGAGGAGACTAGGTGGTGTGATGGACAGAGCACTGGACTTGGAGTCAGGAAGACTTGAGTTCAGGTCCTGCTCCAGATTCTTACTAACTGTGTGAACTTGGACAAGTCACTTAACTTCTCAGAGACTCAGTTTCCTCATCTGTAAAATGGAGCTTATAATACTATCTTCCTCCCAGGGTTATTGTAAAGATCAGATGAGATAGCATATGTAAAGTGCTTTACAAACATTAAATGCTAGCATTGACAATAATCAATTTACATAGGTATTGGTCAATAGTGTGTGGGTAATTACACAGTGTTTTGGTGTCTTACCCCCTTTCTAGAGTATAAACTCCATGAGGACTGGGGCTGTATCTTACTGAATCCTTGACTCTTTCAGAACCTTGGGCGAGTGCTCTGGGTACAGTAGCCTTTTTTTTAACTCAAAACTTGGAAGACAGTCAGACTTGAAGTTGAGGATGACCCCAAGGGCAAAGAGAGCCTTCCGGTGTGTGTGAGCAGAGTGTGACACTCTAAAAATAAGGAAATACACAGGAACAGGTGTGTGAAGGATCATAGATTTAGGGACCTCAGGGGCCATCTAGTCCAACTTTTACAGATGAGGAAACTGAGTCCCAGAAACTTAACTCTGGTCACACAGATGGTAAGTGGCAGAAGCTATCACCAGAAAAAAGACAGGAGATTTCTGGGAGGCAAAGTCCCAAGGATAAGAAGCATGGGTTGTGAGGCATTTGCTGCACCAGGGGGATCCTGCATCCTCTGGAGGTTTCAGACATTGCTTGTATGTCTTCATTGAAGTGGGCTCTGGAATTCTCTCTAGTCAAATACATAGCATCTTGAACATTGAGTTTCACCAGCAGAATGGTGACTCCATAGATTTAACGGGACACTCAACAGGAAATAGATGCACTACACAATTAATTAAGTACCTGGTCATCTTGGCAGCTTTTTCCTTTTGATCCACTGCTTTTCAGTGGCAGTTAGGAAGTCCAGCTGAAAATGCTAATGAAGCCCAAATGGAATCTGGGTGCATTGTTAGAGAGTGATGAGGTTTGACTGAGTTTTCCAGCCTCCTTTAAATAAACCAGATGGGAAATGAAAATGAAGTCTTTCTTAAGCCAAAAAGGTTTATGCTTTCCCCAGAATGCAGAGATAAATCCACCTTTTCTCTTTAGTTTCCTAAATTCTTTGTCCTCTCCCATTTCCAGCCTCCTGACCCTGAGCTCATCCCCTTACAGCTGTTAAAAATAGTCTTATAAACAGGACAACCAAAACGGACATCCAGAACAGAGGGAGAGAGGCTTGGAGTTTGTTTGTGTTTTTGGAGACTTAATCTCTTTATCTTGTCCAGGCTAGAAATGCAGGGGTCATTCATGGCCTGGTTCCACACCTATAGGCACATTAGCTTTGAGCCTCTTGGTTTTCTGACCTACTCTGCTTTGTCCCTCCTTAGGTAACCATTTGGTGTTCAAGAAGCAATGCCCATCATGCAATTGGCTTAGCGGCCCATTGCAGCTCAGAACTCCCAAGCTCAAGAGATCTCCAGATCTATCAGAGGATCTCTCAGTCAGGCATGCACTTCCATGCCCAGCCAACAGTTGTATTTTTTAAAATCACATTTGTGCTTTATTTCCTACTGCATAACGTTGAAATGCCTCATTTTAAGGACAGCTTAACCCATTTCCCCTCTTTCCATGGGGGTCGATGAGTGCAGAACATTGCATGGATTACCAGATGTCGCTGACAAGTCGACTGATTTTGCTTAACTGATTTTTAACTTTTTCTTTTTAATTCTTTGTTGAAAGGGATGCTCATTGGATGAGGAAAGGGGAGGGACATAATTAGAAACAAGTGTTATAAAAAACAAAAGATATCAATAGAAGATCTTTTTAAAAACAAAGAAATCTCAGGTTCTCCAAATGCCTACAGAATAATTCCGAGTCAGGTAACTTCCTATGCTTTTTCAGTGTCTGTCAGCTTCTGAGCCATCTCTAGGACTGTGCAGGCATGATTCTTCATGTTCACTGGCCCCTTACCTTGAATTCAGGCTTTCTCTCCCCATTCATTATCATGTTTCAAGCCTCTGATGAGGTCGCTGAACCAGCACCCATTTGAAGCTGTCAACATCTTTCAGGCAAGTAGCTGTTAAAGATGGTCCTTAAGTCCCCTAGTAATTTTCTCGCTGGAGATGTCCTAGGGGCTATATTTTGATGCTGAAGACTAAGAAGAAGGAAAGAGTAATTCTACAGCTGAAGAGCCATGCCCCAGTGGGCTTGCTCACAGCTGGCAGGGCATTTACATGATGCCAGGCAGCTCACACAATGGACCACATGTCCTTCTGGTGCCCAGTAATGAAAGGTTAAGCTGAGGGTGGGCTTATTTGTTGGTAAGGTCAATAATTTCAGTGACTTCTATTCAAAGACTTCCTTAGGAGAACAGAGAAGCAGTTTAGTTCCAATATGAAGGAAAGTGGCCTTGGTGGGAGATGCCTCATTTTTTCTTTTTTGAATGCTCATGGCACTACAATGCTCAAGAAATAGAAATTCAATTTTATGCCAGAACAATGACTTTAGTAGTTATGTCAACTAAAAACATTTTTTTTCAGTTAAAAAAGGGCAAAAAGCCCAACAATAACACAGGTTTCCTTTGATTCTGGAACTCTTTTTTATTATAAGCTCAGTGTAGGATGTTATACATAATCATAATTATTCAAATATAACCTGAGCCCCAATCCAGTTCCTTCCTAATCAGTAGACCAAGTAGGAACCATAAATTTAATGGCAAAGCATTTAGTTAGGATACCAAAATAAACAAGGGAAAATTAAGAAGTATAATAATTCTCAACTCTTCTTTACCATATATAAAGAGGTATAATCTCATTCCCAAGAATATGTCTCATGGCTCTATCTCCTGACAACCAGATTTGCCTCTTGCAGCTACAATGGCGTGGTCCAAAAGCTTCCTATAACTACTCCATTCTACCTCCATAGCCATGATTCTCTACCTCCAACACTACTGTCTACTGCTTCTCCACTAAGTTCCTGTCAGAGTCATCATCTGTTGCTGCATCATCTTTTCCCATAAGATGATGAAGAGGTTGTTATTGCTCTTTTGTGAGACTTCTCCTGACCAGCATACCTGGAAATCTAATGAAGACATTTTCATCTCACAAGGTTTGCTCAAGCAAAAATCAAAACTTGCCCTACTTTGCTCTGTCTCACAAGAGCTTCCTAATTTTCATTCCTGACTGGGTCAAGGTGGGTAAATTCCTTATATCTGTTCCTCATCCCAAGTGTGTGGACTATATCTCCACCTCCCACTTAACATAGTTCACAACTTTTGGAGCATCTTTCTGAGGCCAGGGATAAAGACTTGGTTTATCCTTTCTACCCCCATCATTCCCTTAGGCACTAGTACCTGGACTATGCAAAAAGGGATTTTTTAATAAGCCTCGAAGTCACATTTGGTAACATAGGGTGACCTTTGACTCTCATGCTTGCTGTTACATCTAAAAGTTCCTGTCTACTTTATACAGCTCGTCTAAAATCAAGGATTCTCCTAGCCCCAAATGTATTCAGGCATCTTGTCAATGGTATTGTAATTTTTCCAGAAATGCTGAAATGATTAAAAATGTCTCTTCTGCTCAGAAAAAAAACAGTATGAATATAAAAAGAATACTTTCATTCCTTGGTTGGTTCTAGCTAATTTGCACCAATCCTGTTTCATAAATTTCTCTTAGAATCCATGGTTTACTTGCATGAATGGATGAAAGAAAAGAGCATTTACTAAGTACTTACTGTGTGCAGAGTACCTCAAAATTCTATTTAAATGCCACTTCTTATGTGAAGTCTTTCCTGACTCCCTCCCCCAGTTTTCTATCCCTTCCCAATAAATTCATTTTAATTAATTTCATTTATATTTTGCATAGATTTATTTACACATGTAATCTCTCTCTCAATAGAATAAAAATTCCTGGAGGTCACTGATGATTTCATTTTCACCTTTGAATCACCAGCATAGTACCTCAAAAGTGCCTGGCACGTAGTAGGTCCTTAGTAAATGCTTGTTGGTTGATTGGTTACTATGGGGAAGTCCAGTGTAGTACAGCATGCAGAATACCATATCTAGAAACATAGGGTGTGGGTTTGAATTCCTTCTCTGCCACTTACTTCCTGTGTGACAAATTCCTTAGTCTCAGTTATCTTGACTGTAAAGTAAGGAAGCTGAAAGATAAGAACTCTGAGATCCTCTTCAACCCTAAATCTATGACCCCAAGTCACAATATATTGTAATGTTATCTCCCCCTCAAGAAAAATGCTAACTCCCTGAGGAGTTTAGTTCTTGGTTTTCTATCCCTACTGCTGAGCGCATAGTAGGCATTTAACAAATACGTGTGAAATATAGTCATACTAGTTTGAATTCCTCTGTGCCTCAGTTTCTTGTAGTGATTTCTAAAAAAAAAAAAAACCAGGCTTTTCTAATCTTACTATTGATTGGTATTGATAGAGTACCTTGACTCTGAACCCACTAATATAAATAAGAAGGGGGTAGAGTGGTTTAAAGAAAAAAAAGGGAGACCTGGCGATTCAGGGTAAGCATTACCCTGTTCTCATTAGATAGATATACACTCCTAGAAAATGAAAAACACAGTGAGAAGATGGGTGCCATCCTTTCTCTGTCTTGCATTGCTGAAGTCAAGCTGGAAACTCTTCTAATCCTATTGCAAGTCCAGGAGACTATTTAGACTCAGTTTCCCTAACTGTAAAATAAAGAGGCTAGTGTAGATGATTTCTAAGGTCCTTTCTAGATTTAATATTTGCTTAATCTATGAACAGGTGATAGAGTTGGGCATTCAGCCATCATCCCACCCCTAAATCCAGGGTTGGAGACTTCATGGAGAGAGTGTCCTTGACCATGGTGGAAAATGTTATCAAGTCAGGGAGCAGACATATTCTTTGACTCTAGGATAAAAACACAAAGAGATTTGTCAGTAAGAAAGCAGGTCAAGTCAAGAGCAATGGGTCTAGGTTCTAAAAAAGCAACTTGTAGTTTGATATCAGGAAAAGTTTCCTGACCATGAGAGCTGTCCCCAAGCAGAATGGGCTGCTCCCAGTGATGATAGGTTCTGAATCCAGCCTTCAAGCAGATACTGGATGACCACCAGTCAACTAGGTTCAAAGCAGTTTCTTGTTCAGGGATGGGTTGGATTAGATGCCTGTGAGGTTACTCCCACCACTGAGATTCTGATTTTGTGACACATAGAATGAGGAATGATCATATAGAAATGGGGAAGAATTAAATGCTTTTTGAAAAATGATTGTAGCAGCATGTGAGGAACTATTGTCTGGGGAAAAGTGTCTGGGCAGCCTGCTTTGTGCCTTCATTCATGTGGGGGCAGAAAGGGAAAGTTACGTCTCCTTTAACAAGGGTCAGGAGACAATTTGCCCCTATGTTAGTTTGTGATTTATTTATGAAATTCTTCATCTATAACCACTCTCTGTCTTGGTGGTCTACAGTACATTCCATCAACAATATTGCTTCAGTTTCTGCCCCTGTTTGTCTTCTTCTGAATGATTCCTGCTCCCCACTGACTCCTGACTTTCTTCACATAAGTAAATTTCCTTGTTATGTCCTGATGCTCTTTTCCACTCCCCTTTTTATGTATTTTCTTGTTTTGTTTTTTAATAAGCTACACGCATCCAAAACTATCCTATAGAGTCTTGGTCACATGTGAAGTGAAATTTACTTCCCTGTGTAGAATTGCTAATTTGCCTCATTTGTCACCCATTTGAGGCCATGAGTATTAGTGCTGGTCTCTAGATTTCCCCACATTGAGTTCCCACAGTTAGCCACCCTGAGTTCTTGAGTTCTTGTGGGTCAGAATCCTCTCCACATCATAGCTCCACCAATGTTTTATATTTTACATGCATTGGAGCTCAGTGATGGGTTCAGGTCATGAGAAAGACATCTTAATTAATTAGCAATCGAAAGTAACCACAGAACATTTCCCCCATAAAACTCAAACTAATTGTCTCACAAATACATCTAACTGGAACATATCTAGGAAGCCCTTAATAAATGTTTATTGATTGACTGGATGACTATATATACTCTCAGTGGGAAGGATCAACTTTTATGGGAATTATATGTGGGACATCCACACATGAGGGACATATAAGCATTCACATGTGAGGGAGTGCCCACATGCAAGAAACTTATATGACCAGGGCACACTCATAGAAGGGCAGCTCAGGCTTCTGACACTGCAAAACTACTTCTGTCTTTCATCGATGGCCATCGTGCTACTGCTGTCTGACAGACTTGCTCCTTGCTAGATGTTCCTCCCCCACAGTTTTTGCTCTCTGCCTTTCCCTGCCAAGCATTGTTCTCTATTGTTCTCCCCTCCCCCAAGATTTGCTTTCTGCTGCCCCTCACCCCCATCATGTGCTACTCTCTACTCCAACTGGTCATTAATTCTGGCTATGTTCAAGGTCAATCTACACAACATCTACTGTGAATTCTGTGGTTACAGCCCTTTCACTAGCTCTTAGCCACCTCAGTCTTCCACAGAGAGGTGCTAGAATTAACAAGTTTCCTTGTGCTCCTGAGCTGTAGTCTTTAGCTAAGGTGTTATCTTTAAAATCACCTGCAACTCTGCATTGCAGCTGTTGGAGATGCTGTGATTAGTAAGCCTTTCCTTGTAGGGACAGCTATCGCTATACCCAATCAGTATTCTCAGTCAATAGCTATAAACATTTTTTTCATTTCTTTTAGACAGGCTTCTTGGCCAATAGCTGTGAAGTTCTCTCCTTTAGCTGGTCTATACCAAAGGATACAGAAACCCAGACTGGGATCATATTGGCCCCTTGAACTCTTCATAGAAATTTTCTGCTTATTGTTTCTCTGAGCATCTTTTGATAGTGTTGTGCTCTATGGTTCCCCTTGAGTTTCACAGTTCAACTGATCACAACTTATGAGGAGAAAACCATTTACATTTTTATGGAGTTGTCATACCCACTAGCTGAGGTAAATATCTCCAGGGCTCTACTTCCTTAAACAAAAAGAGAGAACTCTTTTTTTTTAAATCTCACCCAAAAGCTCCTTTGTTCCACACAAAATATAGCAACAGCTGTGTCCCATAAGACTGCTTACCTTCAGCCCTCATCCGTGTGATATATCAGCAATATATCCTGACTGGTCTCTTTCTCTGGCTTCTCCATATTTAGATTTTGTCTCCTGTGAATTTCTGTTCTTCTCCACTACCATTCTTCCTACAATAGATCTAATTTAGTGATTATCTTTAGGCAATTTGCCCTCTCCTTTCTCCTTTGAGTTTAAAGTCCTTTTGATTAGATTTGAAATATTTCAGGCCAATATGTCCTTACCAATCCTCATTTTATGCATTCCATCCCTGGCCAAGAGCCTGCTATTACAATATTTTAAGGCGAAGTACAGAAATCTGGCTACCTCTTCATGGAGAGAATACCTTTGTTTCATTGTGGGAGCCCACATGGTTGTGGCTTCTTCTTTGTCAACCACATAGGTATAAAATATTGCAGAATACCATATCTATAGGCTGAAATGTAAGATATGTTTATATCTTATTTATATCAGTCTGTACAATGTGCCCTTGATTTCTTAGCAACAATGAAGTACCCTTAATCAGACTTCATATTACAGTGTGACCTGGCACTAAAGATATAAAAAGAAACCTTTGGAGTGCCTTGGGTAGCTATGACACAATTTGCCTGTGAATATATGACAAAAAAATTGGATATACTATATATATATGCACACACGTATAGATATATAGTACTTAATCTAATTAGCAAGCAATATCTTTAGCATGTTATTATATCTAAAAACACCATCAAATTGCCATGTTTTAAATAGATGAAAAGGAAAGATTTTTTTAAAAAAATCAAATAGTGATCTCATTAATAAACACAGATAATCATTCCTTTTTATTGTGAATTAACTTTTCCATTTGGGTTCAGTGCACATCTCATAGAAATATTCTTTTTCCCTTGATGTGGTGTACATGAGAGAACTTAATTACAAAAACAGCTCAATCGGACTTCGAATCTGGAGGAAAATGAAGAAAATGGAGCTGCCTCTTTTTTTCCTTCTCACAATAGATGTCACTGGGAAGAAACCCAATTGAACTCGACAGTTAGAACAGAACATTTTGCTCTTTGCCATCCAGGAATTGTTTCAGAATAAAGTTTTGTTTTGCACAGAACTACAGCAAAGTAGATTTGCTCTAATCATTCATGGATGAGGAGTTATTTATTTTAAAAAATTATAATGACCTCCCAACTAGAACAGTAATACCATGGAAACCCAAATGGTCTTTAAGGCCATGTGTGCATGAGATGGTTTAACCAAATTTGGGCAAAACCATTACCCTCTCGCCTTACCTACTCGCTCCCCTTTTTTTCCTCTTCCTCCCCTTCCTTCCAAAAGATGATGTTCATTATACCTGATTTTGTCTGTGGGTTATGGATATTGATAGTTTTGTGTACTATATTTCTTAACCCACAAATATACCTCCCCCCCTTTCAAGCTCTTCCATCCTAGATACTCTTCTTGTTTGTATTGCATAAAGTAAAACAGAAGGTTGATGGGTATGGGGAGGAAGGGAAGAGAAGGGAATAAGCACCTATTAACTACCTAGCATGTGCCATTCACTGTACTAAATGCTTTACAAATACTATCTCATCTGAGCCTCATAACAACCATGGGAAGTAGGGGCTATCATTATCCTATTTTACAGTAGAGGAAACTGAAGCAGAGTTAAATGACTTGCCTAGGGTCACATAAGTGGGTGAGGTCAGATTTGAACTTAGGTCTTCCTAACTTAAGGTCCAGCACTCTATCTACTTCGTTACCTAGCTGCTTCAATGATAGATAGGCTCATTAATTCAAAGTTGGGATGGGTCTTGGAATATGGAATGCTAGATCTTGAAGGGATTTTATTTATTTTTTTAATTTATTTTTTTAAACTTTAGTTTACAACACACGGTTCTACATAATTTCAAGTTCCAGATTTTCTCCCCTCCCTCTCCCCTTCCTCCCCAAGATGGCATGGAATCTCATATAACTACCGTGTATAACTTTGCATTGAATTAATTTATCCACTAGTCAAGTTGTGGAGAAGAATTATGACCAATGGAGTGAATCATGAGAAAGAAGAAACAGAACCAAAAAAAAAAAACCCAAAAACAAAAACAAAAGAGAAGAAAAAAAGGCGAGCATGTAGTGTGCCTCAATCTGCATTCAAACTTCACAGTTCTTTCTCTGGATGTAGATAGCATTCTCCATCGTGAGTCCCTTGGAGTTGTCCTTGCACCTTGTGTTGCTGAGAAGAGCGAAGTCTGTCAGGGTTGGTCCTCACGGAAGGGATTTTAGAACACAGAACATGGAATTCTGAAGCTGGAAGAGACCTTTGAACATGGAATGTGAGAGCCAGGAACAATTTCAGAACACAGAACATAGAATGTCAGAGCTAGATGGGAAGACTTACATGAACTGAATGAAAAAAAAAACAGAATCTACAAAACAGAATTCAAAATGACCATGACATAAGTGGGGAAAAAATCTGAAACTGAACACTGTGTAAACATAATGGCTAAGCTTATCTCCAGAAAGATGAGGAAATGTAACTCTCTCCCCTACCCTAATCCTTCTTTTCAGAAGTAGGGGACTATGGGTAAGGAATACTGTATACATTGTTTTGACTATTGATGTGTTGGTTGGTTTTACTGAATTGCTTTTTCCCTTTCCCTTTAAATTTTTTTTTGTTACAAAAGGTGGCTTTTGGGGATAATGGAGGAGGGAGGGATATATTCAAAAATAAACAAAAATTATAAGTAATTTTTTTAAATCAGTGTCAGAGATGGGTAGGACACTAGAACACAGAACTTTAAACATGGGAGAAATCTTAGAACCTATCTAGCCCAATCCTCTCATTTTACAGAGTAAGAAATGGAGGTTCAGAGAAGTATAGTCATTTGTCCAGGGTCACACAGCTAATAAGTAAGATTAGAATGCTATCTGGCAAACTTAGGTTTCTTCTCTACTCAGTGCCCCCTCCAAGACCCGCTTGCTTTTGTCTATTTTTACAGGACCCTAAAAACCATCCAACCCCATCCCTCAAGCACATCTAGATATACTCCTACACTCTTCCCTTTGCACTGTCTCTTTTGAGTCTTCTGCCAGATCTAGTCCTCCTGATAATTTTTTTTGCAAAGTTATAATTTCCACCCCATTAGTACATATTATTTATTGATATGGTTCTTGAGAGTAAGCTTCTTGGCAAACAGGAAGTTTTCAGACAATTTAAATATTCTGCTTATCTATTGCCTTATTTGATATATTTCCCACTGAAACTCCCCCAATACACCCATTGGATCCCAAGCCCCCCCCCCAATTCTATTCTGTTTCTGGTTGCAATAAAAGAGGGGAAGAACTAAAGAATCTCTCATCTGTAATTCCATAAGCTGTGTGTAAGAAGGGTATTCTACATAGCCCCCAACACCAAGTAATGTAACCAACATGATGCTCTAGGTCCTGACATCTTTATCAGGAGAAAAGGTCTCTTTGATCCAGTTACAGAATCAATCAACCAAAACCACCAGCTAGGCATAAGCAATTCCTAGACACCACTATTGAATCAATCAATCCCATGTAGAATTAAAACAGATAATGCCATGCAGGAAATAGTTTGTGGTTGGCTGAAGAGAATCAGTCCACTCTAAATCAGACACTCCTTGTCCACCATTCAGTGCCGTAGCCGGCCTGCCTGCTGGTGAAGGAGCTCTAGCAAAGTCCCTGAAAGAGAATTGCTTGGGGGAGGGGAGAAGTCTCTGTCCCTGTCCCCACCCCATTTGAGAAGAGGATGATCTTGTAAACTCAGAAGATTTGGACTGTCCAAAGTGTCTCTGGACTAGCAGTCATCTGTAGTGGGAGCCAAGAGCAAATGAAACAGAACAGGGAAAGGTGGCCTCAGGTTTCTCTTGTACACCACAAACCAGTCAAGAGCTATACACATCAGGTAAGTAACTTCATAAGAACTCCACAAGTGGAAAAAAGACTTCAAGAAAGCAGGAGCTGACTTGTCACCAGAGGGTAGCAAAAAGCAGTATACTGATGTCTTCAGTAACATTGGAGGTCCCAATATGTTAGAGGTATGAGTTGGCCCTCTGTGAATACAGGCCACTATGTGTATACCCTTCCACATTTAGTCCTTATTGTGTACACTGTTCCCATCAATGGTGTATGTATTTGGGGGATAGTGTGCCCCATTTTTTGTGGTGGGAGGGCAATTGTCTATCACTACTTTTCTTGCTATATTATTTAACTGAATTCCTTTGCTTTCATTCATTGTGTTGTGTGTCATCTGGCTGACTATTAAAGGTAAACACATCGGTTGGGGCTCATGATCTGTACTTGGATACAGGGCCAGAGAGCACCCTGAACCTGGGGTAGTTTTAATCAGAGGCTCTTGTATAAGAGAGGAATTCCTCAGGCGTTATGCTTGTGTGATCTTGGGCAACTCCTCCTGGGGCTTCAGTTTTCTGACCTGTGGAATGAGGGGGCTGTGCTAATTGACCTCTAAGTTTGCTCCTGGATCTAAGTGTCATGATCTCATGAGTAAAATATACACAGCCCTTTAAGGTTCACAGAGAAATTTGCTCACAAAAACCCTGTGAAGTATACAGTGCAAGTATTATACAGAGACCCACAGAAGAGTAAGGAGACCTGTGATTTAAGCTAATGCCCTAATTCCAAGTTCAGTGCCATTTCCATTGCAATAGACAGAGAAGATACCAGATCTTCTCTCCAGCCTACAGGTGAGCCCCATCCAACTGTCACAGAATCACAGGACTTTGGGGGTAGAAGGATCCTCTCTATCTAGTCTCGTCTGCACCTGAAAAGAATTTTCTCTGCAGCTAACCCAAGGAGTGGGCAGCCAGCCTTGATCTGAAGACTTTCAATGAAGCCCATTTCCCTTTGAGGTATCTCTCTCACTACTAGGATGTTTCACCCTAAGTGTACATCTTTGTCATTTCCATCCATTGCCCTAGTTCTGTGCTCAGGGGCCAGGCTGAGGCCACATCTAGTTCTTCTTTCCTGTGACAGTGGGTTCAAAACACTTGAAGACAGCTCCAATGTCCCCTCGAGCATCCTCTTCTCCCACTAATCATTTCAAACTCCTTAAGCAGATTCCCGATGTGGCATGGACTTGAGGCCATTTGCCATCTTGGTAGTCCTCCTCTGGACACTCCCTGGCTTATCAGTGGATTTCCTAAAACATGGCAACAAGAGCTGAACCCTATATTTCAGATGGGGTCTGGGCAGAGCAGACTACTATTATAGGACTAGATCATTTGCTTCCAGGTGGGCACTGTCTCTCTTGAAACAGCCCAGGCTGGAGGGCCTTAGACTTCTTGGTTACCACATCACGGTATTGACTTCTCTCAAGCCTCCCATCCATGAAAGCCCCTAGATCCCCTTCAGACTAACCAACTGCTGCATAAGAAAGCCTCATTCCTTTTCAACAGACCAACCAGTTATGCCTGTAGTGCACTTGCTAAGAGCCAGCTTTCTGTTGTTCAGAGTCTCATTTCTTATTCTTTCCTCCACTCTCAGCTCTCTATGATACAGCTAACTGGGCATGTTTTATGTGCCTCGAACACAACCCTCCTTCTCTCCCGACTTTGGACCTTTCCATTCTAGGTGCTAAAACGTTAAATTACTTACCTAGGGTTACCCAGCTAATCAGTTGCAGAGCCAGCATTTCAATCCAGGTCTCTAACACCTAGACCAGTAGCTGAAATACAACCGGCACTTAGTAAGCGCTTATTGAATTAAATCAGATTCCTGACTCCAAGCTCGTCCCTCCATCACATCCTGGTACCTCTGACACTGTTTCATGCAGACACAGGGATATATACCACAACTGTGACTTTAAGCCAATTTCCATTTCCTCTTCTCAATCTTTTCAGAGGATGCTAGCCGTACCAACTTGTTTTGTTGTGGCAGCAGACTTGATCTTCAAGTGAACAACTCAAATCCAGTATTTTTGAAACTCTGAAATTTCCCACTTTCTCCTGCCAAGTAAGTACAGTATATAGCTTTTTTATTAAAAAAAAAACTCCAAGTATCTCATTTGTTCTTTTAGTCTCCCATCAGAACAAAGGTGCCACAAAGACCAAGCTGAGCTTAATTGGGCCCCGATAGAGCCAGAGATCTCTCTAGACAGTTGTGAATGAGTTGAGTAAAATCACAGCCAGGGTCAATGCTACCAGGGACCAAGATGGTTGGCCAAGAATGGGAACTGCTTGAGCATCATCTGAAGACCAACGGATGCTTAGTATGTGGGGGTAGCATCATGGTGACTTTCAGGACCCAGTGGTTTACACGTTGGAGGCCTTTTTTTGAGACCTTTGCCTTGTATTAATGGAAGAAGGAAACAAACAATTCATCTTCATTTCCATCCAGGCTCATTGCAGGGTTGTTGTGGTCTCTTAGAAACGTGGATGATACACTGAGGGTAGCAACGTCACTCTGAATTCTCGACTCTCACCATTTGGGCAGAAGAATTCACAAATCCTCTGCTCAGACAAAGAAACGAGATCCTCTGGGCACTATTGAAATTAATATGAAAGAGCCACCATGCAGAATGTCAGGCACAGCACCTGAAACAGAGGTGGATGGCAGGAGATAGATAAGCAGTGTAGGATGCCTGAGCAGCTGAAGCCTCCCAATACACCAGACCCCCCGCCCCCAGTCACATCTGAAGGCCTTGGAATGAAATGCTCCATGAGCTAAGCATGGCTCCCATAAAGAACACACAAAGCTGGCCCACACTTGGGAGCGACATGCCAGGAAGCAGACAAAGGAGATCATCAGAGAGCCAGGGGACAAAGACTCGATTTCACCAAATAGATCCCGTTTGAACAATGTCATCCACCCAGTGCTGGTGGGAATGGGTCAGCACTTACAGTCTTGGGCTGTTTTCCTTTAAGGTGAAATGCTCCGAGGAATTTCTATGCCCTGTAATAATGGGCAAAATCATCATTTATAACTGTGTTGATCATAATAAAATGTTGAATTGCCTATAAGTGCTGTTGTATACTGCATCAGATTTGAGGGTAACTCAGGAGTAGTTTAAAATAAACAGCATTCATGATTCCTTTACCTATTTTTCCCCAACTTACCTTGAGGCAATGTGAAAGTCTCTAGCCTTCCCTCATTCCTGGGGCAAGCTATGCCTCCTTTATCTCAAAACAAGCCTATAGAGTGGGCCCACTGCTAAGGAACCACAGCTCAACGTCTTCCCTATTACAGTGAAATTTATTTTTTTAAATGGGTACATTCCTTTAGAAAAGTCACTTCATGAATGCAATTTAATGATATAGCATGTTGCTTGCTGGGGAGCGGCTTGTATTGGGAGCTGATATCGGCATGGTGCTTCATTGTCAGTCAGGTAAGACAAATATTTAATCCCCATTTTATAAGAAAGGAAACTGAGGCAGCAAGATGTCTAGGTAACCCATTTCAGGCAAAATTGGCCACTTGGGTGGCAGAACTGGGACCCAAGCCAGGTTTGCTGACTTTGTGTCTAATGTACCTTCTTTTATGTGATCCTGAGGCAAGAGTAGAATGCTGAAGGGGAGGTGGCTAGGTGGGGTAGCGTATGAAATACCAGATTGGTGGTCCTCAACATCTGAGTTTGAACCTTGCCAATAGCTGGGTGATCTCACTGTACCTCTGTTTTCTCACCTCTGTAATGGAGGTAATAGCATCTACCTCATGGGTTGTTGTGGGGCTCCAATGAGACAACACGGTAAAGTGTTTTGCAAACCTAAAAACACTCCATAAATGTGATCTCTTCTTATTATCCCACAGACATGACAGAGTCACTGTCCTTTTTGCATTATACTGGGCAGATTACATTTGGGGATTTGACACTGGCAACCGTGATGGATCCAAAATATTCTTAATACGTGGGAGCTTTGCTCTCCATTGGGGTCCACGCCTGCGTGGCCTCATCATGAGGAAACCCTTCGGCCAAATCAACCCTGTGGGGCTGTGTTGTCCCAGATTCTGTGCCATGACGTTTAGAGTGAGGCTCCAGGGTATTCCTGTTATCACACAGAAAGGATCTCTGGTCACCAGCCAGTCCCTTTAGCCACACCCGCACACCTGAACAGTAGAGGGAGCAGTTTGGCTTCCACTCCTCTGGTCATTGCTGCACCCTCCAAACTGGACTTTCAGAGACCCTCCCTGGAAGAGCTGAGACCCTTAGCCCTGGGGCCATGCCACCCTGATTGGGGAGAGTTTACTCATGGGATTGCCAGCTCCCTGACCTTGCTTCACTCAGGACAGTGTCCTGCCATGACAGGGATTGTCTCAATTTTGTGTTTATATCCCCAGCATCAAAAGGCTCATACAATTAGATTGTGGTCTTAGGGCCAGAAGGTCCTCAGAAGCCATCTTGTCCATTTGTTTACAGATAAAACTGAGGCAGGGGAGGTTCAGACAGGTGGTGAGTGGCAGGGCTCAGACCGGAATTTAAGCCATCTCTCTCCAAACCCAGAACTCTTTCCATTGTGCTGTGCTGAGATTGCTAGGTACAGCTTCATTCGTTCACTCATTTGTTGACACTTCCATGAGCAGTCAGAACCTTCTGTACAGGGACCTCAGTGTCCTCTGTATTATTTTATAGTGGTGGAAATTCAATAGAGCTATTCAATCTAACAGATAGTTATTGAAAGAAAGACAGGGAGAAAAAAAGACAAGAGGAAGGAGAGTGGGGAGAAGCAGGAGGCCCTGTGGTAAGCAGGAGGCCCTTCGCCTAGAGGCACAGAGGTAGCAAATGTCTTTGGCCAACTCCGGGTCAAACGTTCCACCCAGTGCAACACTTAGCTGGCATTCTGGTGCCATGTTCTTTTGTACAGTGAATTTCTCAAGCACAATAAAGACAACTCCATTTAATATCTTCTTATTGTGTGTCTATTATGGGCAAAGCTCTGGGCTAGGTGTTGGACAAAGAGAAAACCAAGGAACCCAAATGGTTGTGGTAGGCAAAGTGCACACAAACAAGCACATACAAAGTGATTCAGAGTCACTTCAAGAGAGCCAGAGGCTGACCCCTATAGGCATCAAGAAAAGCCTCCCTAAGGAGGGGGTTCCTGAGCTGGACTTGGGAGGAAGCTCAGGAAAGGGCTAGGGAGGGAGGGAGGGGAGAGACAGAGAGAAAGACAGAGACAGGGAGAGAGAGAGGGGAGGAGAGGAGAGGAGAAGAGAGGAGAGGAGAGGAGAGGAGAGGAGAGGAGAGGAGAGGAGAGGAGAGGAGAGGGGAGGGAAGGAGAGGGGAGGGGAAGGGAGGGAAGGGGAGGGGAGGGGGGGGGGAGAGAGAGAGAGAGAGAGAGAGAGAGACAGAGACAGAGACAGAGACAGAGAGAGACAGAGAGAGAGACAGAGAGAGACAGAGAGAGAGACACAGAGAGAGAGAGAGAGACAGAGAGAGAGACAGAGAGAGAGAGAGAGAGAGAGAGAGGAAAGAGGGGAAAAGGGCAAGACAGAGACAGAGACGGGAGTGGGGAGGGAGAGAGGGAGGGAAGCGGGGAAAAGGGAGAGAGAGACAGAGAAGGAGGGAAGGAGAGAGAGAGCCTGATATTCTTAAGCATGGAGGCGACACTTGGGAACTCAGTGTACCAATCACATCACCTCCCAGTTCATCCCCATCTCCAATAGCATCATCTCCCATACTCAAACACTCAACAGCTCCCCTTAAATACAAAATGAGGAAGGTAGCCAGGAAGCAGGGCTGATCTGCAAGAGAAGGATCGATCCAATTCTTCCAGAGGCAAGCCGTTCCTCTTGTCTCTCTGGAATGGAGGGCACACACAGAGAGTGGCGCCAGGAGATGTGGGGCCCATCAGCAGAACGACTGAGCAGCAAACACAGCTCATAAAGCTCCAATGAATGGTAATGACAGGCAATAAAATACCCCTTTAAAACCCCCGTAAAAGATAAAGACAGTAGACAGTAGCAAGGCTTGGCAGGGCTGGAGCCGCAAACTGCTCCCAGATTAGCATAAACCATGGCGAGAAAACACAACTAAAAATTATTCAATCAGACCAAATGCTTGCAGTGAAACTAGACCAAGCAGGCCATCACCAGCAAACAGCCAATAGAGGAAGTGAAGTGCGAGTTCCTGATGCTCATGGAAGGGACTAAAGCAGACACGGCAAAGATCATCAAATGCCTTCCTCACCCCAGGTTTTGTTTTTTTGGTGTGAGGGAGGAAGTCGCTTCAATGAACCATTCACATAAGAAGAGATGAGCCCAGACTGAAAAAAAACCACAGGAGCCTTAATGGGAAACATCCTGTTCCATATAGATTCCAGGAAATTCTTGTAATGCAGAGTGCGCACATGTGGGGCTGAAGGGTTCATTTGATGCCCATGGCTGTCCTTTCTGGCTAACTACATGGGAGACTTCATAGGACTCCAGAATTTCAGCTCTGAAAAATGCCTTTGAAGTAGCCAATCCAACCCGCACCCAAGAGGGAACCATCTCTAGCATCTCTAAGACGGGACATCCAGCTCTTGAATTGTACCAGTGAAGTGAGAGGGGTTGGGTATAGATGTTTTCTATTTAAAAAAACAAAACCAAACATCATAGCTGAAGTAATATGGAAATGATAGAGCCATGGAACATGCTAATTACACAGTTTGGCGTTCTGGATGTCTGATCTGTTCCAACCCAACAAATAGTTATTATAGCTACGATGTTCTAGGCACCATGTGAAGAGCTGGGCTAGCTGGTCAAAGAAAAAAATCAAACATGCAGGACTATACTTTTTGCACATGTTTATTTCATATATACTTATCATATATCTGATGTGTACATATTGATTTCTCTTGTAGGAATAAGCTCCTTCGAGGTCCCCTAGCATGATGCCTGACACACAGTAAGAACTTACTCAATGCTCATGATGCTTGACAAATGCTTATTGATTGGTACTAAATAATGAGAGGATGCTGAAGAGATATGGCAGACACATTAGCCATCAATGAAAATTGGGTAACTATCATAATTCAATCAACAACCCACAAATACTTAATAAGCTTGTGCTCTGTCCCAGTCACTGTGATATGCCCTGCGAACACAAAGACAAAAAACCCCATCCTCAGGTAGTTTACATTTCTTTGGCAAAAGCAATTTGAACACATATAAGAACATACAAAACCAAAATGAAACCAAACTAAAACCACAAGGTAATTTTAGAGGGAGGGAAGGCCCTCACATTTGGGGGAGAGGGATCAGGAAAGGTCTCGTGTAGGAGACAGCATTTATGCTGAGCTTTGAAGGAAACCAGAGCATCCTGAGAGGCAAGGGGGAGGAGGGCAAAGCCCCAGAGGTGGGAGAAGGATGATGTCATCATGAGGAGCAGAGTGGGAAGCAATGTTCCAGAGGATTTACCATCTACCAGGAAGTCCACGTGTGTGTCCATGGTGGAGAGGCAGCTTGCCATAGTGGATGGAGAGGTGGCCTAGAGAGAAGAAGGAGGAGGGTTCAGGTCACCTGGGCAACATCTCTCCAATATGCCGCCATCTCCCCTCTGACCCTGCCCCCACCCTGGTGCAGGGCCTCATCACCTCACACCTGGACTGCAGTAATAACCTGCCTGTGGGTCTGCCTGCTTAAAAAAGAGGCAAAAGACAGTCCTTGCCCTCAAGGAGCTTACAATCTGTTGGAGATAACATGCAAACAATATATACAAAGACAGCTCTATATTGTATAAGTTAGGAAATAATTAACTGAGAAGACACTAGAATTAAGAGGGTATGGGAGAGCTTCCCTGTAGAAGGTGGGATTCTAGTTGGGACTTGGAGGTCAGTAATTGGAACAGATGGAGGGGGAATGTTCTAGGCAAAGGGGACAGTCAGAGAAAATGCCCATAGCCAAGAGATGGAAGGTCTTGTTCATGGAACAGCCAGGAGGCTGGTGTCACTGGATCAAAGAGAATGTGTAGGTGAGTCAGGTGTAAGAAGACCAGAAAGAGAGGAGGGGGCTGGTTACAAAGGGCTCTGAGTGCCCAACAGAGGGCTTTGCATTTGATCTTGGAGCTTATAGGGACCCACTGGAGTTTATTGATTGGGTGGCATAGTCAGACCTGCATCTTAGGAAGGTCTCTAGTGGTTGAATGGAGAATAAATTGGAGTGGGGAGAGACTGGAGGCAGGCAGACCCCCCCCCCCCCCAGCCATCAGCGATTGCAATGATCCAGGCAGGAAGTGATGAGGGCCTGTGGGTGGGGGTAGGGTGTGAAATCACAAGTCTCATGAAAGCTACAAGAACACTTGATTATGCTCATGTTAGAAATCCACTCACAAATCAACTGCTTTAATAGATGTGGCATTTATGATCACAGAAGGCTGGCGCTAGAAGGTGAATTAGTCCAAACCCCTTATTTTATGAAAGAGGAAACTGAGGCCCATAGAGGGGAAGTCAGAATCTTCTCATGGTTAGCTGCCCTCTCCTCCTCTCCTTCTACAGTCACTAACTGTATCTCCCCATGGAGGTTCCAGCTGAGGACTGGTCACCACACTAACGAGAAGTATTGAAAAGCTTCCAGTCTGGGGCAAAGGTCCTCCTTGCCATTCCTCTTTGTTGCACTGTCTCTTTGCCCAAATTTCTTGCCTTTCTTACTCAGACAGCTGACCTGGATTTCAGCTCTCCTCCCTGCTCTGACCTCTGATCCCTGGCTGGTCTTTGAAGACTTCGCTGAGTACCTTGATTTTAGGTCGGACCCTCACCACCTGTGTGTCCTTGAACAAGTCACTTCCTTCTCTCAAATTTCTCATTTCATAAAATGAGTGGGGTTGGACTACATGGCTTCCGAGATCCCATCATCCTGACTTTAGTTTGCTAACTTGGCTCCAACTCAGATTTTTTTTTTACCATTTTAATTTTTAAATTTAAAAAAATATTATTTATTTATCCTTAACATTATTTTTTTATTTTCATTTATTTATTTATTTATTTATTTTTATTTTTTTTTTATTTTTTCTTTTTATTTTTAGTTTGCAACACTCAGTTCTACATAATTTTGAGTTCCAGATTTTCTTCCCTCCCTCCCCCCCTCCCTCCCCAAGACGGCATGGAATCCCATATAACTTCCACCTATAACTTCGCATTGAATTAATTTACACACTAGTCAAGTTGGGGAGAAGAACCATGACCAATGGAATGAATCATGAGAAAGAGAAACAGAATCAAAAAAAAAAATCACAACCCAAAAACAAATACAAAAGAGAGGAAAAAAAAGGGGGGGGAGAAAAAGGGGAGCATGAAGTGTGTCTTGATCTGCATTCAAACTTATAGTTCTTTCTCTGGATGTAGATAGCATTCTCCATCGTGAGTCCTTTGGAGTTGTGCCTGCACCTTGTATTGCTGAGAAGAGTGAAGTCTGTCAGGGTTGGTCCTCACAGAATCCATATATCCGTGGTTGTGTATAATGTTCTCCTGGCTCTGCTCTGCTCACTCAGCATTATGTCGTGTAGGTATTTCCAGGTTGTTATGAAGTCCGTATCATCCCCATTTCTTATAGCACAATAGTATTCCATTACCTTCATATACCACAGCTTGTTCAGCCATTCCGCAATTGATGGGCATCCCTTTGATTTCCAGTTCTTAGCTATCACAAAAAGAGCTGCTATAAATATTTTTGTACATATAGGTCCTTTTCCCACTTGTGTGATCTCTTTGGGATACAACCCTAGAAGTGGTATTGCTGGGTCAAAGGGTATGAACATTTTTATAGCCCTTTGGGCATAGTTCTAAATTGCTCTCCAAAATGACTGGATCAGTTCACAACTCCACCAGCAGTGTAACAATGTTCCAATTTTCCCACATCCTCTCCAGCATTTATCATTTTCCTGTTTTGTCATTTTAGCCCATCTGACAGGAGAGATGTGGTATCTAAGAGTTGTTTTGATTTGCATTTCTCTAATCAGTAGTGATTTCGAGCATTTTTTCATATGCCTATAGATATCTTTAATTTCTTCCTCTGAAAACTGGCTGTTCCTATCCTTTGACCATTTCTCAATTGGGGAATGACTTGTGTTCCTATATATTTGGCTCAGTTACCTGTATATTTTAGAAATGAGGCCTTTAGGGGCAGCTAGGTGGCACAGTGAGTGGATGCGATTATTAAGATCGACACGATTTAGGTTTGAACACGCATCCCTGTTTTACCACCTACAAAACCTTCCATTTCATTTTCCGATATAATTTGGAAGCAAAAAAATGCAGAAGGGGGAAAAAGGAACTTTTCATTTTTTAAAAAAAGGCGCCTCCTGAAGAAATAGGGACAAAACCTGTGATTTCATGGATATAGGGAAATTTCAAATGATGAAACTCCTTCTACCAATGCAAGTTAGCACCCTTTCTGAACCTCCAGTTAGACAGTTGCCTAGGGTGCTGAGAGGTCACAAAGCCAGTGTGTCAGAAGCAGTGGGGTCCTCCTGGCTTCAAGACCTGTGATTCCTTTAAAGTGTGCTGAATCTCTGTCTCTGTCTCTGTCTCTCTGTCTCTCTCTGTCTCTGTCTCTGTCTCTCTCTCTTCTCTCCTCTCTCCTCTTCTCTCTGTGTGTGTGTCTCTCTCTGTCTCTCTCTCTCTCTCTTTCTGTCTCAGAATGTAGGCTCCCTGAGAGCAGAAGCTATTCCAATTTTGCCTCTGTATCCCCATTACTAAACAAACTATCTCCGATAGTTTTCATGGTTCCATGATCAACCTTTTCATGACCATCAGAAGCCCAGAATCTCAGGATTGGAAGGAATCCTGAAGACCACCTAGTCCAATTTGCCACTAAACAAGAAACCCTGACACTTCCAGCTTTGCCAAATGTTTCTGTAACACTCCTATGGGGTAGGCAGTATGATATTCCCAACTTACAGATGAGCAAAATGAGGATAAGAGAGGTCAAAGGCTCATAGCTCTCAAACTCAAAGATAGGTATCTTAGCAATTTTCTGGTCTAATCTCTTCATTTAACAGTTAAAGAAGCTTCAAAGGGTCTTGTTGGCCTTCCCGTCTTGTCACCTGTGTCCCAGCAAGATTCCTGGATCAGCTGATGGCAGGGTCTACATTGGAAGCCCAGAACAGACTATATGGAGATTTGGCTCCAAAAAGAGCCCAGCAGGGACTAAACTATCTCTAAGGGCAATTTCTTGAGGACCCTGTAAATCAAATGAAAAGACTTCCAGAAACCAGGACCTTTGGCAAACCTATTGTCCTCTGGACATTGGAGAGACTTGTATCACAAACTTTTGTGGGGTGGGGGCGGCAATTTATAACAACTGTGCTCACAATACCACTTCAGTAAATACTTAAAGCTACTTCAAGCCAGATGACTAAAGAGACTCTTGACTATTACAGTTGAGGTAAGGGATCGCACTAGTGGGGGCTCAAGCCAATGGTGTTAGAGAATCACCTTCCAACTCCTCAGGGGTACCCCTAGAACTCCAAGGGGGAGATGTCACCTTGCTTGGGGACCCATCTTGTCTATGACAGGAGTTGGAGCAAGGCTTCTTTGAGTTTGTATGGCTTACTTACAACATAATAAATACACATCAATCCAAAGTAGTTAACTATAAGGCAGTTTGAAATGGGAAGGTGGGGCACTAGCATTGCGGGGGGTGGGGTGGGGCAGGAAAAGCTTTATGCAGAAGAAGGTGCTTGAACTGTATCCCTAAGGAAGAGAGGGACTCTGGAAAGCACAAGTAGGAAGCAGCTAGGTGGCCCAATGCATAGAACACTGGACTTGGAGCCAAGAAGCCCCGAGTTCAAATCCTGCTTCAGATACTTGCTAGCTGTGTGACCTAGAATAAACCAAATCCGTCTGTACCTCAGTTTCCTCACCTGTAAAATGGGATAACAATAGTACCTCTTCCAAGGGTTGTCATGAGGATCAAATGAGACAATCACTATAAAGCACTTTGTAAACCTTAAATTGCTAAGTAAATGCTCACTATTATGGTTATTCTTTTGGGCAGCTAGGTGGTACAGCAGGTAGAGTGCCAGGCCTGGAATTAGGAAGATCTGAGTTTGAATCTGGCCTCAGACACTTACTATGTGACCCTATGCAAGTCACTTAACCTTGTTTGCCTCAGTTTCCTTATCTGTAAAATGAACTGGAGAAGGAAATGGCAAATCACTCCAGTATCTTTGCCAAGAAAACCCCAAATTGGGTAACAAAGATTGGACATAACTGAAAAATGACTAAACAGCATGATTATTCTTAATAACTGTTATTGAAAGAGTGCATTCCAGCCCCAAAGGACAACCAATGCAAAGACGTGAAGACAGAAGGCAGGAGTGTTGTCTTTGAGGAATAGACAGGAGGCCAGTTTGGTTGGATTTCAGAGTGCAGGACGGTGGGTGAGAAAAGTTCAGTGAAGCTGGAAACATAGGCTAGGTCCAGATTGAACGAAACCTTGAGAGCTAAACAGAGGAATTCTTTTGTTATCTTAGAAGCACTAGGAAACCCTAATAGTTGGTTAAGTAGGGGAGCAAATGGCCACAGCTATACATAGAAAATCTCTTTGGGAAGGAAGGTGTCCTGGCTGTCCCAGATATCAAACTATGTTATGAATTGATAATCATCAAAATTATCAAAACTATGGTACTGGCTAAGAAATAGAATGGCAGATCAGTGTAATAGGATAGGTACATAATACATTATAGTAAATGACCACAGTAACTTAGTGTTTGATAAATCCAAAGATCCAAGTTTTGGGGCCAAAAACTCATTGTATCACAAAAGTGCCAGGAAAACTAGAAATGGTATGGCAGAAACTAAATATAGACCAACATGTCATGTTGTATACAAAGATAAGGTCAAAATGGATACATGAATTAGACATAAAAGTATAGTATTACACCATAAGCAAATTAGGAGAGCATGGAATAGTTTACTTGTCAGATCTGTGGATAAGAGAAGAATTTAGGACCAAACAAGAGATAAAAAGTATTACAAAATGTAAAATGGATAATTTTGACTATATTAAATTAAAAAGCTTTTGCACAAACAATACCAATGCAACCAAAATTAGAAAGAAAGCAGAAAATTGGGGGAAAATTTACAGCAAGTATCTCTGATAAAAGCCTCATTTCTCCAATATATACAGCAGCCCCATGGGGTCATGACCCACAGTTTTAAGAAGCACTGAAGGGGTTGTGGAAAGTGGAAAAATTTTAAGAAGCCTTGACGTAGAGAACTGAGTCAAAATGATAAGAATACAAGTCATTCCCTTATGAACAGACATTTTTCAGGGAAAGAAATCAAAGCTAGCTACAGTCATATGAAAAAATGCTCTAAATCACTATTGATTAGAGAAATGCAAATTTAAACAACTCTGAGGTATCACTTCACACCTATCAGATTGGCTAATGTGACAGGAAAGGAAAATGATAAATGTTAGAGGGGATGTGGGAAAACTGGAATACAAATACACTGTTGGTGGAGTTGTCAATTGAGCCAACCATTATGGAGAGCAACTTGGAAATATGCCCAAAGGGCTATAAAACTGTGCATACCCTTTGACCCAGCAACACTACCACTAAGTCTGTATCCCAAAGAGATCAAAGGAAGAGGAAAAGGACATGTATGTACAATAATTGGAAGAATTGGAAGATTGGAATTGGAACTGGAAATTGAAGGGATGTCCATCAATTAGGAAATGACTGAACAATTTGTAGTATGTGATTGTGATGGAATACTGTCATGCTGTAAGAAATGATGAGCGGGATGGTTTCAGAAAAACCTGGAAAGACTTACATGAACTGATGCATAGTGAAGTGAGCAGAACCAGGAGAACACTGTACACAGTAACAGCAACATTGTGCCATGATCAACTGTGAATGACTTAGCCCTTCTCAGCAATACAATGATCCAAGACAATGATGATGAAAAATGCTATTTGCCTCCAGATAAAAAACTGATGGAATCCAAATAAAAAACAAAATACGCTATTTCTTTCTCTCTCTGTCTCTGTGAGCATCTCTGTCTATCTCTCTCTTTCTTCCTTCCTTCAGGTTTTCTTCCACAAAATGATTAGTGTGGAAATGTTTTATATGATCGCACATGTATAATCTGTTTCAGGTTGTTTACTATCTCAAGAAGGTGGAGGGGCAGGATAGAATTTGGAACTTAAAACTTTAAAACAAGAATATTAAAAATTGTTTTTGCATGCAACTGAGGAAAAAATAAAATATTTTAAAAAGCAAATCACTTTGGTATCAGTGTGTTAGATAGACTGGAAAGGGGAGATGAGGCTGTCGTAGATTAGAGATGAAGGCAGCCTATGTGAGTAAGTGTGTAAGTAAAGTGAAGCGATGAGATGTGAGAGATGTAGTAAAGGCAGAAAAAGTAAATATACCCCTTGATTAGACAGAAAGAAAAGTCTCCTAGACATTGCACAATATGGATAATGGAAATGTTTATGGCAGCAAAAATCTAGAAATAAAGTGAGTGCCCATCAAATGGGGGAATGGAATGACATATTGTGTTGTCAGAAATGACAAATATGGGAAATTAAGAGGATTACATGAAAACTTGTATGAGCCGATGCAGAGTGAAGGAGGACCAGGAAAACAATTTATATAATGATGACAATAAAAATAAACACAACCCTCAAAAGCAGCTGGACTTAAATGAATTACAGTGACCATTTGGAGTCCCAGAAAGCAGATAATCAAACACACTTTCCTCTTTTTAAGAGAAAGGTAGGGACCTATGGCTGTAGGATGTGGCAAAAATTGTCGAATGGAGTTGTTTTGTCAGGAAGTTTTGCTTATTTATTCCTTAAGGATAAGGTTGTGTGTGTGTTGTGTGTGTGTGTGTGTGTGTGTGTGTGTGTGTGTGTGTGTGAGAGAGAGAGAGAGAGAGAGACAGACAGAGAGAGACAGACAGAGACAGAGAGAGACAGAGAAACAGACAGAGACAGACAGAGACAGACAGAGAGACAGAGAGAAAAATTGAGGGAGAAAGGGAGATGGAGGGAGACAGAGTATTGGAAAATGTCTGTGATTTAAAAAATAAAAAAAATTTAAAGAAAAAAAGAAACCTAGGTCCCAGTATGCAACTCAAACTAAGAAACTGAATTGACCATTTATCTCTTTGCTCTCAGCAGTAACGTGTCAAAGGCCAAAGAGATGCAGGACTGTGCAAAGCTGCTTCGAACCAGCACCACAGAGAACATGAATCTATGCTCACACACACAATGCCCCCAATAACAAGAGGCAGCTCTACCATTTTCAAAGCCAAAAGACATTCCATAGAGAAGGCAACAAGCCTTGTGAACACAGCTTCCATTGTTCTATACCCAACATGGATACATTGTAACAACCTGGACTTGGCCCCAACTATTAAAGATGTCATGATTTTTGTAAGTCAGGATTCTGACAGTGCTCTGGTGGGTTCTCCAAGTGGGTGTTGAGGATGCATTAAGTCACCAGCATCAACTATTCTACAAGTTGTGAAATATTCACCACAAAGAATTCAGGGGAAAAATGTGTGCCCCGTCCCCTGCATCCTCATCCTCAGGGCAGGAGGCAACACTGCCTGTAGCCATTCTCCTGGTTATTTCTTTGGGCTCTGTTCCTAACAAGATCTTTCTAGAAGTCTCCTATGTTGGCTCCTTGGAGACATTGAATGGACTCCCCAGAAATTAAAAAAGAAAGTTTATAGCTCACATATCAGGGATCATACATGACGTACAGCAAATGTGGGAAGAGAAAAGAGAAGTCCCAAGGCTTTGGGGTGAGTCCTGTCCCTTCTGTGGGCCTCTGTTTCTTTATCTATAGGATAGAAGGGTTTTTCTGGATGATTTTGAAGGAGCCAACCAGTTTTAATATTCTATGTTTCTGTTTATATTTATATATGCATATATAAATATAAATGTGTGTGTATATATATGGAGAGAGAAAGAGAGCACCCACAAAAGAACTGGGCTCTATTGCTCAGCATATACCCCAAAGAGGTAGAAAAAACACAAAACCAGACACTTTTCATATACACTAAAATATTCATAGCAGCGCTTCTTATAGCAGAAAAAACTTGAAAAAATAGATACTCATCAGCTAGGAAATGGCTAAATAAATTGCAATATATGGATGTAATATAATATTACCATGTCATAAGAAACAATGAATATAAATAAAGAATTCAGAAAAATTTGGAAAGATGCTAATTGATGCAGAATGAAGCAAGATTAAGTTAACAATATACATGTCAGACCTATTAAAATGATTAGTTTGTTTGAAGCTTGGCATGATATGTTTGTTTCTCTTCTCTTCAGCTTTAGGGAATTTATTTTAGGTGCAAAGTTATGAGTTCAATCATAAATGCTCTGAGCCCCCAGTTAGGAAAATTGTTCACATTTAGGCAGAGCATAGGCTCTCTGCCTAATTTCAAATTTTATTTATCTCTGGTTAGTCCCTGATCTCTTTGTGGTTGAGTCAAAATTCAGTTTTCTGAAAATGTTTGGGTAATAAAACAGCAGATTACATTATAGTGGCTGTGGGTATACTATATATGTATACATATATACACTATATATTACACTATATATATATATACACTATATAGTACACACTGCCTATATATAGTGTAAAATATATAATGTTGTATATGTGCATGACAGGGTATATTAAAATATATATACATATATATGAAGGGATATATATTATAAATGTCCATGATGAGGAGAGAAGGGAATAGGTAAAAGGAGAGGAATAGAGAATGAGAAAGGGAGAGGAACGAAGAAGGGAAGAAGGAGAGGAAGAGAGAATGAAGGGAGGAGGAGAGGAAGAGAAAATGAGAGGATAGAGAGAAGTAGAGGAAGAAAGAATGAGAAGGGGAGAGGAATGAGGAGAGGGAAGAGAGGAGAAAGGGGGAGGAGGAGAGAAAGAGAGAATGAGGTGGAGAGGAAGGAGAAGCAGAGGAAGAAAGAACTAGAAAGGGGAGAAGTAGGAGGAGAGGAAGAGGAAGAAGCAAGAGAGGAAGAGACTCCCACAAAGGGTTGGAGCGGGGCCTGGGTCCAGGCTCATGTTGCTCCATCTTGGAAAGAAAGTGGCATTTCTTACACACGACTCCTTCTCTTTCTTTTTCTTCTTGGCCTTCTCTTGCTAAACTTGTCGGAAAGCTTTGGACCTGCCCCAAGCTGGCGAGGGTTAGAAAAACAAATTAAATCCAAAAGAGGAAAAGGAAAAGTGTGCCCTGAGGAAAAAATAAAATTTTAAGTGAGGGATATGAGAATTCCTCTCCCCACACAATAGATTACCATTTCAACACTGTGCAAAGACGGAGGTATTTGTATTTTTGGAGGGAAGGAGATGCAGAGGTTTCCATGAAATCCTTTGATGAAACTCACACTTGGGTCTCAAATAAAGGAAACCGGCGAAGGAGACACTTTGCATACTGAGTTGTGTCCATGGCTGGGGAGGAGTGCAGGCAATTTCCCAGAAAACAAAGACACTGGCAAGAGAAAACACTCCTTCTCCCCATTGAAACGCCATGAATGAAGAGTGGAATGCGCGTTGTACCTTATTCATTGAACTCCGAAGCCGCCTCCCCCTTAACGAGCAGCCAGAGGCTGGCCCCGGCATCTTGAATAGCCATGTTCCGGAGAGCACTTGGCATCATCCCTGAAACATAATGTGGGATTGCGATTGTGTGGGGGTTTTTCCCCTCAGTGAATAGGAAGCGATCAAAGATAACACAGCCTCTGAAAGAATTAAAATTGTGTAACATTGCATCAAGTTACAGTGAATGCCAATCATCCTTTGGATGAATGAACCAGTTCCTTTAAAGCCCAGTAGAGACGTGCTGGGGCATTCAGCACATAACGGCCAACCTCGGCAGCATTGAAATCAAAATGCAAAAGCATGTGCCCACTCCCTCTCCTTAAATAGATGCTCGAGCTGCAGCCTTCGTTTCCCATCCACTCCAGGAGCACAGTCTAACAGAAGAGAACGCCTTCCAAAGGCTGCTCGCCCGATTTCCCCTCCTCGATGGGCAATGCTGTCTGCCAGGAAGCCGCGACGAGGAGAGAGCGACTGGCCGCAAGATGGAAGGGAGCTAATGTGCTAATGAAAATAAACTCCAGATCACTTTTCCTACCATAAAGGGAGACAGGCTTGAAACCTGCTTTGTCCAGAGGAGAGGTCCTGGCATCATCCTCGGCAGGTTACTGCGCTGGGGCCGAAAGCATGGCTTTATTTGCATGATAAACAGCCCTAGCAAGAAGGGAAAGGAGAACGTGTCCTGTCCTTTCTATAAAGAGCTGCATCTAGAAGGACCCCCAGCCATAGGAATGCCTCCATAACTCAGCACCATTCAGAAAGAGGGTCTCCATCTACAACCCACTAAAGAGCCCAGAGAGACAAGGTTTTCTTTTTTGTGTGCCTTAAGGAAATAAGGAGCGAAAGTTCCCTCAGTCTCCAGAAGGGAGGAGGAAGAAAAATCAATATCCTCCTTAACGTAGGCGTCCTCTCTGAGGTGATCATGGCAGCTCCTCCAGAGAGAGGAAGAGAAACGTTTCATCTCTGTCAAAGGGCCTGGGAATAAGGGGATGGGCCCTGCACACAACCCAAGCAATATCAAAGGTGAAGACCCCACCAGATGTGATCAATAAAGACTGAGCCATGACTAGATGAAGAGAAAAGAGAGAATGCAGTAAACAGGAGAACAGATCAAGGAGATCAGGGGAGGCTGACAAATCCGTGCCCCCATAATTAGGACAGCTCCATGGCAGATTTTGCTCCTGCTTAGGGCTAGCCCTGCATTTCATCCATCTGCTAGTGCCAGGATAAAGGCAAAGTGGGAGATTTGCTCAAAAGTGATCACTCTTTTCTTTGGGATTTCACAAATGACAGTTTGTTTACAAAGATCACTTGGACACTGATGGAGATGACTCCAAGGAAGGAATGAGTAACCAATCCACTGAGATGGCAAAGCAAAGACCACACAAAGCACATATGAACAAGATCCATCAGCCCTTCTGGGAGATTTCTCTAGCTCAGCTCCTTGCTATGTTCCATGACTATGTTCTAGCCTATCTACCAGTCTGTAAGTTTGGGAATGTTCGCTGTTCTGGGAGAGCTTGCTTCTGATCACAAACATGGAAGCCCAGATATGTTGGAGCTTTGGACCCATTCCAACATATTAGTCTCCCCAAAATATGTTGGGGTTTTTGCCACTATTATGGAGAGGAGAGAAGTGAGGAGGTCATAATGATTTTCCTTTCTCACTGGAAACATGATTTTTTGGATCAGATTAGGTCTAAAAGTTTTCTATATGACATTGAATAGTCTTGAACTTTTTACTCTCACTTGGTGTCCCCTTTATCTCCTACCAGTTCAATTATCATCTTGATGTAGGTTACTCCTAGATAGATAGATAGATAGACAGATAGAGATAGACAGACACAGATATAGATATTTCCCTAATCTCTCCTAAATTCCTATGCCACATCACCAAATGCCTGATGGACATCTTCAGCTGGATGTCCTGCCAGCATTATAGATTGAAAAGGCCCAAATGGAACCCCTTATCATCCACCAGACTCTTCCCCAAACATCCTTATTTTTGTCAAGGTCACAACCTTGACAATCCACCTTCCCAGGCAACTTCAGAGTCCTGGATGGGTCCTCCCCATTCCTCACCTCTCATGCCCAAACAAGCTGCCTAGTCTTGTCGATTCTACCTCTAAAATATCTTCTTGTACCCATCTCCTTTCCACTCATGTGGTGACCATGTAGCTCAGGCTATTCACCTACTATAAAAAGCTTCCCCCCCACACACATTCTTTATATCACCAGTATTTAACACAGTGCCTAGCAAACAGTAAGCACTTAATAAATGCTTGTTGTCTAACTGACTGAGAGGCTTTTATCCTCTCTTCCTCATACTATTGCAGTAGCATCCTAACCATTCTCAGCTTTTACTTTCTCACCTCTCCAATCCATCTTCCAGACAACTACCAAAATAATCTTTCCAAAACATACCTGACTATTGCTCCCCTACCCAAGAAACTTCAAGGTCTTCCTCTTGTCTTTAGGATAAAATACAGCCTCCTTTGCTTAGCATTTAATTCTCTTCATCATCTGCCTCTAGCCTATGGTCCCAGGCTTACTTCACATTCTATTCCTTAACACACTGTACATGTCAACCAAACTTACTGTTTCTCTAACCTGGTCTTCCATTTCCTGCCATCTAGCCATCCCCATTGCCCAGAATTCTCTCTCTCCTTACCCAGCTTCCTCAGCTTCATCCAAGTCTCTGGTCAGATCTCACCTTCTCCTGGGGACCTTTCCCAGTCCTTTGAATTTGAAAACTGGCAAGTTTTGAAGTCATCAATGCTGGGATTCTGTCCTATCTAATTGGCTTTTCTTCCCCAAGTTTATTGCATCTTTACCACACCTCATGCCATCATTTAATCTCTCTTTAAACTTAATTTAATGCCTCATTTAATCTCAATATGACAGTTCATAAGTAAGAGCACACATGTCACGTGGTAGAATGCTTGGCCATGCTGGCCATGCGTATGTGGTATGTATGATAGTTATCATTTCACATCATGCATTTTACTGAACTTGCTCAGAAAAGTAGTGTGTATATGTGTGTATACATGCACATATGCATACATATGTGTGGATTTTTAGAAAGTAACACAAAGCAATTAGAACCCACTTTCTGAGAGCCATGACTGAAGCATCTATTTCAACAGAAAATCTGTTTGTTTGGTTTTTTTTTGGCAGGGCAATTGGAGTTAAGTAACTTGCCCAAGGTCACACAGCTAGTACATGTGTCAAGTGTCTAAGGCTGGATTTGAACTCAGGTCCTCCTGACTCCAGGGCCAGTGCTCTATCCACTGTACCATCTAGCTGCCCCTCAACAGAAAATCTGACAAGCAACAAAATATTGAACAATTCTACAAAGGTGATCGTCTAGTTGTGATGGGCGCTAGTTAGATCTCATCTGGACTATTGTGTTCAGTTCTGGGCATGAAGAGTTTGGAAGGATGTTCATAAACTCCAGAGTCTAGGAAAGGGTGGCCAAGAATGTCAAAAGACATCGCATTCCAGCCATATAGAAATGACCTTGGCCTCTCTTTGTAACCCCAATGCTTAGCTGGGAGCATAGTAGGTGCTTAATAAGTGCGTATTGACTGACTGGCCTTGAAAAGAGAAAGTTTTAGGGGGACATGATATCTGCCTGCAAGTATTTGAAGGATAATCATGAAGAAGAGAGATTAGGCTCATCTCACTTGACCCCAAAGGGCAGAACCAGGATCAATGGGTAGAAAATTCAGAGAGGTGAACTGAGGTTGAAACCAGGAAAAATTTCCTGACAATAAGAGCTGTACCAGAGCTGGGAGGCAGTAGGCTTCCCTCTGTGAAGGAGAGGCTGCATGACCACTTTCTAGGGATGTTTCTGAAGGAATTCATTTGGGATATGGGTTGGACCAGATGGCCTTGGCAGGGAGAGTCCCTTCCAACTCTGAGCTCTGTGATTCTGTGATTGTAAAAAAGTACAGTCGCAAAGGTCTTCATTGGACCATCGGACCTTGAATATTTTGGGCTATGGTCTGGTTTTTAGACTAGAATGCATGCTTATTTAGTTGACACAAGAGTATAAGCTGGAAATGAAAGGTCACATTAGGGACACAAGAGGATTGATCAGAGGATCATAGATTTAGAGCAAGGTGGAAGCGCAGAGGCCACTGAGCCCAAACTCTTCATTTCACAGATGACAAAACTAAGGTTTGGGAAAATGAAGAGACATGCTCCTGGCCACACCTTCAGTGAGGGAATTTGAACCCAGGTCCAAGATGTGGAGTTGAGGGTTGGTTAGCAGTTCAAAGACTGTGTTCACATGGAAAATGAATGATGATCTAGAGAAGGGTTCACTAGGATCAAAGGAGGAGAATTCAGAAGTGTGGTTCAGTGAAAAGCATGCTGAACTCTGACTCCTAAGATCTGAGTTCAAATCCCAGCTCTGCACTTATGAGCTTAATAAATCCATAGTGTCCTCATCTGTAAAATGAGGCAATTGAACTCAATGGCCTCTAACATCCCTTCCGACTCTGATCAATGTGCGTAGGATCCTGTGAAAATAAGAGGTTGGTAAATGTGGTTGAAGATGATCTAGTGATCAGAGTGGACAATCTGGATGTGAGTCAGTCAATAATCAGCCCAGGAGTGGCAGGTAAAATCCCCCAATCTAGAGAACACCAGGAGCTAGCAGGACTTGCACAGCACCTAGCAATCCTAATTCAACACTGGCCTCTATGACTCCATCACCTAAGAGAGACTAAAGGTCCAAGGCCTCCCCTCACCTGGAGTCTTACAGAATTCCTTGACACTGTATTGGAATCCAACCAGGAAACAGAGACAGAATCACTCGTCAGTGCCTCTGGTAAACATTCCCAATGCTGGCTCAGTAGCCAGTCCAAAAGCTCCTCTTCTTCACATGGTAAAGAGGCTAGAAATAATTTTGGGCATTCTCTGAAGTCCATGTAGAGGTTATATTAGGGTTGTAAAGCTTGGTCTGGTCTAGGCCCAGCTAAAAGAGGCCAGATATGTGGGTTGCAAGGACTGATTACTGTGGTGGAAGAGACTTGAGAACTCTGAATGATGCCATGACCAGCCATGATTCCAGAGGAGCCGTGATGAAGCCTGCTACTCGCCTCTTGAGCCAGAGGTGATGGATTTAAGGAGCTGATGGAGCCAAATACTTTTTGGACATGGCCAAAATGGAAATTTGTTTTTCTTGAATATGTGTATTTTTGCAAGAGTTTTGTTTTTCTTTCTTTTTTTCCATTGTGGGGAGAGTAGGAAAAACAGAAAATTTATTATTTTATTAGTAGTTGTGAACCTTGAGCAAGTCACTCCCCCCACTCTGGGCCCCTCTTTCCTCATCTAACAAACATTAATAATAGTATTTGTTCACCTGCTTAATTTTAATCCTACCCAAGGATCAAAATGACCCAGGGGAAGAATGCTTTGTCAGGAAGAAGTACTTCGTGCATTTCACCCATTACTGAAGACATTACCTGTTATTATGGACAATACTAATAATAAAAGCTGGCTAATCACACGCACATGGAAAAGCCAGGGGGACCGGGAATTGTTTAGTCAAAACTGAGAGTTAAATGAGTGGTTTTCAGGAAAATGACAAGTTATTATGAAAAGGTTGGAACTGGTGATTTTCTGTTCTTTAAAGTTGAGTAGGAGACATGGAGATAAGATGTAAGGAAGAATTTTCTTCCCACGTGGCTTTCCAAACACTTGGATAGATGACTGAGTAAGGTGGTAGAAGCTTATTCTCTGAAGATCATTAAAAACAAGAAATTCTCATTTGTCTGAAATAGTTTATATATTCCTGAAATCAAATGGATGGACTGCAGGAACTTTCTGACCTTTTCCCACACCATGGTTCTCAGTCTCCATGATTTCTACATGTTTCTTTTCTAAGAACTGCAGTGACTAGAAGAATGTTTAACAAAAGGCCATAGCCTTAACAGGGAACCTCACAACTAGCCATGAATCCTAGACATATGTAATGAAGGACCCTCTTCTTCTCTTCTTCTTCTTCTTCTTCTTCTTCTTCTTCTTCTTCTTCTTCTTCTTCTTCTTCTTCTTCTTCTTCTTTTTCTTCTTCTTCTTCTTCTCCTTCTTCTTTCTCCTCCTCCTCCTTCTTCTTCTCCTTCTCCTTCTCATTCTCCCTCTCCTTCTCCTCCTCCTCATTCTCCTCCTTCTCCTTCTTCTTCTCCTTCTCCTTCTTCTCCTTCTCCTCCTCCTTCTTCTTCTCCTTCTCCTTCTCCTCTTCCTTCTTCTTCTCCTTCTCCTTCTCATTCTCCCTCTCCTTCTCCTCCTCCTCCTCCTTCTCCTTCTCCTCCTTCTCCTTCTCTTTCTCCTCCTCCTCCTTCTCCTCCTCTTCCTTCTCCTCCTCTTCCTCCTCCTTTTCTATTCTCATATCATAGTCGTTAATACACATAGCTCACAGCCCCTCCCCAAACTGACTGTGAGCTTCCTGGGGGCAGGGACTATGTCATTTTTTTCTTGTTTATGTCCCCTAGGGCTGTACGCCCTTCACAGCTCACTTACATCTTACATCTATGAAGCGCATCATAAACATTGACTCAGCTGAAGCCAGTATCTCCCTATAGCCTCACTTAGGGTCTGCTTCCTGCGTTTTACTTAATGCCCCCTTAGTACTTGTGTGAATGGAGTGAAACCTACTACTTCTACTTCTCTGTCTGACTTACAGTGAGGCAAAGGGAAATCTGGATTCAAGACCTGCCTTGGACACATGCTATCCATGCGATCCTGGCCAATTCCTTAACCTCTCCCTCCAGGCAACATACTCAGGTTACAAGTTGCACAGAATGTGCCAGCCCATACTGGTGGAGGGAATTTCCTCATCAGGAGACCCCGATGCTAATAAAATCACTGGTGGGGTCCACACAGCATGCTTTGCTTTGTAGCATTGCAGCTTTCGTGTTGACATGAGCAGTACCCTAACCAGATGAAAAGCATATTCCCTGTCTTTTATATCCTCCTCCCTCATTTCGCATCCTACAGCTATAAATGGAGTGCTAGTAGACACCAATGGGGGCTTGATAAATATTGCTGAATACTAATTCAAGAGAGTAAAACCCCATTGTAGAGTGATTGGGGTGGGGGGATTTGAAATGATAAATTCTGGCTCAGGCTAGGGGATCAATCAAGCAATTGATTCACAAACATTTACTAAGTGCCTACTGTATGCCAGACACTAGGTTAAATGCTGGGGATAGAAGGATAAAAGGGAAACAGTTCCTGCCCTCCAGGAGTTTCCATTCTACAAGGAATAATGACAATACATACATGTGTAAGTTATACAAGGTGGGTGCAGATAAGAGGACGCGAGTGGCTGGAGCGGGGCCGGGACAAGGCTTCATCTAGAAGGTGGTGATTGAACAGCTGAGCCTTCAAGGAAACCAAGGATCAATGAAAAGATCAGCCCTGGCACTTGAGACCAATTGCTGCAGCTCCTTCTTGGACCCGACTCAGAGGACACTCCCCTTGACCCAAGGCTTCTTTCTTAACCAGTTCCCAGATCTCTGATTCTGTGGCTGGAGAGACATGCAGCCCCTTGTCCTCCAGGGTCACTCAGAGCTACCTTTGGTCTTTGGAGTCAAGGACCTGCTGCATTTGTTCCTTTCAGTTCACTGCTGTCACTGCCTCTGAGTGCGTGGCCCTAGCACCCACTGCCCCTTTGCCTGTGGCCACACACTGGAGACACCAAGTGTGTGAATCACCCCATTCTGGATGTGGAAGAGACATCAGAGGCATCTCATCCCAATCCTCAAGAATCCCCTCTACACTATTCCTACACTCTTTGCTAGAAGACTGCCATTGAGGAGGAAATGCACTTCTGTGAAGGCTAATTATTAGAGAGTTGTTCTTCATATCGAGCCCAAATTGTCTTTTTTTCCATTCCTATGCATTTTTCTGAGTCCTGCCCTCTGGATCCAAGAAGAACAAATCTTTGCGCTGACCATCCTTCATGCTTGGAATGCTTCCCCTCCTCATCTTCATCTCTTGGAATATCTGGTTTCCCTTCACAGCTCACTTCCTGGGCATCCATTTACATGCTATCCCTTCTCCACTCTGGCCATCATTTCCACCTACTTCCCACTGGAAGCTTGGACTCCACCTCTGGAACCACAAGTTCTGATTGGGGAGATTTTTATTTTATCTTCCTAGATCTAGGCTTCTGCCTCATTTTCTGGCCATCATTTCCCCAAGACCCCACTCTAGCTTTCCAGCTCCCCTTTATGAGTTGTCTTCTGTTCTTCCTCTAGTAGAAGGTAAACTACTTGAGGGCAGGGACTGTTTTGCTTGCTTGTTTTTGTATCCCTAAGACGTAGCACAATGCCTGAACACGTAGTAAGCTCACTCCATCTATTTTTCTTTCTTTCTATCCATCATCTGCCTGCCTCCTTTATTTCCATATTTCTTTCTATCATCTATCCATATATCTATCTAGCCAGCTATCATCTATCTACATAGCCATATTTTCATACTTCCATCTTTCTATCATCTATTTTTCTATCTATCCATCCACCTATCATCTCTATCTAACTCTGTCTCTCTGTCTTCTCTCTCTCTCTCTCTCTCTCTCTCTCTCTCTCTCTCTCTCTCTCTCTCTCTCTCTTTCTTTCTTTCTTTCTCTCCCCTTCTACATGATATCATTTGGCATTTGAACAATGTGGTAATGCTAAACATACATTTGCCTAAAAGACTATTTTATGGAGAACTCACACAAGGCAGGTGTTCACATGGAGGTTAGAAGAAGCAATACAGGCGGAGCCAAGATGAAGGCTAGAAAGCAGGGACTTGTGTGAGCTCCCAACTCCCTGCCCAGGTCCCTCCAAAAACCTATAAAAATGGCTCTGAACAAATTCTAGAACTGCAGAACCCACAAAATAGCAGAGGGAAGCAGGGCTTCAGCCCAGGACCACCTAGATGGTCCCTGGGTAAGGTCTATCGCGCATGGAGCTGGGAGCAGAGCAGAGCCCAGTGTGGGTGGTGGCAGGACCAACCAGACTGGGAACCAGGTGGAACAGGCCCTAGCACCCTGAATCAGTGAGCTGTGGCAGTTACCAGACTTCTCAACCCACAAACACCAAAGACAACAGAGAAGGTTAGTGGGGAAAGCTGCAGGGGACAGAGTGAAAGGAGTTTGTGGTTCTGCCACCACCCTGGGGGCAGCAGGAGTGGTACAGCTACAGAACTACAGCTGCAGTTGCTTCTGGCCCCAGGCCTACCTGGTGGGAGGAATTAAATGGCGAATCAGAGCAGGAGTGAAGAGCCTGCTGAAGATCTAAGTCCAGTCCCGGTTGGGGGTTCTTGGGGAAGGAGGACTGCTGGTGTGGCAGAGCTGGCTGTATAGAAATAGCTCTGAAAACAACAGCACATCCCCTCAAGCTTGGAACAAAGTACTCTCTACTCTACAAGCAGTCATACCCCGACGAAAAACTCAAGGGTCAAGTAAGTTGGCTGGGAACATGGCCAGGCAGTGAAAACAGATTCAGATTCAGACTCAGACTTTGAAATCTTTCTTTGATGACAAAGAAGACCAAAACATACAGCCTAAAGAAGACAACAAAGTCAAAGAGCCTACAACAAAAGCCTCCAAGAAAAACATGAACTGGTCTCAGGCCATGGAAGAGCTCAAAAAGGATTTGGAAAAGCAAGTTAGAGAAGTAGAGGAAAAATTTGGAAGAGAAATGAGAAGGATGTGAGAAAACCATGAAAAACAAGTCAATGGCTTGCTAAAGGAGACCCAAAAAAATACTGAAGAAAACAACACCTTAAAAAATAGACTAACTGAAATGGCAAAAAAAGCTCCAAAAAGCCAATGAGGAGAAGAATGCCTTAAAAGGCAGAATTAGCCAAATGGAAAAGGCAGTCCAAAAGACCACTGAAGAAAATACTACCTTAAAAATTAGATTGGAGCAAGTGGAAGCTAGTGACTTTATGAGAAATCAAGATATTATAAAACAGAACCAAAGTTATGAAAAAGTGGAAGACAATGTGAAATATCTCATTGGAAAAACCACTGACCTGGAAAATGGATCCAGGAGAGATAATTTAAAAATTATTGGACTACCTGAAAGCCATGATCAAAAAAAGAGCCTACATATCATCGTTCAAGAAATTATCAAGGAGAACTGCCCTGATATTCTAGAGCCAGAAGGTAAAATAGAAATTGAAAGAATCCACAGATCACCTCCTCAAAAAGATCCCAAAAAGAAAACTCCTAGGAATATTGTTGCCAAATTCCAGAGCTCCCAGATCAAGAAGAAAATACTGCAAGCAGCCAGAAAGAAACAGTTTGAGTATTATGGAAATACAATCAGAATAACACAAGATTTAGCAGCTTCTACATTAAGGGATTGAAGGGCTTGGAATATGATATTCCGGAGGTCAATGGAGCTAGGATTAAAACCAAGAATCACCTACCCAGCAAAACTGAGTATCATGCTCCAAGGCAAAATATGGATTTTCAACAAAATAGAGGACTTTCAAGCTTTCTCAGTGAAAAGACCAGAGCTGAATAGAAAATTTGACTTTCAAACACAAGAATCAAGAGAAGCATGAAAAGGTAAACAAGAAAGAGAAATCACAAGGGACTTACTAAAGTTGAGCTGTTTTGTTTACATTCCTACATGGAAAGATTATGTGTATGATTCATGAGACTTCAGTATTAGGGTAGCTGAAGGGAATACACACGCGCGCACACACACACACACACACACACACACACACACATATATGTATCGACAGAGGGCACAGGGTGAATTGAATATGAAGGGATGATATCTAAAAAAAAATCAAATTAAGGGATGAGAGAGGAATATATTGAGAGAGGGAGAAAGGAAGAGATAGAATGGGGTAAATTATCTCACATAAAAGTGGCAAGAAAAAACAGTTCTGTAGGAAGGGAAGAGGGGGCAGGTGAGGGGGAATGAGTGAATCTTGCTCTCATCAGATTTGACCTGAGGAGGGAATAACATACACACTCAATTGGGTATCTTATCCCACAGGAAAGAAGGAGGAAGAAGATAAAAAGGGGAATGATAGAAGGGAGGGCAGATGGGGGAGGAGGTAATCAAAAACACTTTCAAAAAGGGACAGGGTCAAGGGAGAAAATTGAATAAAGGGGGATAGGTTAGGAAGGTGCAAAATATAGTTAGTCTTTCACAACATGAGTATTGTGGAATGTTTTACATAATGATACTCATGTGGCCTATGTTGAATCGCTTGCCTTCCTAGGGAGGGTGGGTGGGGAGGGAAGAGTGGAGAGAACTTGTAACTCAAAGTTTTAAAAACAGATGTTCAAAAAACAGTTTTTGCATGTAACTGGGAAATAAGATACACAGGCAATGGGGCATAGAAATTTATCTTGCCCTACAAGAGAGGAAGGGAAAAGGGGATGGGAGGAGAGTGGGGTGACAGAAGGGAGGGCTGACTGGGGAATGGGGCAACCAGAATATATGCCATCTTAGAGTGGGTGGGAGGGTAGAAATGGGGAGAAAATTTGTAATTCAAACTCTTGTGAAAATCAATGCTGAAAACTAAATATATTAAATAAATTAAATAAAAATAAAATAATTTTTTTTCTAAAAAAAGAAGAAGAAATACAAGGACACTCTCAAGGTCTTTCTGAAGAATTTGGGTATCAATTGTGAGTCATGGGAGACACTGGCACAGGACCATCCAGCATGGAATGCCTACATTAAAGTTGCTATGCTATATGAGTAAGGCAGAATTGCAGTAGCCCAAAAGAAATATGAGATGGGCAAATTTATGTCTCCTTCCCAAATGTTCACATGGAATATTTGTTCCCAACCTGTGGTAGAGCCTTCTGAGCTCAGATTAGTTTAATCAGCCATAGTCAGACATACGTACATGGCCTCAACCTGGTGGTGTTACTTTGGTTCTCTTCAAGTATAAAGGACAATAGTGAATGAATGATTAAACATGACACCACTCTCCCCACTCCTCAGCTGCCAAAGTTTTTTCCCTTTGGAAATTACCCATATCTATTTTGCATATATTTAGAGTATACTTATACGTGGGCCTATCAATGTACTCCTTTCTGGCCCCACCAGACATATATTGTCTTTACCAATGGAACATAAGCTTCTTGAAGGCAGAAAGCAGAAACTATCTTTACTTTTTCTATTTGTATTCCCCCCAAAAAACAAACACTTAGCCCAGTGCTTGGCACCTGATAAGCTCTTCATGAATGTGTTTTTACTCATTCATTCCTTCTTTCAAGTTTTCTCTCCCAACAGAACATAAGCTCCCTGAGGTCAGGATCTATTTCGCTTTTGTCCTTATATCCTCAGTTCCTGGTGCACAGTAGGGACTTAATAAAGGCTTGTTGTTTGACTGATTGCTCCCCCACTGACCCAGATTTAGCCCCTTCATCAAGTGACTTCTGAGATTTTCTACAGCCCCAAAACTCATTTCTCTGTGGGCAACTGGACTCAGGTGGTCTGGTTCTCAAACAAGACGTGGACAGACGGCACACAGGCTCCCATGCTTCATATTGGCCAGGAAGGAATCTCTGGTCTTTGAAGAGCATGTCAGGAGAGGGCTAGCTCTGTCAAGTCCTACCATGCTGGAGCAGCTACAAGAACCAGGGGGGTGATAGACAGTGTTTGCTGTTTGAAGGCCAGCCTAGACAAGAACAGGGATGCTCAGTGACAGCTGGAGGACTATGTGGCAACCAAATGTTTGACCATGGAGCTCCGGGAGATGGGTTATCACCTGCACTGGTGGGGAGTACTGACTCTGGAATTGGGACTCCTGGAAGCACACCATCTATTCCTATCGTTATGTTTCATTTTATGTCCATCCAAGAGAGGCAGCAAGCTGGTTTGAATAGATAGAATCCTGGGCTTGGAGTCAGAAGGACCCAGGCTCAAATCCCAACTCTGACACTTTTAGCTGCATGACCATAGACAAGTCATTTAACATCTCTGAGCATCAAGTAGCTCTCTAAGACTATTAAAACAGGGAACACTCCTGTGCCTCTGTCTGTGTGATGTAGTCTCAGTTTTAAAACTAAGTGATTAGGGGGCAGGACCTGGTATCTGGTCAGGGCGAGGGTACATGGGAGGGTCACACACAGCCTCTCTTGTGCTTTTCTCCCATCCCTTTAAACATGCCTTTAATCCCAAAGGTTTTCCCTTTTTTCTTTCACATTTCTTTTTCTACCTAAGACTGACATGGAAGCAAAGTTCTCCAGTAAAACAGCAGCTCCAAGTCTGAATCTTTATACTTTTGCTTTATGAAAATATTTGAAAAGCAATTACTCATTTTGACGTTTTAACATTCATTAACACCCTCATTTTGTGCAAAATCAGCAAACTCCCAGTTTCTGGCTTAGCGGTTATACACACAAATTAATGAAAGTACTTAAATGAATTTGATTAATATGCTGCTGCTTGAGATCCATTTTGTATCTTTAACAGAGCGCTGAATCCTGCTGCACCAAAATGTTCTGTGTGCCTGGGCTAGCGAACCAGCACAGCCACCCTTCACAAGGAACCTGGAGCCAGGGCTTTTTAATGATCACCGTTGGAAGGGGATTCGCATTCAAGTCAATGCTATGATCGACCTCTCTTCCAGAGGACTCTCTGCCCTTTCATAGAGAGGTGGCAGACCACAGTAGTGGAATATGGCATACACCAACAGACATGGGCCATGCATCCATTTGTTTGGCTTAATGATTTCTCTTTGTTACGAAGAAAGGTTCAGTGGTGGGACAGAAAAGATGATTAGGATGTGACAGTCATCAAAACGAAGCAACATCCCAGCATCACCAAGATGTCCAACATGTTTTTAAAGATTTTAGCAAACTGTCCCAGTCCACAAAAGATCAGCCATGCATTGATTTTTTTCCTTCTTTTTCCTGTGCCCAGAAAGCCTTGCTCTGCCTGAGTCAGTCCATGTCCCATGGAGGCCTCACTTCTGCCTTTAATTAGCAAATTTTTCAAACTCCCAGAAGCTTGAATGCTGTCTAAATCGCTGCTGCAGCTGCATGGTCGTGACAGCAGTCTGGCCCAGGCATTTTGAAGCCTTTCCCTAGAACCATATAGCACCTCAAAACTAAAGGAAAGCAAATTGCAGCATCTTTACAATTGAGTGATTTATACATTAAACTATTTAGTTTAAAACAAGATTAAAAATACTGCACTCTGAGAAATATTTTCTCCTGGTAGAAATCACTCAGATGGAAAATTTCGTACGTTTCAAGCTGATTTTTTGCCTGAGTGGTTTTTCACATATTTCCCTAAAACCTGGTCGTGCCAAATGATTTCTTCTCCTTTTTAGCAAAGCTGTGTTTGAGGAGCTGGGAAGATGTGAGTGTTGGAGTGGCTGGTGGCAGTTGGCCAGTTAGGTGCTCTCCTGTATTTTGATTTTTGTGTGCTTACACATACTTATCTCTTCCTCTTCGATACCTCACCCAGCTGGCTAAGTTTGCGCTGCCTGCTGGAAGGGAAATTTGTGCTATTGCTATCCAAGGAGTACTGAACTCAACTAAAGTTCTATTATGTATCTGAGATCAGATTCTCAAAAAACCAGAGAGAGTGGCAAAGCCCCATTTTTCTGCTGTAGAAGGCAAGCAGATTAGGGCGGGAGGTCAGAAGCCAAGTATGTCATCTACCTGGCATCTCATTTTATCAGTAGCATCAATCGACCTGCCTGGCAGGATGCTTTGAGATGCACACTGTCACCTATGAATGGGACATACTGAGGATCATTAGAGATGGCTGACAGCTCTGCCAGCTGAATAAATATTTAGAATACTACCTGTCACAATTCACCCTTCAGAAACTGGTGCCACCAGGCTGTTAATCTTCTGCTTCAGATTTTCAAACACACACACGTATACATACACATATGTATTTTTTGCTTCTGCCATTGCACAAGTTCATCAGGGCCCCCGTTATATCACGTATATTGTTGGCATCAAAGACAACATGTGGCTTTCTTGAGAACCAGCTTCCTGGTTGGAAAGAGTATGGCTAGGCATTAGCTTGTTTGGGGAAAAAGCATCCCTGGGCTTTAGTGGCCTGCCAGCTCAAGATGAATTGGCATCATGTTAAGGCAGCCCAAAGGAA
This sequence comes from Trichosurus vulpecula, assembly GCF_011100635.1. Lineage (NCBI taxonomy): Eukaryota > Metazoa > Chordata > Mammalia > Diprotodontia > Phalangeridae > Trichosurus > Trichosurus vulpecula. The sequence goes on along the minus strand of NC_050580.1, from coordinate 10,462,555 downwards.
GCTAATGTGGCTTCGAGCTGCATGAAGAGAGATGGAGCCTCCAGGAACAAAGAGGCGAGAGTCCCTGGCAGCTGCCCATGTGGGTGCTCATCTGAAGCATGGTGAGTCGTTCTGCATGCCACCTTCTAGAGAAGACACAAGCTGGGAAGGATGCGTCCAGGAGAGACCAATGAGAATAGCGAAGGGCCTTGAGTCTATATCCCAGGAGGACCATTGAGGAAACTCAAGATGGTAAACCTCAAGGAGAAGAGGGGAGGGAACAGGACAGTTGGGTGCAAATATCTTAAGGGAAATCTCACAGAAGATCGGTTGGACTTACTTTGTTGGGGGAGAGGATGACCCTGAGGTCACAAACAGAGTGACTTGAAGGATGGGGGTGATCTCCATTTAAATAGGGAAGTTAAGAAGAGGAGAGAATTGCGAGGAAAAGACCATGAGTTTCTGTTTCATAGGATCCCTTTTAGCTCTTAGCTCTAGGATCCTATAATAAGATGCTTTATGTTATTCTTCTCTATACAACCAGCACCAGAGTCCATGTTTCAGAAGGGTTAAGCCACTCTTCCCTGTATTCTCTGGGTCCCAGCAAGTTTTTTCCTTGCCTACTGCCTTCATCCCCTTTGCCTTCCCCTCCCCTTCCTCTAAGAACAGTAAACAGATCACCACCACCATTGCCTCTGGAAAGAGGGGAGGGGTCTCACTAGAAAGCCCTATCAGTCTACTTCTCAGATTTGTGGCTTCCTGGACCATAATTCCCTTCTCTGGCCACCAGCCACCTCGATGTGTTCATGTCTTTCCCATTAGAATGTTAGCTCCCCGAGGACAGGAACTGTCTCAGTTCTATATTTTTGTATCTCCAGTACTTAGCTCAGTGTGTGGAATTTAGTAAGGGCTTGAGAAATGCTTTCCATCCATCCATTCATTCATTCACCCATTCACTCGCATACCTTACAGCACTATGTAAATGTCAGCTATTGGAATTATTCCGAGACTGATGAACTGATCCTTTCTCACCAGGATATACATTATTTGATGCTCTGAGATGGTCCATTTTCCAGTGTTTTTGCCCATGCCTGTTACCCATTAGCTGCCTTTTAAAAGTTCTGATGATAAAATCAAAATCTTGAGATTTCCTTGAACAGTCATTTTGTTTCCTTTCCCGCATGACTAGGAACCAATCTTCAACTTTGTAAAATCCTTCGTTTACTTTCTAAGTAGCCGTGAATGTTCTAAAATCCAACGGTTCATCTGTCCAGGGGGCCCAAGAAGTATCTAACCGGAAGCCACCAAGTGGGAAGATGATCGTGGTCCCCCAAATTCTGTCCACAAGCCACACGTGATTTGGTCCAGTCCAACATCTGAGACAACTGGGCATTTCTCCACTCAGCCTGGATGGATGGCTGGACTGGGATCAGCAAGAGCCAGTCAGATCTCATCTTTGACACTTACTAGTTGTGTGACCATGGATGAGTCACTTAACCTCTGGCTACCTCAGTTTTCTCATCTGCAAAATAAGAGTTAGACTCAGTGGGTTCTTCCCAGCTCTGAACCTACTGTTCTGTGGTCTTATTAGTCTCAGACTAGATAAGCCTTTTTTGTGCCCTCTATCTTTTCACAGGAATCATTGTCAGTCTAAAACCTTTCCATGACTTTCCATCAGAATTGTACCATCCAGCAACTCAATGGCTTCTCTGATCCTCAGTTTCCTCATCTGGAAAATGGAAATGTAGATGCTGTAGAAACTGAAAACTCCCTAGAAAGGTCAATTCTCATTGTAGTTGTTATTGTCATCATCTCCTTCTCCTCTTCTCCAATGACAGAAATGGTCCTGGGATAAGCTGTCAACCTGCCCTTGCTCTTCTGCACAGGCACATAAAATAAGGGTTTGTTGGCCATTTTCTCAGAATGTCAGCTGATGCCTCATTTTCCTTCCCCTCCAGCACAGGCCCCCTCACTATCTGCCTCTGACCCTTTCCGGTTTTCCACACCCCAGAACAAAGAACCACTCCCCTGCCACCAATCCCCTATAGATGCTCTCTTCCTCCAGGAGAATGTAAGCTTCTTGAGGTCAGGGATTGTGTCTTTAAAAAAAGTACATTCCTGGTACATAGCATATTTCCTGTCACCTAGTAAGGACTTTTAATAAATGCTTTTTTCCTTCATTCAATCACTCTGTAGGCCCACTGAAAGTGTCCTCAGCATAGTTCCATCAGCCTACAGAAGATGACATGTGTACCTCATCCTGTTCCCAGGTGATTTTGATCACCTTGGTCATATTCTGTATCTTGAAAGCATTTTATTTCATGTGGCTTGGAGATCACAAGTATTTGGGATGATGACATCTATTACAACATTATCATTATCATCACCATCATTATGCACCTTTAAATGCACTCACCAAATCCCTCACGGCGTAAAGTCTCATACTTTTGCATGATAAGATTGGTAGGAAGAAATATGTACCTAGACTTTGCTATGGCTATCAGTAACTTCTGAGCAACCTGAAAGATTTCATTCTCTCCCACAAATAATCCCTCTCACCCAACAAAAAGATATTGAATTAGCACACGCTTTTGTGGTGGCTCATTGAAAAACAAGCAGTCCCTCTATGGTGCCGTATGTCAGGGTGGTCTTTCTGGACGCGGGTCTTCAGCTGGCTCAGCCCCCATGTCTTCTGTCCTGCAGTAATTTCACTCCCTGATGTACATTGGCTAGGTGACATGGATATTATTGGTAGGGTCAGGGGGGAGGAATGGGAACACCAAGTGTTACATTAAAAGAGAACTGGGGTCCAAGTATTTGTCTCCCTGTGTCCTTTAGGCGTGTGGAAAGGAGCTATTCACAGCTCCCACCCCGAGCACTCATTATCTACATTTTCTTTCCATTGGGAATGAGCCTTCTGAAATGTCTCTGGTTATCAAGCGGCTAAAATTGTATCAGGATTATGAGACCCACTGAGTTCCAAGTTATAAGACTCGAAATGAAGGCAAATTAAAATTGTCATAATTTCAGTTAATGGAATGATATCCTCTTTTTTAATCCCTCAATATCATTCGGCCAAAATTACATATTTGGACAAATTGAGCCACTAAAGAAGATTTCTTAATTGTGTGTAATATGCCTAAAGGCAGATTGGGGATGTAATTCCAGTGCCTAGACCGGGAGGGAGATGGAGCCTAGAAGACGCTTTGCAAGAGAATGGCATTTTAGTCTGCGGCAGTCAGGAGGGAGAATGATTCCTCACAAATGACACACAGAGTGTGTCACCACAGCTGCTGTGAGCTCTCCATACTGAGCTTGCTCCAGGAACATGCAAAGATTTCCCTGTAAGCTGCCCAGATCTTTTCAGGGAAGGTTGGCACCCAACATGTCAGCAGTGAACAAACGATAGCACACAGCTTCCTGGACCTTCACACAGGTGTGAGATGTCTGCTCATAGCATGTTAATTCAGGACACTGCCACCCAGGCCCCTGAGGCTCAGGTGAAGCAGTGTTTACACAAAACCAAGGGCAACATTTTCTGGAGATGAAAAAGAGAAAAAACATTCTCTTACCAAAGGTGAATATAATTAGTATTTCCCAAATGGGAATAAATGTCTTTTACAAGTTCAAAAAAAATTTTTAGAGAGTCTCCAAAAGAAAAGACAGCAGGGTATGGTGGGAAAATATAAAGCTGAATTTAAAGTCAAAGGCCCTTCGTGTGAACCTGGTTATGTAACCTTCTCTGGACCTCAGTTTCCCCACCAAAAAACCAGGGGATGGGACTAAATGATTTCTGAAGTCCCTTCCTGTTTTCAATGAATGGGTGAATTAGGCACAGAAATTAACTTGCTTCATAGACTGATAGAGCATAGGCTCCTGTCTCTAGAGCTGGAAAGACTCATGAGTCAACCAGACCACAGCAAAGAGAGTCAGTGTGAAGCATCCTATAATGTTCTAGGCTTGGAGGGAGAAAGTGTTGGATTCAAATCTCACCTCTTACAAAAGAGTTGGACTAGGTGGTCCTTTCCAATCCTAAATCAGTGATGGATGCTATGATCAGTCATTTTTACAGATGAGAAAAGTGAGGTAGGAAGGAATGCTATTCCTTAAAAGAAAAATGTACCCTAGGCTTACACCAACCAGCTTAGCCTCTTCTCCCTAAACACTGGTTACACACACGTACATCACAAATAGTGAATAGTGAGTAAACCAGGAAGTACAAGCAAGTTATTCAAAGTTACTCAGGTCAAATCCTCGCATTAGAAAAGTCAGTTTGGCAGCTATGGAGAGGACAGATTGGAGTGGGGAGAGACTTGAGGCAGGGAAACCACTTAGGAGGCTACTGAAAGATGATCAGAGCCTTTAGGGTAGCAGCATATTGAATGTAAAGAAGGTGGTATATATGAGAAATGGGAAGGTAGAGATGACCAGATTCAGCAATGGGTTAGCTATGTAGGGTAAACAAGAGTGAAAATCCGAAGACAACACCAAGAATGCAAACCTGGGTGACTTGCAAGATGCTGGTACACTTGACCGAAGCTGAGAAGAGGGTAGGATTTTTCGGCAAAGACAATAAATTCTATTTTAAACATACCTAAATGTGGATCACAGGGAGGCATGGATGGATATTTCTAGGATTTTCCCCAACTCTCTCCAAGGAAGATTGCTATTTTTGCTTTGAGTGAAGCAGGAGAAGGAACTCCAAGGCTGACTGATCTGTTCTCCTTTGAGAGGGAGGGGTCCTGTACTAGAATTATATCTATTTATGCCCTAAATATTGCTGGTCTAGAGGTACTATTTTAGGCTTAAAAAGCTGCTTTCCTGGATGCTATCCCTTAAGGGAGAAGGTACCCCAGGCTTACATCAGCCAGCTTAGCCTCTTTCTACTAAACACTTGTTACATAAAAGGATATCACAAACGGTGACTAGTGAGTAAACCCATTTATCTAAGCAGATAGCAAATAGAAAATGGAGTTGTACAGATTAGAATATATCAGAAAACACAACAAGAATGAAGGAGCTCTTTAAATTGGAGCAAGCTAAGATCTCACTCAACAGAGAAAAAGAGAGAGAGAGAGAGAGAGAGAGAGAGAGAGAGAGAGAAGCTCCAATCTCACCTAAGGGGAAATTTTCCCAAAGTCTTTAGGGAAACAAGCTGGAAATCAAGGGTATGTTGAGACACTGACTTTGCCTACATGTCTGCCTCCCCAAGTCTGTCCCTCTATCTCCATGTATCTGAAGCTGATCACCCAGCGAGTCTAGAACCATGCATGCATGCCCTTTCTTAAAACAGACATGAGGAATGCCTTTCTTCTCCAGAGCTCCAGCACAAACTCTACCCTGATGTAATATTACATCAGCATCCTCTCTTTCAAATAAAAGCATCTTATGAAAACTGTTCCAGGCTTGGCTGGAAACCTGGATTCCACTCAAACAAGTTTGTGCCTTATCATTAAAACCTTTGGAATTACTATAGTTCATATACCCCAGTATCTTTTAAACAATTTGGAAGATGTTCAGCATTCTGAGATACCAGCATCAAAAACCCCAGAAGTAGGGACTTAACAGATTTATAGAAGGGCAAGAAGCCTGTGTTTCTGCTCCCCATTTTCTGCCAGTGACATTTTTGATATCACTATTTGGTCATGTGCGATTCTTCATGACCCCATGTGAGTTTTTGTCGTTTTGGGGTTCTTTGTTTGTTTTTTGGCAGATACTGCAGTGGTTTGCCATTTCCTGTTCTAACTCTACTTGCTGGCAAATAAGAAAATAGCAACAATGAATGCAATTGTGGGTGGCCATAAAGGTGATGGAGAGATACATAGTCCCTGTGAGCAGGCAGCCAGACCTGAAAAGACTGGAAAGGACCTTATGTGATCCAAGTCTCACTGGTAAAAGGAGCCAACTATGCAGAACGGGAATTACCAAGAGCTGGGCTGGTACTTGGAAAATCGTCAAAGCAGCAGATGAAGGTGTCCAGCTCACTGGGGCAGAAGCTCTAGAAGAGATGCAAAGAAAGCAGTGGGCAAAAGTGAGAAGGTGTGAATGGTTTCAAATCTTCAAGGGTGGAAGTTGTGCTCATGGCCATGGGCTCCCACCAATCTGGTGAAGAGCCAGAAGGTTTCATTGCTAATAGGAATGGGCCACAAAGGCAGGAATGCTGAGCCAAGGAATGAGGGCAGGACATAGGGGGCCACGTGGCCTTTGGAGTCTTCTCTAGGTTGATCTGCATAGTGCCCAGGGACATGATAAGGATAGGGAAGAGTCTTGTTATGCCAGACCCATCCAGACCCTTTGCAGTTTTGTAGCTAAGTGTGAAATACTGTAGAAGAAAGGATAAAAGGGTGCCTCACAATCTTCGGTCTTTAGATTCCATGTTAAGATGCACCTTGATGAACAAAAACTTGTTCTTTTATATTCATAGATTTTTATGTTGGTACTTTGATGGTGATAAGATGTCCCTAATGTGGACAGTCTATCCAGTGGTACAGATCTTACCCCTTCTTATTCTGTATCCTCCCATGAATCTTCCAATGAATCACAAAATTTTAGGGTTGGATGGATCCTCAATTTACTAGACAGTCCAACCTATACTTGAGAAGGAATTTCTACTACAACATGCCAACTAGCCTTTGTGTAAAGACTTTCGATAAGGAGTAATTCACCTAAGGCAGCCCCTTCCATTCTATGGATTATTAGGAATTGTTAGGAATTTTTTCCTTACATCAAATTTAAATTTGCTTTTTTTTCTACCAGTGTGTCCTCCTCTTATTCACTTAATGATGTTTGGTTACCAAAGGAACATATTGATTGCCCATCATTTACCCTTCATTCTCCTTCCCTGATCAGCAAAACTCCTCTCCTGGGCAATATCTCTCCAATGATGTCCTTCATCTGGCTTCTGCTCAAATGTTCACTGGAAATATGTTATAACATAATCACACCTACCATCTGCAGCACCACTGCCCTTTGAGTCAATTAGTCCACTAGCATTTATTAAGCACCTATTATGTGCCAGGCACCATGTTAAGTTCTAGGTCACCTGCTATTTAAATTCATCAGATTATAGTATTCCATGACTCACCACCACATAACACTAATGAGAGGGTAATGATGTTTCTTTATTTCGGGAAGATGCTTGAGGTCATTGAAAGCACTTCACAATTTTCCAAAGGTAATTCAGCCTTATCTCTTCCTCCTCCTCCTCCCCAATTCTGAGCCCAGGTACATTCAGAATGTCTGGCCCATTGTGCATTCAGAACATCTGGAGAGAGAGAGAGAGAGAGAGAGAGGGAGAGAGAGAGAGAGAGAGAGAGAAGGAGAGAAAGAGAGAGAGAGAGAGAGAGAGAGAGAAGCATAGATAGGAAGATGATGAAAAACTAGATATAGATGTTATTTATAGCATATACAAATATAGTTATAGTCTGATCCATACATTCATGCAAATGGAAGTAAGATTCCTGAGGGATGATGAGGTCCTCCATTGTGATTCTAGTTGGGGCTACATTGTAGATCTGGATTTAGACAGCCACATAAAGAAGATCTGAGCCCAAGCCCTGTTGTGTCACTCTAAGAAAGTCACTTAATTTCTCAACACTCCAGGCAACTTTCTAAGACCACAAGTTGCAGACATGGTTGGAACCCGCATTGGTGGGTAGTTTCTTCATCGCCCATCGATACCGAAGAACAACTCCAATCTCTCTTATTTTCTCTATACTAACAAAATCACAAGACCAGTTCTTCTCCCTGTGTCAGTCAATAAACATTTGTTAAGCACCTACTATGTGCCAGGGACTGTGCTAAGGGCTAGAGATACAAAAAGAGGAAAAAGATAACCCTTGACCCCAAGGAGCTCGTAATCTATCAGTCTCCATACCAAAGAAATCCCAGGTCCAGTTCTTCTCCCTGTCAACCGATGAATCAGCAAGCATTTATTAACCACCTACTGTGTGTCAGGCATGTTGATGGGCAACGGAGGTATAAATACAATGAATACAATCCCTCTTTACAAGGTGCTTATATTCGAATGAGGGAGATAAGTGCATAAATATGCATATGTATATGTATGTACATGTAGTATAAAGTAAATAAATACAAATATATAAAAAGTAGTTAAATACAAGGGAGGAAGGACATTATAAGTTGGGAGAATGAGGAAAGACCAACTAGAAGATGCTGCTTGAGCTGTGTCTTAAAGAAAGAAAGAATCTCTTTGAGGCTGGATTATCTGTAGGTGCTTGCATTTATGGGCCTAGATGAAGACAGAGCTAGAGATGTTTTGGTGGTCAGCTTTATGGGTTGTCCATTCATCTGCACATCATACTTTGGACAGTAGATATTTTTCATCCACTTGGTTCTTTTTTTGTATGGTTGGTTCTGCCAAACTCTTTTGAGTGATTGTGGGTCTCATGTAAAAGGCACTGTAATGATCCAGAGATTGATGTAATCAGCACAAGGTTATCCATTAACAAGAGCCCACTATCTATAAGGAATCTCTCTTCCATCTGGACTCTGCACTGGGCATCGGTCATGACAGAGGTGATGACCTTGAGCAGAACATCAGTCAGTACTGACCCACAGGCCTATTTTCCCATTTCTAGAAAGTCTTTAGGAAATGAATCAAAACATGTCAAGGCTAGTCTTGGTGAAGGCACGAGAAGGGAACAAGTAGGTTTTAGCATGTGCTCTTTTAAGCAGAGCATATCTTGAGTCATATAATTGACTCAATATCCTTATTCTAGATTTATTTATTGTTCCCTGACTGAAAATAGCATTTGATTCCACAGAGCAAAAAGCTGACTTGAAAGGTCTCCTTCCACGAGCTATTTCTCATGTCCACGTCAAAATCATCCTAGATTTGCTCAAAAGATGCAACAACAAAGCTCCATTGAAGATTAGTGTCAAATGAGGAATAAGACGGGGAGATACATCCTTGCCAAAGGAATTTGCTGTGGTCACTAATACAGATAGGCTTGCTGAAAGCAAGTGCCATATAAAATGGAGCTTGTTACTCTACTCACTTCAGTGTGTGACCTCAGGTGACCACTGAGAAAGCATAACACTCTTCCCAAAGTGTGCCTTCTTTTCCAAGGGCCCCAGGTTTGGAAATCGGAAACGCTTTTGATTTTTCAAATATTTAATAAGCAAAGGTAGAACCTTGGACCTCCTCTCTGAATGATGTTCCTTTTTGCACAGAGATCAGGGTGTCTTGGAACAAGATAATTGCTCCATCCATTAGGCATTTAACTACTAATTATCGACTGCTTGTTTAAGTGCTAAAGACATAGACAAAAACAAAACAGTTTTTCCTCTCAGGGAGCTTGCATTCTGCTGAATGGGAGCAACAAATACACATGCAGATAAGGAAAAAACAAGGTATACACAAATTAAATACAAAGTAATTTCAGTGGATATCAGGAAAGGTTCTTCTTTTGTAGGAGGAGGTCCTTGAGATGTGCCTTGAAGGGAACTAAGGATTCCAGCTGGTAGAAGTGGGGAGGGGGCTCATTCAAGGAATGGGGGGATAGCACAGAATCAGCCAGGGAAAGCTCGGTGAAAGTGGATTCTCTCTCCCTGGAGACCTTCAAGAAAAGATTGCACCTTTATCAAGAATTCCCACAATGACACCTGACAAGGGGTCAAATTGTGTTTCCATAGGACCTCTAGTGTTGGGGGGTGGGGCCTCACCAGCCAAGGCAGGCCATTCAACTTTGCAATAGCTCTTATTATCCCAAAGAGTTTCCTGAAAACAAGCCCCAAATCTACCTGTGACTTTTTGTTGAGGGCCAACAAGACCAATATAATCTATTCTCCAAAGGATAACTCAAAGGCACCTATTACATCCTCAAGCCTCCTCCTCTCCCCTCTCTTTTCTTCTCTTGACTAAACATTGTTAGTTCCTTCAAATCTTCACATGGCAGATTCCAGGGCCTTCCTCATCCTCATCACCCTACCTTGCACATGGCGCAGCTTGACGAACCACACCAGTTTTTCTTATTTTTCGCCTCAAATCCTGATACTATCTCATTTTGTCATTACTTCTACTTTAGGGGGATGTTTGGATTGAAACAGAGATGATGGATACATTCTGGCAGCAGCCTGGGCACTCTGGGAGTTCTATGCACTCCCTTCTATATAGGTAAGACCACTGGAGGGGTTGTCAAAAGACCTTGGCTCATCCCTTGCCTTTGTTCCTCACCTGGGTGACATTGGGCAAGTCTTGTTTCCATTCTGGACCTCAGTTTCCCCATTTGTAAAGTGAGAAGACCAGACTAGATGATCTCCAAGGTCCATTCCTGCTCCAAATCTGTAATCCAATGGTCCTCCAAGTATCATTCATCATCATTTGTTAGGGTCCCACTCACTGTCTAGTGCACAAAAGAGTAAATTTTCTGTCTCTTCTTGCCATAAAGTTAATTTCAAAGAAACACACCAAAATTAGACATTCTGAGCTGTCTCTCATGATGCCCCTTAATGTGTAAAAGAACAAAGAATTAATGTTGCATTGTACTAACTGCTTTGTTTTATGCTAGATGAGCCAACCAGTCCTATTCCTTTGAGTAGTAAAATATTTTCTCACAATTATATTCTCGAGAATTGAATCTGTGATAGTTTAAAAGCTGAATAGATAATTTGCTATTGCCCAAGGCCAACATTAGCTAAAAACAGATGTCTGGGAAGATTCATGTTGTTATTAGAAAATTTAGCTGGTCTAGTTCGACCCAATTCACTGCTGCTTACCTTTTGAGCCCAACACCAGCCTCCTCTTTGTCATGATGGCAGCAAATGGTGAGGGCTTCAAGGAAAAATCAGAATGGGTGGGTGAAAACAGATCTTACACCATCAGCTTTAGGTGCACAATGATAAATTGGTAGCAGCTGGGGACTGGTCACCTTTGGGAACCATTAGCACCACTGGAGGATGGTAAGAAGGAGGATGAAGAGGAAGATCATGCTATAAGAAGATCTGCTGAAGGAACTGGGATTGGTTAGCCTGCAGGAAGGAGAGGGAGGAGCATGTTAGATGTCTTCAAGTACTTAAGGGGCTATCACATGGAAGAGGGGCTAGCCTTGTTCTGCTTGGCCCCAGTAGGTAGAACCAGAAGCAATATGTAGGGATCACAAAGTGGCAAACCTAAGTCTAATTCAGAAAGAGCTTTCTAATAACTAGAGCTATCCCAAAGTGGAATGGGAAGACTTGGAAGGTAACAGATCTTACTCTCCCAGAGGTCTTTAATCAGAGGCTGGGTGACCACTGGCCAGGTGTGTAATAGTAGGGATTTGGATTGAGCTATCAGTATGTATGTATGTATGTGTGTATGTATGTATGTATGTGTATATATATATATATATATATATATATATATATATATATATATATATATATATATATATTTGGATAACTATTTTTAAATAGTTCTTTCCTTTGTAATCCTATGCATTTTATGCATCAAAAACATGATTCTGAGAAGGGATTCACCAGCTTTACCACACTGCTACAGGGGTCCAGGACATATACAAAGGTCAAGAAACCTCAACCACATGGTGTCTGAGCTCTCTCCTCAATCCCTGAGTCTAGTTCTTTTCATTTGTTTTTATCACTTCTCCACTGCCACAAGTGGTTTGGTAGTGAGCCCTCCCCCAGGCAGCTCTCCAATAAGTGGACAATAGTGAGTTTCCCAATCCACCTCCTCTCTAAGGCCTAAGACTGGAGTACATGTGTTTTGTCCTAATTTATTCCGTCTCATCTGCAGAACGAGAAGTTTGGACTTGATTGACTTTAAAGGTTTTTCTATGTCCAAGAAACCTAAAGGCTGAATAACAGGTTTACTGATATAAAGGGCAGAGGGGGGAGACACCCCACAAACCATTTCTGGCTTAGGATTAGGTGTGTGGCCTGACCCCTTCAGGAGCTCAACATTTGCTCTGGCCTCTGGCTAAAGAGCATGATTGACAAACAGCTCCCAGGTGGTACATTCCTGTACCAAGCCCCATACTCATCATATACATATAATGTTTCCAGCACCTTAAAAATATAATTAGTTCCAATATGTACAAAGTAAAAATAAGACCATAGTCAGAAGTAACACATTCACAAATTGAATGTTTTTTTAAAGACTGGGTCTCCTTGTCAGAGGTTTCTCTTTGAAAATACAGGGACTACTCACAAGTCCAGTCCTGCTCTGATCAGCATGGGAACATTTACCTGCTCCATTCATAGCCTGGATTGGTTTGCCCCATTGTGGGTGATCCAGTATCCCTCCCCACCAATCTCGCAGGCTCACCGTATTGGTGCTAGATTTACAACCAACTTAGCCTACTGTTGCTCAGAACTCCTGAGATAAAGAGATTCCCTAGCCTCAGCTTCCTTGATATCTGGGATTTCAGTCCTGCTCAGCATGCCCAGTATGGAATGATCTTAATATATAGCCTAACTCAAATGCCACCCCCTCCAGGAGGATTTCCTTGATTCCTTTCCACCCCAACTGGCCAATATCCTTTCTCCTCTACCCCCACCTGGCACTTGGATTCATCATTCTTTAATGAGATTATCTGGTACTATTGAATATTAATGCCAACTGTGCCTTGTGCCTTTCCCTTCAACCAGACTGGCAGCTTCATGACTGAGCTCATCTAAGCTTGCTGTAGTACTTGGCACAGGGCTCTCCACGCAGTAGGTGCTTAATCGATGCTTGTTGTTGGTTTATGACACTCTATGATGTAGAAAGGACCTGAAAGGTAATCTAGATCAGCCTCCAATATGGAAATGTGCTCTAACAAAACTGTCCCCAAACTGGGCTTCCAGCTCCGGCTTGAACATGGCCAGTGATAAGGAACTCACTCCTGACTCAGGCAGGGGAGATGGTCAGGTAATTGTCATCGGATAAATGTTCTCCCCATGGTCACTGAGCATGTTTCTTATGTGGAACCATGGGATTGGAGGAAGGAGATGTTACCCTTGACCTGTTCAATCTAAAAAACGTGTTGAACCTAAAAAATGTTCAGTCCTTGTCCTTCTACTAAATGACCTTGCCATTTAATCTGATCCAATTCAGCATCCATCCATGAAGCATCTACTCTGGGTGAGGGCACAACTGAGGTGTTCAGAACACAAAGACAAAACATGGAGGAATCTGACATGAACAAAAGGTAATCCAGGAGGGTGTGAACACTGAATTGGGGGCAGGGGGTGTGACACCTGAGCCAAGTCTTAAAGGAAGCTAAGGGTTTTGAGACGCAGAAGTGAGGAAGGAACCCGCTCCAGGCAAGGGGCACACCCAATCAAAGGATCACTGGGAGATGGACCAATATTTCCTCATCTGTAAAACAAGATCGTTGGGTTAGGTGATGACCTTTCAGATCCTCTAACTCTTTTGTCCTCAGCTCTTTCCATTGGGACATTTAACCTGAAATTAGGTGCCTGTTCTTGAGTATCTGAATTATCATGCCCTAGAGATGGAGCTGCCTGGAGAAACCTCAGTGGGGGGAAAAAGGACACTTTTGTCTTCTTTGGGGTAATCATCTCTCTGTTTAACTGGCTGGGCTAGTCTAAGTAACCTAACTCTCCTATGATGCCAGTTGGGGATAAGCACTTTTGTCAAATATTTCATTGCTCAGAAGTCAGCATGAAGTTTGAGCTCAACAGAGTGTCCTGCCAGGAATTAGGATTCTGTCTTCCAAAAAGCTATTTTGTATTTGTTTTTAGAAAAGCTAAAAGGACACTGTCAAATCAATGTTCCCTTTAAAAAGGGCTTTTGTATTCCACCCTCCTATTTGTGTTGTTTAAAATCCTCCTGAGAGTTGATGAAATGGTTCCTTTTCTTTACCCAGTTGGTTGATGCTTTCTTCCTTTGAGAGAAGCTAAACTCTTCTACCACCATCATCATTCCATTTTATGCTTTAGGGGTAAGGACTAGAATTAGGATTTCACTGGCATGAAGCAAACTTCCCCCAGTGCAAGTCAGCACTTTCTCTGAAACTTACAACCTGACATGCCTAGAGCATTGAGAGGTTAAGTGATTTGTCCAGAGTCCACCCAACGACTATTCTGTGCCAGGGACAGGATCTGGTCTTTTCTCTCTCTCTCTCTCTCTCTCTCTCTCTCTCTCTCTCTCTCTCTCTCTCTCTCTCTCTCTCTCTCCACTGTCCACTGTCTTTCTTATGATTTAAGACAGAAGAGAATTTGATATGGACATCTGTTTAATTAAACCAACATTAACCACCTCCCCACCCCTCTCAAGGAGAGGCCAGAGGAAATATTTTCTTCCCTCATTCCAATTTTAACTGAATGTTAAGTCCACAAAGAAGAATGAGAACCAGAGCTGAACTTCAGCTGAGTGCTTTATTCCTTAATTTTTGTTTGCAAAGAATAAATTGAAAAAGTTGCTGTTTATTGGTCCTCAGCCAAGAGTTTTCTTTATTTGTCTGATGATTGCAACCAGCTGCAGTTTTGAATTGCTGGAGGCTCTCTTAGAGAAATATAACAGCTACCTTTTAACTTTGACATCGAAGGGTTTGGCCTTTCACTGACACAGATTGCAGCCCCTTCAACCTTCAAGAGAAGCTGTGGCTGAAAGTTTTATCAACATACAGCCAAGTTGTACTGCTTAGCACAGTCATTGACATCGTAGGCATTTAATAAATGTTTATCGATCGATTTATTGGATGAGCCACTATAGCCCATCTGACTGAGGCTTGTTCTGAGAAAAACAAGACCCATCAGCCAAGCTCAGAATCAAAGTCTTACTTGGTGGAGCCTAGGAAATGTTGTTATCTCCTGGTAGAGCTTCTGAGAACTTACCTTTTACCTACTGTGATGTAGCATCAGAGCAAGACTTGGGGAGGACTCAGCTCATTTAAGCAAACTGATTTATGCAGCCAGCTCAGGGGAAGAAAATTTTAAAATTTGAAGCTTCCACTGTTTCAGCTACATGTTTCCCACAATAACAGAGAGGCATTTTCTTGGCCAATATCATGGCACAGTGTTCATTGGCGGGGGGGGGGGTGGAGTTGTGTCTTTCATTTACATTCAGTACAGATGGAGAATCTATTTGACCTAATTAATTTGTAGAGGCTGCTTATTTTTTATATCAGAAGTCCCGCTTTCCAAATGGAACCAGACTCATCCTTCACCTGTTGCTTTGTGGGAATATCCTGGTTATCAGCTCCAATGGTCGAGGAAGTCTCTTGCCCAAAGAAGGCTCAGGAGGAAAAGAGAGAGAGACCGAGAGAGACATAGACAGAGAGACTTTTCTGGTAGCCCCGTCTACCCAATGCCTTCCGAAACCAGAGGAGTGAGTGCTGGACAGCTCCCAGAGACAACCAACAACCACCACAGGAAGTCAAGGAGAGGGACACCATCAAGAGTCTGTTCATTGGTTTCTCTTCTTGATTCATTCATCTGTGATGATTACAGTCCAATAGATGCAGCATTTTTATTGATATCTTTCACCTTTACATCAACTTCATTCTCCAGGAAGCCAAGAAGACGAAAGAAGGAGAAAAAGCTCAAAAGCGCATCAATCATGTCTGACAGGGTATATAATAATCTTCCCCTGTAGACCCCCACCACTTCAAAGATGGGAGGGAGGGGTTTCTTGATGCTTCATCAGGACAGACTTTAGTTATCATAACTGCACAGTGCTTAATCTTGTCATTTCTACACTCAGCACAGTAGTTTTAGGATTTCCACTTGAGAAGCTAATCCATTTGTAGGGCCCAAATTAATGAATATTTTGGATTAATCCATTTGTAGGCACTTCCTTCCTATGCTATTCACTTAACATGCACCTACTAAGCTCTTACTGTGTGCCAGGGCCTCCCTAGGCACTGGGGATAAAAAGACAAAGATGAATGAGTAATATTCCACCTGGAGAAAACATCTATAGAGGATAGAGAAATAGATAGGTACACGATAGGGACAGGAAGGAAGGAAGAAAGGGAGAGACAGAAGGATAGAGAGGAAAGGAAGGAAGGAGAGAGAAGGAGAGAGAGGCTTGTTAAAGATGGGAAAACAGTGAGAAGACCAATTTAAGTAAAACCTGCTGTTAACCATTGATATGAAGAAAAAAAGTTAGACATGAGCAAATAATACAAAGACTAGAGTGCTGAAGAATAAACAAATAATTTTTACTGATAAAACTCAGCTTTTTCATTCAAAGCTATACCAGAACCATTGTCAGTAGAAGTCCATGTGGGACTGAAAAATCTGAACATCTTCTTCAGATACCTCTAAAAATGTTTTGGGGGGGCGGAGCCAAGATGGCGGCTGGTAAGCAGGGACTAGAGTGAGCTCCGTTACCGAGTCCCTCCAAAAACCTATAAAAAATGGCTCTGAACCAATTCTAGAATGGCAGAACCCACAGAACAGCAGAGGGAAGCAGGACTCCAGCCCAGGACAGCCTGGATAGTCTCTGGGTGAGGACTATTCCACACGGAGCTGGGAGCTGGGAGCTGGGAGCTGGGAGCTGGGAACGGAGTGGAGCAGAGCCCAGCCTGAGCAGTGTGGACAATCCAGATCAGAAGCCGGGCACAGGGGCCCCTAGAGCCCTGAATATGTGAGCTGCGGCAGTTACCAGACCCATCGACCCACAAACACCAAAGACAACAGAGAAGGTTAGTGGGAAAAGCTGCGGAAGTGGAAGGAGTTCACGGTTTGGCTTCCAGCCCCGGGGGCAGCGGAGGTGGGGCAGCTACAGCTGTTGTTACTTCCGGCTCCAGGCCCACCTGGTGGGAGGAATTAAGTGGTGGATCAGAGCAGGGGTGCACAGCCTGCCGAAGATCTAAGCCCAGTTCGGGTTGGGGGTTCTTGGGGAAGGAGCAGTGCGGGTCTGACAGAGCTGGCACCTCCCCCCCAAACGTGGAACATAGAACTCTGTAATCTACAAGCAGTCATACCCCACTGAAAAACTCAAGGGTCAAGTTAGTGGTTGGGATTATGGCCAGGCAGCGAAAACACACCCAGATTCAGTCTCAGACTTTGGATTCTTTCTTTGGTGACAAAGAAGACCAAAACATACAGCCTAAAGAAGACAACAAAGTCATAGAGCCTACAACAAAAGCCTCCAAGAAAAACATGAACTGTCCCCAGGCCATAGAAGAACTCAAAAAGGATTTGGAAAAGCAAGTTAGAGAAGTAGAGGAAAAATTGGGAAGAGAAATGAGAAGGATGCGAGAAAACCATGAAAAACAAGTCAATGACTTGCTAAAGGAGACCCAAAAAAATACTGAAAAATACACTGAAGAAAACAACACCTTAAAAAACAGACTAACTCAAATGGCAAAAGAGCTCCAAAAAGCCAATGAGGAGAAGAATGCCTTGAAAGGCAGAATTAGCCAAATGGAAAAGGAGGTCCAAAAGACCACTGAAGAAAATACTACTTTAAAAATGAGATTGGAGCAAGTGGAAGCTAGTGACTTTATGAGAAATCAGGATATTATAAAACAGAACCAAAGGAATGAAAAAATGGAAGACAATGTAAAATATCTCCTTGGAAAAACCACTCACCTGGAAATAGATCCAGGAGAGATAATTTAAAAATTATTGGACTACCTGAAAGCCATGATCAAAAAAAGAGCCTAGATACCATCTTTCAAGAAATTATCAAGGAGAACTGCCCTGATATTCTAGAGCCACAGGGCAAAATAGAAATTGAAAGAATCCATCGATCGCCTCCTCAAATAGATCCCAAAAAGAAATCTCCTAGGAATATTGTCACCAAATTCCAGAGCTCCCAGATCAAGGAGAAAATACTGCAAGCAGCCAGAAAGAAACAATTTGAGTATTGTGGAAACCCAATCAGAATAACCCAAGATCTGGCAGCTTCTACATTAAGAGATCGAAGGGCTTGGAATGTGATATTCCGGAGGTCAATGGAGCTAGGATTAAAACCTAGAATCACCTACCCAGCAAAACTGAGTATCATGTTCCAAGGCAAAATATGGACTTTCAATAAAACAGAGGACTTTCAAGCTTTCTCAGTGAAAAGACCAGAACTGAATAGAAAATTTGACTTTCAAACACAAGAATCAAGAGAAGCATGAAAAGGTAATCAAGAAACGGAAATTGCAAGGGACTTACTAAAGTTGAACTGTTTTGTTTACATTCCTACATGGAAAGATGATGTGTATGATTCATGAGACCTCAGTATTAGGGTAGTTGAAGGGAATATGCATATATATATATGTATATGTTTATGTATATATATAAGTGAATGTGTATGTATGTATATATCTATGTCTATATGTATGTATGTGTATGTATGTGTATATATATATGTGTGTGTTTTATATATATATGTATATATATATATGTAAAAGAGAGAGAGCAGACACAGGGTGAGTTGAAGATGAAGGGAAGATATCTAAAAGAAATAAAATGAAATTAAGGGATGAGAGAGCAACATACTGAGAGAGGGAGATAGGGAGAGATAGAATGGGGTGGATTATCTCGCATAAAGGTGGCAAGAGGAAGCAGTTCTGTGGGAGGAGGGGAGAGGGCAGGTCAGGGGGGAATGAGTGAACCTTGCTCTCATCAGATTTGGCCTGAGGGGGAATACCATACATAATCAGTTGGGTATCTTGCCCCACAGGAAAGAAGAGGGAGGAAGATAAAAAAAAATAAAAGGGGGGGGATTATGGAGGGGAGGGCAGATGGGGGTGGAGGTAATCAAAACAAACACTTTGGAAAGGGGACAGGGTCAAGGGAGAAAATTCAATAAAGTGGGATGGGTTGAAAAGGAGCAAAATGTAGTTAGCCTTTCACAACATGAGTATTGTAGAAGGGTTATACATAATGATACATGTGTGGCCTAGGTTGAATTGCTTGACTTCTTAGGGAGGGTGGGTGGGAAGGGAAGAGGGGAGAGAATTTGAAACTCAAAGTTTTAAAATCAGATGTTCAAAAAAAAAAGTTATTGCATGCAACTAAAAAATAAGATACACAGGCAATTGGGCATAGAAATTTATCTTGCCCTACAAGAAAGGAAGGGAAAGGGGGATGAGAGGGGAAAGGGGTGATAGAGGGGAGAGGGGATAGACTGGGGAACAGGGCAACCAGAATATAAGCCATCTTGGAGTGGGGGGGAGGGTAGAAATGGGGAGAAAATTTGTAATTCAAACTGTTGTGAAAATCAATGCTGAAAACCAAATATGTTAAATAAATAAATTTAAATTAAAAAAAATAAAAATGTTTTAGGAATTTACTTCTAGTCAAGGATGTGCTGGCTATGTTTAACAACTGGCTCTCTGAAAAAAAAAGTACACATTTTAATCTACATTATTAAAATTTTCCACCATGTTCTTAAGTCTAGACAATCAAGAAAACAATAAATCAAGCCCCAATTTGTAGTGTCTGCTGATTTCTGAGGTGTCAACATTCATACCGAAAATAGAACAATTAGCTTTCCAGACCTAGTTTAAGCTGGCCAGTTCCAGCACCTACTGCTTCCAATGGACATGGGAGTCTCATCCTCATTGAGGCAAAGGTGACCTCTGCTATATTCATTGATATAATTTTTTAAGAAAACAGAATTATTAAAGATTATAGCAATTCCCAAAGGAAGATGGAACTGCCACATGCCCTTATACAATGCCACATGTCATGAAAGGTTAAGCAATTTATCCCAGAGATAGAACCATAGATAGAGATAAATCTGTTTCACTGGCCCAAGAACTTGTCTAATTTCAAATCCATTGAGGACCTTTGGAATATAATGAGGGGTAGACTTGGAAAAATGGAGTGATTGTTGAAGATATACTTCATAGCCAATGTGATAAAAGTGTGCTTCTATGAGGAAGAATTAAAGAATACGTTAAAATCTTACAAACTCAAGGCCAAATTTTGAACAAAAATACAAATGATGAAAGCAAAATAAGACACATTGAAAGTTGTTTGTAAAAAAAAAAAAACATACCATCTCATTTTATTCTCACAACAAGCCTGGGAAGTAAGTGCTGTTATTATCCCTCTTTTACAGAGGAGAAAACTGAGGCAGAAGAGGTTAAGTGTTTTTCCCAGTCATCCAACTAGTAAATATCTGATGTAGAATTTGCATTCAGGGCCTTTTGACTCCAGGTCCAGCACCCTTTCCACTGCATCCCCTAGATGGCTGTGTGTTGATGAGATCATAGACCTTTGGGAGTATTAGTATAGTCTCTGTTTAGTTCCCAGCTCTGTCCAGCAGGCCCCTTCATTGTCAAGGGATTTAATAAGAGCAGCCCACTAAGAAGAGAAGGCTTGCAGAAGTCCATCTGTCCCATGCGCTAATTTCAGGGACCCCTGTTACCAGGAAGAGATTTGTAGTTCCCAGGACAGAACTATCTATCAGATACCCACCTGATTATTTCTAAAAGAAGCAAAAAGAAAGTAAAAACAAAGAAAAACCAAGGAAAAGAAGTTATAAATAAATCATGATACCAAAGAGCCCAATCCTTTGTAGCCCAAGAAGACTCTTTTCAAAACTCTTTGAATTCCAAACAACAGACAAGGTGATTGAAACCACTGGCTTTTTTTTCAACTAGACTTTATTTTCCTTTTCTCCCACTCATTCCACAACTAAAAAACCCCCACAAAACTTGTGTAACAAATATGCATACTTAAGTACAACAAATTCCTATGTTTACCATGTCTAAAAGTCTGTATCTAATTTAGCATCTTGAATGAACCCCCTCTCTCGGGCAGTTGGTGGGTAGCAGGTTTCATCATCAGTCCTCTAAAGTTGTTCTTGGTCACTGCCCTGATCTGAGTTTTTAAGTCTTGTGAAGTTTGTGTAACAGTGTTGTTGTCATTGTTACATAAATTGTTCTTCTGGATCTGCTCACATGAAATCATCTTTTATGACCAACATAAAAGAAATTTCCAATTATCAACTGTTCAGGAGCACCCAGTCTGCCTTCTGTAGTCTCCAACAGAGCCCAAATGATCCCCCAGGGATCAGAATTAGCTGATAATTACCCTTCCTGATACATTAAATTCACTTGGCTTCACCTTTGGGCATTTAGCTGCCAAAAAAGGCAATCACATACTTCCTCATACTTAAATTATTAAACTCATTTTTTAAGAATTCTATTCTATGCAGCCCATATCTAAATGAGGCAGGGATATGCAGTTATTTTTCTGAAGATGTCTTTTTATTTTTAATCTTGGACTTCATCTGTTCTCTTAAGGATTTCTGAGTAAGAAGAGTCCAGCTCAGATGGTGGGATTCAATTCTACAAACATTTATTAAATCTCACTATGAATGGTGATACAAAGACAACCATGAAACTGTCACTGCCCTCAAAGAGCTTCTATTCTAATGGGAGAAACAACATGTGCATAGACAGGAAAGGCAGAATGCATGGAACATGAATTCAGAAGAGAAGGTCTTGTGTAGGACCTATTGGAGTGGAGAAAGATGAGGCTGGAAAACCAAATCGGAGGCTATTTGCAACGTTCTAAGCAATGCTGTAGAGGTAGAAATGACGAGATTTGTCAACTCACTGGATATGTAGGTCGTAGTGCATGAAGAGTTAAGGATAATTTCAAAGCTGAAAACCTGGATGAGTGGGAGGACAGTGGTGCTCTCAATAGAAATAGGGATATTTAGAAGAGGTGGAGATTTGGTTTTGTTTAGTCATTTTTCAGTCACGTCCAACTCTCTTTCACGTCATTTGGAGTTTTCTTGGCAAAGACACTGGAGAGGTTTGCCATTTCCTTTTCTGGCCCATTTAGCAGATGAGGAAATGGAGGCAAACAGGGACACAAAACTAGGAAGTGTCTGAGGTTTGAAGGGAAGATGACAAGCTGTTTTGGACATGTTGAGCTTGAGATATCTATGGGACATCCAGTTCAAAATGCCCAAAATGCAGCTGATGCTCAGGACTAGAGCTCAAAAGAGAGACTAGGGCAAGACATAGAGATCTGGAAATCATCTGAACAGAGATGATAGTTGACTCCAGGGAAGCTGAGAAGATCTCTAAGGAGGGAATACAAAAAGGAAAGAGAAGATGGCCCAGGACAGAGCATTGGGGCAAACCAACAGAATAAACTAGTCTGTAAGCTCTTCATTAGGTTGTAAGCTCCTGGAGGGCAGGAATTGTCTTTCACCTCCTTTTGTACATCCAGTGCTTAGCACAGCCCCTGGCAGACAGTAGTCATATCTTAATAAATATTGATTGATAAAATATAAAAGAATATTATTTTATCACAAGCAGGTGGGCTGCTTTTGTTGTTAAGGAATCCCCCAATTTGTTTCTCTCCTAAAAATCCAGCTTTGGTACCAGCCCAGAGCCAGATCAGGCCCAGCCCATGATGCAGACAAGATCCAGTTTGGAAATACTTGGGAAAGCCACTTGGACCAATGATTCCATTTCTGTTCCGATGGCTTCATAAAAACAACATAATTTTCTTTGCTGATCCCAGGATTTTTTCTCTAGTGTGGAGATTTATGACATTGGAAAAGTTTTAGAATGTGAAATTAACACCAGAACGAACATGGTTACAACTCTGCAGTCATTACATCAACATAAAATTTTTAATGATATCCCAATGATGTCGATTATTTTGTTAACCCATCGCAAGTGTACATATCATCTGGGTTTCCATGCTAGGAGTGGTTTACTGAGATTTACTGCTGCTCTAGGGCAGCGATGGAGCCTGATTCTCCTCCCTCAACTGTCTCCTTCACAGCGAGGCATCCCTCTTGCTCCCAGCTTACCACCACCACCTTCAAACTAAGCATGCTCCCCCCCCCACCCAGATGCCTTCTCTGAAAGCCTTGACTCCATCTGCCGCCTTCTTTCCCCTGCTTCCTCAGCCCTTTTGAAATCTTTTTTGCACTCACTGTGTGACTTTGATGTTGGATTGCTGCTGAATTGCAGAACCACGAAATATCCAAGCTAGAAGAGATCCCAGTGGGCATCTAGTCCAATACCCAACAAGTGGTCATCTGGCCTCTGCTTAAAGACTTCCAAGGCAGGAAGCCCACAGCCTCCCAAAGCAGCCCAGTCCACTTTGGACAGTTCCAATTATATAGGAGCTTTTCCTGCTAGCCAGCCTAATGGTGGTTCTCTGCACCTGGTTGCCATTGTCCCTAGTCCAGCCCCCTGGGGCAGAGCAAAACATGACTCATCTCTCTTCCCCATGACAGTCCTTCACATACTTGAAGTCAGGGTCCGTGGCTTCTCTGAGTCTTCTCCTCTCCTGGCTAAAGACCCCTCAATTCTTTCACTGGTTCTCATATGGCATGAGGTCCCTTTGCCTGTTCAAGCCTCAGTTTCCCCATCTCTAAAGTGGAATTAATAATTCTGACCCTGCCTACCTACTCGAGTTTCAGTTAGGACAAAGTTCTACAAAGCAGTTTGTGGCTGTGAGGGGCTAGTCACCTATCAACTCTCAGTGTTTTCTAAAATGAGATAAGTTCCCCTCTCTCCCTGATCTATCACCCTGAGCTCAATCAATCAGTAAAGTAATGAACATTTATTCAAGTCAACAAACATTTATGAAGCATCTTCTGTGTGCCAAGCACTGCAGTAGGCATTGGGGATAAGAAGAGAAAAAAGATAGTTGGGCAGGGGAAAAAGTCTGCTCTGAGATCTTTAAAAACAATTCAAACCTGAGACCATCTCAGGAGATTTGATTAGGCCCAGGTCTTAATGCTTTTCTGGTTCTCCTTGGCTTTTTATTGGTAGAAAGAGTTCACTCGTTTAACAGATACAGACCCAGGTGTCTGCCCTGTTCATGACAAATGTAGCTTTGCAAAAAGACTTACAGGGTGGGTCTTCAAGGAGTTATCACTGTCAATTTCTACTCTAAAATTTGTAGGAGCAAACTAGGATCTATTCGATAACTTAATGCACACTGATAAGAAACCATCTTCCACAGGCTATTCATAGAACACAGGGCTGGAAAGGACCTGAGAGGTCCCTGAGAGGGGGAAACTGAGGGCAGGGCTGAGAGAAGTAAAGGGACTTCCCCAAGGTCACACAGACAATAAATAGGTAGGAATTGAACTCAGATCCTCAGAATCCAAATCCGAACAGCCCTTTGCAAGCACTGAAGCAGTATCAGAATGGGAGCAGTTGTCATTGATTCTGTTTTGTTCTATATCCTCCAGCACTTAGCACAGTGCCTGGCACCCAGTAGGTGCGTCAGGGCTAATGATTGTTTGACAAACGCTTGACTTCTAATATCAGCCAGCCTGTCTCTGTGCACCTGTGAATGTCAGTAATAAGAATGGGGACAGTTCTCAAGGTATAGCCATGCCGGTGCTCCTGCCTAGAAGAGAGGGGCTAGAAGGAGGCCAGAGCAGCCTCAGGTGTGAAGAGCTCGGGAAACAGTAATGTACACTCATGTAGCACTTTAATGTTTGCAAAGGGCATAATCGTCCTATTATTATTGTGGGTAAAAAATAGCTAGCCCTTTTTAAGGCTTGCCAAATGGTTTGTATCCATTATCTCATTTAAGCCTCATATCAACCCTACAGCTTGGTGCCAGTATCATTCCTCCCATGTTACAGATGAGCAAGCTGAGACTCAGAAAGGTAAGGTGACGAAGCTGCAGTCACACATCTTTTACCTGGGATTCCAACCCCGGCTCCCTAGCACTTTTCCTCCTGTTCCCGGACCTAACTTCTGCTCTGTGATCCACATTTTGGGTCATTTTCTTAGGGTTGTCTTTGAGAATTTTTACAACTACTTTATTCTAAATTATTCTGCTATTTCTTCAAAAGCAAACATGGAAATGGAAGCCCCTGGAGGACACAACTTTGCACCGAGAGCTGACCTCTGTGCCATACTCGAGGGACATCTTTTCATTTGGTCCGCCTGACAGCCCTGAAGGCAGTAGTGCCCCTAGTTTACCACCGAGGACCCCAAGGCTCAGAGTGACTGGGACTCACTCATGTTCGCAGAGAGAGGAAGGATCAGAAGTTGGATGAAAAGAATAGCAATGACAGTGATAATAATAATAGCAGACATTTCCACTGCCCTCGAGTGCTGGCAAATCAC
Organism: Trichosurus vulpecula; assembly: GCF_011100635.1. NCBI lineage: Eukaryota > Metazoa > Chordata > Mammalia > Diprotodontia > Phalangeridae > Trichosurus > Trichosurus vulpecula. Next base: position 10,437,590 of record NC_050580.1, on the reverse strand, counting down.
TTTCCAAGCATCGCTCCATTCGAGCCTAGACCAACCCCGGGAGGGAGGTGCTATGATTACACCCATTTTACAGATAAAGAAATTGGGGCTCAGAGAGCCCAAGCGACTTGCCTGGGGTCACTAGCTCTTCTCAGCAATACAAGGTTCAAAGATGACTCCAAAGGACTCATGATGGAAAGAGCTATCCACATCCAGAGAAAGAACTATGGAGTCTAAATGCAGATTGAGGCAAACTATTTGCTCTCTTTTGTTTTCTCTTTTTTTTGTTTTGTTTCTTCTTTCTCATGATTCATTCCATTGGTCATAATTCTTTTTAAAACTCGACTATTGTGTAAATAAGTTTAATGTGAAGGTATATGTAGAAGATACATAGGATTCCATGCCATCTTGTGAGGGAGGGGGGAGGAGAGGAGGAGAAGAAAACCTGGAACTCAAAAACATGCAGAACTGAGTGTTGTAAACTAAAAATAAAAAATCTTAATAAAAAAATTAATAACCCTTAAACTGAACAACAAAATTGTTGAAGAAAGTGAGGGATGAGTTTTCTTGGCTTACCTTTCTATTAAGCATATAAAAAAAATTCAAGTAATTCTAGCAAAATGCTACAGTAACATAAATCTTATCGTTTTCCTCTAGTTATAGAAAGGAAATGATGGAAGTTAATGACAAATCAACATACAGGAATAGAGATGTGATAAAATATGAAATATTTCTTTTTTATTTTTGGCATTTCATGTTTATTTACTATTTTACAATTATGTTACATTCTTGTTTGTTTACTTAAAATAGTATTTCATTGATTCCTGGTGTCTTTGTTTTCTGGACATTCTACCCACCATCCAGCCCCCAGGTTGTACCCTCCCTTATAGCAAATAAAAGCAATTTAAAAAAAGAAACAAGGAAGGAAATATCAGAGGTAGAATTCGAACCCAAGTACTCTTGACTCCAAGTCCAACGCTCTATACATTAAACTTGCCCCCATCCCCAGCACCTAATATTGGGTTTTGCGCACAGTTGGTACTTAGTATTCAATGAATTGAATTGGCTATACTCATGTGTTCTTGTTACCTACTCCAATAGAATGTCAGTTCCTTGAGAATACGGACCACTTCCTGTTTTGTGCTGGTCTTCCCAGCACTTGGCACATGGTATTTAATAAATGTTTGGTGATTAATTGATTCTCTGGCTATCAATTGGAATATACGATACATCACTTCCAAATTTTAATTTGTGTTTTGAGAATTGGACTGACTTTCTATCTACCAAACATCTAAATTTAAGGAAACACAAGCTCCGCAAACCGCAACTGTTTCTGAGCTGGAAGACCTTGACGCGGACTGGGTTCCTACCTTCCACCTCCACCAAGCTGAGCTCCCAGCTGCCTCGGAACGGAGGCCCTTAGAACTGGAAGGGTTGTGCATTCAAAGAGCTATTTATCTTCCAAGAAGCAGTCTGGCGTCCACTGCCTCCTCTCCACTCACATTTACGACTCACTTTGAGATCACCCCAGCCAATGAGACGAGTGCTGTTGGTTTGCACCTTTCAGACAATTTGTGTGCATTAAACATATTGGCAATATTTATTCCTTCCGCCATCTGTCCCGCCATCCCCGCCTTCTCCGCAGTTTGGCCTAGAAAGGACCCTGAATCACCTGAGCATCATAAAATTAGTTCCCGGCTGTCAGAGCAACACATTGAGAACACAGCTGCTGTCCTGCTGCCTGATTTAATGAGGTTCCGAAAGTATGTGGACAAGTCTTCGCTCCTCAGTTGCCATGGCAACGGGAAAGGGAGCATCAAGCAGGTGTCAACACCATCCCCATCAAGAGGAATCGGCCGATGCCCATCAGCTGGGGGAGGTGCTGCCCAGGCGGCCTCGCTTCCCTGCTCCTTCAGATCCACGCCACACAATCGTGCCAAACTCAGTCCAAACTTTCCTGTGAACATATTGCGTTACCATGAAAATTGCCGGCATTTAAAAGGACTTACCCTTTGCTCATTTCAAAAGTCTGAGGCTTTCAGTCCTTCTGTTGTTTCCAAGACCAATTAATTAGCAGATCTGGGTTTAGATCCTGCAAACATACGTCATGGTTGCAGGGCTTTTTTATTCTTTTGTTCCCCCCTGCCCCAAGCTGAAGCATACTAAAAGATGATGTATATGTAGGTCTAAACCAAAGTGATGGCTTAGTTTTCATCTATACTATTGGCTGATCTCACAACTTCAGAGGTCCAAGCCTTGATGACTGAATTACAGTATGGTGGAATCTGTATCACTTAGAGCTCTCCACGTGCAGGCTTGGTTCCCCATGTCGGGTTCAAGGGAGAAACCAAAAAGCTGAACACTAAATGAGAGTCCTATGAAACTGATGAGAAGCAGGATGGGACAAAGGAAAGGAAAGGCCAGTCTGGGAAACAGGAAGACCTGAATGGTCAAGAGTCATGGTCAAGTTTTTGACCTCTTAGTGCTGGGCCATTCTTTTTTTAATTATTTTTTGCAGGGAGGGGGGGAAGGCAGGGCAATTGGGGTTAAGTGACTTGCCCAAGGTCACACAGCTAGTAAATGTGTCAAGTGTCTGAGGCCAGATTTGAACTCAGGTACTCCTGACTCCAGGTCCAGTGCTATACTCACTGTGTCACCTAGCTGCCCCATGCTGGCCCATTCTTAAGGACTACAAGTTATAGAAGACTAAACCATCTGAATTGGTAGGTGGGTGTTTTTCCTCTGGGAGTGCCTTAGACCAATCAAATCACATTTGGAAAGGGACAGAAGAAAGAGAGGGAGGAAGGAAAGAAGGAAGGAAGGAAGGAAGGAAGGAAGGAAGGAAGGAAGGAAGGAAGGAAGGAAGGAAGGAAGGAAGGGAGGAAGGAAGGGAGGGAGGGAGGGAGGAAGGAAGGAAGGAAGGAAGGAAGGGAGGGAGGCAGGGAGGAAGGAAGGAAGGGAGGGAGGGAGGGAGGGAGGAAGGAAGGAAGGAAGGAAGGAAGGAAGGAAGGAAGGAAGGAAGGAAGGGAGGGAGGGAGGAAGGGAGGAAGGGAGAGAGGAAGGAAGGAAGGGAAGGAGGGAGGGAGGGAGAGAGGGAGAAGGGAAGGAAGCAAGCAGGCATATTTAAATAGGGCTGTGTGGAAAGCTAAGCAGGACTAATTGAACTAAGATCTGATGTCCTGGAAATGAGGCTGAATTTGGAGTTGGAGAACCTGGGTTTGAATGCCATCTCCACTACTTACTAGCTGTGTGATCCTGGACAAGTCACTTGACCTCCCTGGGCCTCAGTTTCCTCATCTGTAAAATGAGAGGACTGGACTCAGTGACTTTTAAGGTCCTTTCCGGACTTCATTCTTTATCCTGTGACCCTTTCAATTCTTACAAGTGAATTTAAAAAGACAAACAGTCCACAGTTCAAACTTAGTAGTTAAAAATAAGGTTCAATTCTCGTCTTCTGGAATTGTGCCAAAGGAAGGAATATTTACGCTTTCCAATAGACAGACAGAGTGAATGTTGGTAAAATGCTGACTCTATGCCAGGCACTGCCACTTCTCCTCTTGGAAACTCAGAATCCTCTGTAAAAGGCAAAGGGTCAATAGGAAGATCTCTGAGGTCCCTTCCAGCTCTCGTTTCTGGCATCCCAGGATCTTGGAAAGGTTTTCCCACTCATAGGTTGGGTCCCAGGGATGACTACCCCAGGTATGACATACTCTGGATCCATTCTTCTAAAATTATAACTTATAAGTCCCCAGGGAGGGTTTGCCTTCAATAATCCACCAATTAACCCTGATGACTTAGAGCAAAGGTTTGACTGAAATGACATCATACAAACAGTAGTAACAAAGCATGTTCCCTAATGCTTGGCCAGGATCTCCCACCAAGTCATGCAGAACCAGGGGGGAGGTTAGATTCTGACAAACAGCACCTTAGCAATACACTGGTATGCATGGAGGGAACACGTGTGACCAGGTCAGCTCCCACGTCCTTTGCCTCAAGATCCCAGTGTCTGTTCTCTTCTTTGAGCTCAGCTGGCATCCAGGGCCAGGGCACTGCTGGCAGCTTTGGAAGGGCCCAAGGTCCACACCTTCAGACCAGCAGGAATCTCAGATTTGGCATGAGAAGTTGAGAATGACTTCAAGGTAGTGAATCTGAATGACTGGAGAGATGATAACAGCCCGGACTGAAATAAAGAAGGCAGGAAGAGAGGTGGGTTTGGAGGGTAAGACAATGAATTCTGTTTGGTATTTGCTGAGCTGCAGGAAATCCAGATGGAAATGTCCGATGGTCAGTTGGTGACAAGGGGTTGGAGATCAGGAGAGAAAGCAGTCTGGGAGTCATCTGCAAGAGATGATAACTAAACCCATGGGAGCTAATGAGATCATGAAAAGAACTACGGTAATCAGGCTGGAAAGGAAGCTGGAGTCTCTAAGAAGTAGGAACATAGTCCAAGGATGGGGGTCCTCTTGGGCAAAGGAACCAAGGCTAGACATAGAATGTCCTACCTAGGAAACAGCTAGCAGACCCATGTGACCAGAAGAGAGGGAGCATGAAGGGGAAGACTATGAAATAAGACTGGAAAGGAGGTGGGAACCACATTAAGGCTGAGTGGAACAGTGTTTGGAACAGAGATCCATTAGTTAGTTAAATATGCAAAGATACAAAACCCACAATGAAACAGTCTCTTCCTCAGCAAGTTTACTTTCTATTCCATGGAAGTTCACTTCCAATGGCACCTGCTCTGAATCCTGTTCTCAATTTTGCTTGATTTGAAGCCGGTGGAAATGATGGGGGAAATGATACAGCCTGGGAGCCCCTAAAGAAGAGGACTGTCCTGTGCCTTTCTTCATATCTGCAGGACTTACCCCAGTGGGGTAAGACACATAGTAGGCACTTAATAAAGGTTTATTGACTGACTAACATTAAATAGATATTGAGAGGACTAAATAAATATTTAGAGGCATTAAAAGAACAGTCAGCTAAATTCTATTCTGGTGTCTCCATGAAAGCTGCCACGAGTGGCTATTAGTTGAAGTTATAACTGAACATGGAGCTCAGAATGGGGCGGGGAGGGTTGGGAGTTCGCCAAGAGGAGGGAAGTGGCCGAGCAGGTATTGGCAGATAATGAATGATAGATGTAATCCTGTTGGAGAGGAGCCCCATGATTGGCTATGACAGCCAAGGGTGAGATGTGATCTGTCTCCCCACCTTCTGATTGGTTGATCACACACTCTTTAGGATAGCTTTGCCAAGTTTTGTTTTTTTTTTAAGGAGAGACAAGGCCTGAGTGGAGGATTTGGGGGAGGATTTTCTCTGCTCACCACTTCCCCCGTTTCAATCTAAAGGACTGTCCCTTGGAAGGGAGATTCTGCTTGGCCCCCAAGGGAGCTGAGGAGTCCACATTGCAAAGATGCAAATTTAGGCTTTGTAGCAGGAAAAAAAACCTCCCTAACAGAAACTGTTCCTGTCCAGAAACAGAATGGGCTGCCTCAGGAGAAAGAGGCGATTTCTTCTTCCCAGAGGTCTTAAAGTGAAGGCTGAATGACCATTAGCTGGGGACCTTCAGAAGGGAGGCCAGGTCTGCTTCAGGTTGAGCTGGAATCTAGTAAGGGACCTTAGAACTTCCTCGTTTTACAGATGAGGAACCTGAGGCCCAGAGAAATGAAGCGGCATGCCCAGAGTCATAGCTAGTGATTATCTGGGGTGGGATTCGAACCCTGGTCTTCTTGACTTCGAGTACAGTGCTCTCTCCACTAAACTCTGCTTTCTAGCCCTAAATACTATGGCCCTACCTAAGAAAACCTGGGAAAAAACCAGCCCGGTTTTATATCCAAATGAGCCACTCTTGCTGATGCTGGTCCAAGCTCTCCCTCCGCAGCAGGTATGTCTACCCCCCTCCCAAGAAAGTCTTCCCCAGCGGCCCCCCTCCAAGTAACTTTAACTATGACCAGGGGATGTGATCTTTACAATTTTAAATAAACATCTGAAGTGGATAAATTAAGGGCTGTTTTGAGAAGGAAATCACACTGATAAATGCTGATGCCCTCAGGCCATCTGGCTGTGATGTCTAACCTTTTCATCATGTCTGCTATTACAGGTTGCCACAGAGACAAAATGGTCACAGACTCAGGTTCTGACCACCTTCTGTCCAGGGTTTGACAGTCAAGAAACCAAGGTTCTGTTTTTCTTTTCCTCACTTTGTGAAACAGTCGGGAATGTTTCTCAGATAGATGTAGAAATGCAAACCCTCTCATCCCCCTTCCGGGAGTGTTCATAATGTTATTCAAAGCATATACTTAGCGTTCCTTCCCATCAAAGCCCTACCTAAGGTGGGGTGATCTGGGCTTTGCTCCAGAATCCTAGAAGCACTTGTATTCCTTCAGCAGGTAGAAACCTAGAAACCTAGTTAGAGGAACTGGTTAAAATGTGAAGCTAGTCCCTAGGGGTTCTCTCTCTCTCATTCTGCCATCCCCATTTCTCTTTTGGTGGCAACCTCCCCAGCACTATCCTCACGGTGTCCTGGGATTTCTGTGCACTCACCACAGATCGATGTCTGAGGATCCCTCTCTGACAGAGTTTTGTGCCATGAAGTCTAAGTTCTCTTCCTGATCCCTAGATGCCCTGAGTAGGTTTTGTGGTATTTGTCTCAGGAGCTAGGGTTGCTGGTTGTTGCTCTAAATCCAATTCAACGTTTGCTTCTGAAAATGGGCCTTTTAATTTTTTAATAGCTTGTATTGATAGCTTTTATATTTGCATCTACACACTTTATCCGTGTCCCCAACCCTTCCCAGAGAGCCATGCCATATCATAAAGAATATTTTAAAAGAGGAAGGAAAAAAAGTTCAGCCAAAGTAACCAATATATTGGGCAAAGTTTTCGGTACCCATGCCCACAGTGGGGGGTGGGGGGAAGGGAGGGAATGGAGATCCCTTCTAAAATCTCTTCTATGGGGGCTGCTCAGTTGTTATAATTTTACAGCAGCCAATTTCAGTTGTTTTATTGTTCTGTCCATTTACAGTGTTTCAGGCATTGTGTGCTCAGTATTATTTTCCTGGTTCTGCTTATTTCACTTTGCGTCTGTTCGTATGTCTTTCCACGCTTTTCTGTATTCATCATATTCGTAAGTTCTTACAGAACAGCAATATTCCATGACATTCATGTACCATAATTTGTTTGGCCAATCCATAAATGAAGGAAAAGCCTCATTTTAAAGAAAGAGAAGCATTTATTTTAATGAGTTAGTTTCCTTTCTGTGGGACACATAAAATCCGACCTTATCAATGATAACTTCATAGATGCATTTTTAATTCTTCTGCTGATTATTCACCTAGATGGAGAATTTAAATGAGGGTAAGAGCTGACAGTTACATAGCACTTTGTAGTTTACAAAGTGCTGTAAATACATGATGTCATTTAATGCTCACAGCTCTAAGAAGTATAGTATGAATATGACAACCCCATTTAACAGATGAGAAAACAAAGACTCAGAGAGAGGCAGAGGAGAAAGAACCCTGGAGTTGGAGCCCAAGGACCTAGTTTCATGTCTTGACCACAATACGAACTAGCCTCTGGTAACTAACCTCTGAAAAGTCACTTAACATCCATGAGTCTTAGCTTCCTCAACTGCACAATGGGGGTGAGAATATTTGTGCCAATCATGAAGGTGCTGAGAGATTGTTGGGAGGCCCAGATGCCATCACTGATCGCTTTGCAAACCACAAAAAGCTCTATAAATAGGAGATATTTTAAATAAATTGTTTGCCTCAGCAACTAAGCAAAGACTCAGAAGCCAGTAGTTGGTCCAGCCCACCATAGCTGTCTCCTTTGCTTCACTGCTGCTGTATTCAGGGAACCAGGTGGTCTCCATAAGTTTCTCAGACACTCCGCTCATAAAAACTTGCTCCCATTCAGGGTTGCTATGTAACTGTTTCCTCCTCTGTCAGAGTCTTTTCCTGAAACACAGGCGGTGTCATGTAGCAAGAACACGTGGCCCCAATGTGTTGCTGCTGGCACAGAGTAACTTGAAGCAAAGGAAACAGCATCTCCCATGCTGCACCTGATGTCATTTTAAAGCCACAGTTACCTGGCACCTCTGCCCTTGGGCCAGGGATGGAGCAGCCTGTGCATGGGCACCATGCCATCTCAGTCTATGCAAAGGAGAGCAAGCAGCCAGGAGACCATGTCTATGCATTACTGTGTTTGTTAAACAAATGATTCCCAGCCGGGAACACGGCAACAGCTGTCAATCCTGATCTTACACGCCTACGGTAATAGAGACATGCCATCATTAATCTAGCTCTGGGAAGAATTACCTCTCAGAGCTTCTTTTTTAAAGGAACAGTACAGAACACAGTGCAAACACAGAGAAGAATATGGTGTGAGGCTGATTTATGGCTTATCTGTCAAATTGAAATAAATGTTATTTCATGAAAAAGCAGCCAGATCTGAGCTTGATGGTAATGAATTCCTTTATAGAATCCTGCCTTTGATTCACTTCAACACATGTTTATCAAGTACTTAGCATGTGAAAAACACCATGCTCAATGCTAAGGATCATAAGACAGCATGGGCCTACCCTCAAGGGGCATGCAGTCTAATGGAGGAAGAGGTGCCCAAATAAGTAACAGTAGTGATTGACATTTACATAGAATTTTAAGGGGAATGAATTGCTTTTTGCATCCATTATCTCATTTAAGCCCTACAACAATTCTATGATATAGATATTATTACTGTATTTCTATTTGACAGAGGAACTAATGGAACCCAAGATTCAGAAGAGGCTTGCCTAAGCATTATGTAATAGAGCTAGTATTCTCTTTACTCTAAATCTGCTGTTCTTTCTATGACATCATGTTTCTTCTGATTATTTATTTTTTATTGAAAACATTGCAGGTATATTTGTCTAAACTCATGAGTATAAAAAAAAGGTTCTACATGTGAATCCAGGAATATTTTATATAAAATACACACAGGAATAACAAAATACTGCCTATTTTATAAACCAAAGCTCCTTTATCTAATTTGATACTCACAACTTCACAACAACAATAGGTATGTTCTACTTATACAATAATTATTATCCTCATTTAACATTTAGCCACCAGGTGGCTCTGCTAGACACCAACCTGATCCTGTTCACTGAAAGAACCAGGTTCTGAGAAGTAACACACCTTCACCCTGGTGGTTATGAGTTCTACCTAATACCAGGAGTTCCAGAAAGGTGACAAATTCTCTATGATTCTCATAGAGCTGCTGACCTTCCCCATAGCTCCATATCTCTGTTAGTAGACAGGATTCATCTCCATAGCCTAAGAAGTAGGGTTAATGTGAATCAGTGGTGTCAAACTCAGATGAAAATAGGGGCCACCAAACTGTACATAAAGCTTCCTGTGGGCCATATTTTTTACCTAGAGAACCACTATTAACATTATCTATGTTCTATTGTATTTTTATTTTGTTAAATACTTCCCAATTATATTTTAATTTTGTTTGAGCCACACTCAGGAATGTTTGATGCTCTGGTGTGCAATAACCCAATCAGAAAACTCTAAGCTTCCATCCTTTTAGGAAATCCTGTCTCCTCCCTAAATCTGCTACAATTCACTGAACCCTAATTGGTGTGGCTATGTAATAATGGCATCCAATACTCATGAAAAATGTCAAACATTCTTAACCCTGTTTAGAGTTAGGGTCAGGCTTATTAACCCTAACCCTATCATTTCTGACCGTTAGACACAGAATCAACAAGAGGGAGAAAATACCAAAGACATTTAAACTGCCATATACATCCATGTAACTTCTCCTAAACTTAGGCAGTTTTTAGCAGGTCTAAGTACTCTGAACATGGGAGTTTTTAGGGGGCGAAGACATAATTCAGTTACCCATGGCCACTGGTTACTTCCCAGTCCTTACCACATTCACATCCTCATCCCTCAGCAGGCATACCTTTATATTAATATAACATAGTTGTAGGGTGTGGATGTATATACACATATATAATATGTATATAACATATATAGATATGTAGTACATGCTATATAGATATAGATACAGTGTATGGTATATATTATAAATATAACACAGTTACCAAAAGTTAATCCACTATGAACTCCAATAGAGTCCCACTAAATTTCTGGAAATGATATGGCTGTTGCTTTCAACATTAGCACTTTTCTGCACTCCATACTTCAAGCTCCAGTCCTCTCCCTATGGCCTCCCAAGATGTCATTCAGCAGCTGGGCTGAAGCAGACTCCAATCTACTCCTCCCAGTTTGTGGAATGGTAAACTGCTTTCAGGAGCCAGTCAGGCAGTCAGCCAACAATCATTTAGCAAGTTCCTACTATGCGCTAGGTACTGTAATAAGAGCTGAAGATATAAAGAAAGGTTTTTAAAAAGAGTACTTGTTACCAAGGAGCTCACAGTTTAGTAAGAGAGACAACTTATAAACAAGGCAGTTTATAAACAATATGATATACACAGAGCAGAAGGAAGGCAATGAAAGTAACCTTAGAGCTGAAGGCACTAGCAGCTGGTGGGAGTGGGCTGGGCTGGGACTAGAAAGGTCTCCTGAAGAATGTAAGATTTGAACAGTCTTGAAAGAAGCTGGAGAAGCTAATTGGCTGGCTAAGGAGGGACAGCATTCCAAGGATGGGGTACAACCAATGCAAAGGCATAGAGAGAGGAGACAAGAGAGTCACTTGCAAAAAGCAGCAAGTATAAGACTAGAAAGGTAGGAAGTGGCGGATAATGAGGAACTATATAAATATCCAACCAGGCAAACCTTTGTATGGCTTTAATATAGCAAAGGCCTAATAAGCGCTTGTTGACTGATTGATTCTGGAGTTTATTGAGGAGAAGGGCTGCCATGGGCTGGCCTGCATCTTAAGAAGATTACTTCAGCTGCCAAGTAGAGGGCGAATCGGAGTGGCGATAATGCTAATGAAGTGGCACTAAGTAGGGGGCTGTTGTAGCAATTCAGGTAAAAGGTGATAAAAACCTGAACTCGGTCATGGCTGTGTGAGTGGAGAGAAGGGAACAAAGATGAGAGATGTTGCAGAAGAGAAACAAGGTTTGGCCACAGAGCAGATGTACAGGGCGAGTGAGGATGACACTGAGGTTGCCAGCCTGGGTTAATGGGAAAATGGCAGTGCCCTTGACTACAATCTGGGAGTTCAGAAGAGGCAAGAGCTTGGAGAGAAAGGCAGTGAGTTCTGTTGTGGACATGGTGAGTTGGAGATGCCTGTGTACTTCCATTCTGAATGTCCAAAAGGCATCTGGTGATGAGGGATTTGGCATTCATGGGAGCTGATGTCATCCAATTTAGATTAGTGTGGAGGGAAAAGAGGGGAGGGCCCAGAACGGTCTTGGGAGACACCTATGGTGAATGGGTATGACCCGGATGAAGAGCCAGCAAGACTAAGAAGCAATCAGGCAGGTAGGAGGAGAATCAGGAGAGAGCCCTGTCATGAAAACCAAGAGAAGAGAGAGTAGCCAGGAGGAGAGGGCAATCCATAGCATCAAAGGCTACAGAGGACAAGAAGGTTGAGGACTGAGAAAAGGTCATTTGATTGTCAAGGAAAAGATCACTAGGGATCTTGGTGAGAGCAGGTTCGGTCAAATGATGAGGCTGGAAGCCAGAATGCAGAGGGTTTAGAAGAGAGGGAGAAGAAAGAGGAGGCTTCATCGAGGAGAAGGGGAATATAGGGATGAGAGGAAGGAGAGACAGAGGATGCTGGCTGGCCAAGATGGTCGGATCCAGTGAGGGATTTGGGAGTCCATGGGAGCCCATGTTTATAGGCAGCAGAAAAGGAGACCTTAGAGAGACATTAAAGACTGGTAAGTGGAGATGCTGGAGGGGCAGCTCTGACCAAGAAGAGTGCCATCTGGGAGACAAAGGGCTGTGGACCTCCTCCCGGGCGCCATTTTGGATTCCCCCATCCCCTCCCCAGTTGAGCATGAGCTTTTCCTGCTCAGAGCCCAGGCAGAACTTTGCATGTCTCTGAGGCGCTGTCCAGCTCATATGCTATTTTGTATCATAGTCATCAGTTACAGTAGATGCAAGCGTAGCAGACTGTTTGGAATGTTGGGCTTGGAGTCCGAAGATCTGCGTTCAAATCTTACCTTTGACATTCACTAGCTGGGTGATGCTGGTGAAATCACTCAACCTCTCTGTGCCTCAGGCTACCTCTTGAAGGCTTGCATGCTAGGTCGTTGCTGGGTTGTAATCTGCACTGGGGAAGGGAGTTCCCTACACCTGTACATACTCCAACAGGGTGGGCAGGGCCGTATTTTGTCTAGAATTATTCTCTAAATAGTGTAGGACAATAAGCTCATTACACATAGGTTTATATCTTGGTATGACATACATGTTATATAGACATCTAGGTGGTACAGTGGTTAGAGCCATAGGCCTGGAGTCAGGAAGACCCGAGTTCAAATTTGGCCCTCGACACTGCCCAGCTGTGTGACCCTGGGCACCCTCCCTGCCTCAGTTAACTCATTTAACATTACCTGCTTTGCAGGGCTCTTGTGAGGCCAAATGAGATAATGATGGTGAAGTACTTAGCCCACAAACCCAGCACATAGCAGGTGCTACACTCAGTTTAGTCATTTTCAATTGTGTCTGATTCTTCGGGACTCTGTGTGGGGTTTCTTGGCAAAGATACTGGAGCAGTTTGCCATTTCCTTCTCCAGCTCACTTTACAGATGAGGAAACTGAGGCAAACAAGTGACTTGCCCAGGGTCATACAGCTGTAAGTGTCTGAGGCCAGATTTGAACTCGGGAAGATGAGCCTTCTGGACTCCAGACCTTGGGCTCTAGGCACTATGGTGCCCCCTGGCTGCCTTGGGTGCTATGTAAGTGTTAGCTATTATATTGCGTATGTTCACGGGTGTCCATAATATACACATATTCTAGGGGCATGATATGCTTTGGGAGAGAGCATCAGCACCGGCAGAGAGAGCTTCCAATAGAAGATGGTGCCTGAGCAGCACCTTGGAGGAATCTCAGGATTTCCCACCTTGGTTTAATGCAGACGAGGGGCTCGAATTTCCTCAGGGACCCCCAAAAAAAGAATTGAGAGTTCACCAGCTAACCCTACATGTGGAAAACACCCTCCAATGAGGGTCTGATCTCTGTCGGGACAGTTTGCAGAAATGCAAAGGGTGTGAGAATGGAGGTGGGGAGGGAGAGAAGCTTCCAGTCTCCCCTTCCCTGAGCCGCAGCTGGCTGGCTAATAAGACTGGGAATAGGTGTGGAGCAGAGGGAAAATAAAGCAGCCAAGTATGTGGGGGTGCCCGTGGTGTGAGCTTCAAGGGGCTCCGGGGGCTGGGGTGATGATGAGGCCAGGCTCCAACACGTCAATGTGTGAATTAGCTAGGGTCTCTGAGGACCGAGAGTTCCACAGCCTGACCCCATGTTCTGGGAGCTCGGTCAGTCGCTTCTATGGGTCAGATCTGATTCTGGGGAAATACACCAAAAAAAGAAGCTCAGGCTGATGTCCTACTATCACCTGGAGCACATGTGGGTCTTGCTTTAAGACAATGACATAGATAACTTGCATCCACCTCTTCTGAGGCCAAAGATTTAAGGCAACATCCCCACTCACCTAAATCAATTTTACATTTTTGCACTGAAATACAGACCTATGTTTGTACACATATATACTACATGCTCTAAATTTCTATATAATTATAACCCAGGTATGCAAAATGGATCAGAATGGGGAGAGGATTTGCTTTAAAAATATTTTTCATCTTGCCCTGGGTATCATCAAAGGAGATTTCCATGAGGCATTTAAAATGAAAGGCAGTTAAATCCATAGGGAAAAGCAAGTAAGTCCATGTTAGTGGTAGTCTTGTCTATAACATGAACTAGCTGTGTGACCTCAGACAAGTCACTTGAGGTCTCTGTGCCTTTTTCTTTCCTGAACAATGAAGGGGTTGGATCAGACCATAGTACTTCAGAGCTGAAAAAACAGTATAAATCACCCTATAGAGAATGGCAGTTAGGTGGCATAGTAGATAGTGTGCCAGGCCTAGAGTTAGGGAGCCTGGAGTTCAAATCCTGCCTCAGACACCTATTAGCTGTGTGATCCCGGGCAAGTCACTTTTCCCTATTTGCCTCCGTTTCCTTATCTGTAAAATGAGCTGGAGCAGGGAATAGCAAACTGCCCTAGTATCTTTGCCAAGAAAACCTTAAATGGGGTCACAGAGAATCAGACACGACAGAACAACAATACAGAAGATGGAATGGGGACAGAAAAGACAAATGACTTGCCCAAGGTCTCCCAGATGGCTAGTGTGAGACTCAGAACCTGAAAGCCAAGTCTCCTCCCGGCCTGTGTCCGGGGCCTCTTCTTTCCCCAAGGCCTCTTTTCCAAGTCTAAATTTCTAGGATTTAATACAACTTTAAGGGGAATGCATTTGTTTTCACCATTCTAGTTCATGGCACACAAAAGATCTTACCAAATCCTTGCTGAATTGAATCAAATTGGCTTCTTGCTTCTGGTCTCCCCCTACTCCGATCTATCCTTCTTACCACAGCCAAAATAATCTCCCCAAAGCCCAGGTCTGCCCTGCTCCAGAATACTTACTGTCTTCGCACTGACTCTACAATAAAACCCCAGCACTAATCGAGGCATGAAAGGTCCTCCAGTGGATCGAATCCTGTTAATGCCCTTCACCCGTCTGCCTGTGGTGCTGCCTACCTGGGTGACCTTGGCTAAGTCTCTTCTCTTTTATGGGCCTCAGAGTCTGCCTCTGTAAAAGGAGGTGGGTGGACTCTGTGCCTTCTAAGGTTCTTTCCAGCCCCAAGTCTTTGACGTTTGTGCCCCCTGGAACCTAGCACAGTGCTTAATAAGTCAATGCTTAGTAAATACTGGCCCCATTGAACTGGCTGGAACAGAACTGAGTCGGGTTGGATTATAGAGTGAGTATGGATGGGGAGGTGGTGTAGGGGAGTGTTGTGTCTTTGAGATCTTTTTTTGTTGTGGTGTTTCATCTGATGGAAGAGGCCAGAAAGATCTTTTTTCGGATCAAAGAATGTTTCTAGGGAATGAAGAAATTAATGAAGATCAGAGATGAGTCTGGAGTGTTCTGCATAAAAAGGTCAGAGAGGACTCTGCTGCTTTGCCAGGTGATTTCTGGGACAGATGACTTTTTATCGCTAACAGCCACCTTTGTGCCCCCCTCCAGCTCTGTGCACCCCTCCCCCCGCCCAGGAACTTCCAGTTGGTCACTGGCTCTGTGAATTCCTATGTGCTGCCTGATGGGCTCAGGAACACAGACTGCGGCCTTGCTCCCCACCTGAGGTCAGACGCCAGGAATAAGAGTGTGGGCACTGCATCATCTGTTCAGTTCACCATCACTTATAAGAAGGTTTCAGGGCAGGGAAGGACATAAGCATTTCTGTAGAGCCTACTGCGCCAGGCACTGCACTAAGTGATTTCACAGATATGATCTCATTTGGTCCTCGCAACAGCCACATAAGGTAGGCACTGTTATTATCCCCATTTTACAAGTGAGGAAACTGAGGCAAAGTGGCTCACCCAGGTCACACAGCTAGTAAGTGTCCAAAGTCGGATTTGAACTCAGGTCCTCCTGACTTACTTTGGGCACAGTGCTCTGTGGGACCATCTAGCTGCCTCATGGGGCCATGGAGAGAACACCTCGCAGCTGGTTCAAAGGCTGTAGCTCTCCAGGCACACCTGGTTTTATTCGGCTTCACTTTATTGCACTTCTCAGATGTTGTAGTTTTTACACATTTTGGCAGCTCTCCGTTGAACAAGTCTATGGCCCTATTTTCCCAACAGCATGTGCTCACAGAACGCCTTGCATCACATTTCGGTAATTCTCACAGTATTTCAGACTTTCTCATTCTGATTACATTTGTTCTGGTGATCCTTGATCAGGGATCTTTGATGTCGCTTTTGGAATGGTTTGGGGGCACCACGCACCGTGCCCATATAAGATGGTGAATTTAATAAATGTGCGTGTTCTGGCTGCTTTATCAACCTGCTGTCCCCCATCTCCCTCCCTCTCCTTAGTGCTCCCTCTTCCCTGAGACACAACAATATTGAAATCAGGCCAATTAGTAACCTTACAATGGCTTCCAAGTGAAAGGAAGAGTCAGTCAATGTGACAAACTTCATTGTTGGCTTATTTTATGGAATCGCCATAGCTACCCCAACCTTCAGAAACCACCACCGTGATCCGTCAGCAGCCATCAACACGGAGGCAAGACCCTCTACCAGCACAAAGATCAAAAGAAGGCTCAGGCGATGGTTAGCATTTTTAGGTAATAAAGTATTTTTAATTAAGGTATATACATTGTTTTTAAGACATAATACTATTGCACACTTAACAGACTACAGTATAGAATAAACACAACTTTTATATTCACTGGGAAACCAAAAACTTCCTGTGACTCACTTTATTGCAATATTTGCTTGACTATGTTGGTCTGGAGCTGAACCCATTCTGTCTCCAAGGTTTTCCTGTATAGATGATTGGGGTGGGGGAAGACTGAGATAGTCTACGTCCCCAAATTTAGAAAGGCTGGAGGGGCCCAGGGAAAGGCAAGGGTGATAGGAGTAGGCATTGGCCCCAAATGTACTGATTAAAAATTTCCAGAGAGCCCTGACCTGCCATGCTAGAAAGAACAAGTGCCCATTTCCATCAGCCTGAAAGGAGAAGGCAGGAAAGATCAGAATGTCTTCTGGGAAAAGGAAGGTACCTTCTTATTTACCAAGCAAAGAGTAAAAGGACTTTGGGATCCTGTCCAGAGCAGAATTGCTGAGAGATGAGTGCAAATGCTCAGGTAAGCAGCCCCTCCTGGCCACAGTCACAGCAAATCTCCCTTTCCCGTCACAAGTTCTTTGGAGCCCTTTAGGAAATCAACTGTTTCTGAAGGTTCCCTCCTCCTGCACTTCATCCAAAGTTACAAGAAATGGCACAACACAAGTAGTACAGGAGGAAGAGAGCATCGGAGCATTATAGGTGAAATAAGTCACTCAACGTGACCCACGCAGAAGTACCAGAGCCAGGATTTGAACCCAGGCCTTTGGACTCCAAAACCATTGCTCTCTCCCATGACCCAGGCTGCCTCTTTCCTTTAGCTCTGTGACTCTTTACTGGACCTTTATCTCTTCTCTTCCCTCCCCTTCTTTTCTCTCTTTCCCTCCCTCATTCTCTCCCTCTTTCTTCTTCTTGTTCTTCCTCTCCTTCTCTTCCTCCTTCTTTGTGTCTTCTTCCTCTTCTTCTTTTCTTCATCTTTCTCTTCTTCATTTTCTTCTTGTTCTTTCTCATCCCCTCTTCTTCATGCTCTCTTCCTCCTTCTCCTTATTGTCTTCTTCCTCCTCTTCTTCTCCCTCATCTTCTTCCTTCTCTTCTTCCTCTCCTTCTTCTTCTTCTCCTTTGCCTTCTCCTTCTCCTATGAATGGCTAGCATGCACATTTTCCTTAAAATGGAGGCTCTGGCTAATCAGGGGGAGGAGCCACAAGGCTGGAATAAAGTTCCAAGCTTAGAAGACCACGGGAACAGATTGAACTTCCAGGCTGAGAAGGTTTCTATGGCAAGGCAGAGAAAGTCCAGACAGGAGGAAAGTCCAGAGAGGACGTCAAAGCAAACCCCTGTGTTTGGCCTTAAGCCCTTATAATGCCTTATAATGCTGAGCAGCTAGGTGGTGCAGTGGACAGAGCAATGGGCCTGGAGTCAGGAAAATCTGATTTCAAATCTGACCTTAGACACTTCCTAGTGTGACCCTGAGTCACTCATCCCTGTTTGCCTCAGTTTCGTCATCTGTAAAATGAGCTGGAGAAGGAAACGGCAAAGCACTCCAGTATCTCTGCCAAGGAAACCCCACATGGGGTCATGAAGAGTATAACACAACCAAATAACTGAACAACAGCAAAGAACCACACCCCAACCCACCTACACTCTCTCTCCATCCCCCACCTCCTCACCTTTGCCAGGCTGTCTCTGCCTCCCCTTCAGAGCTCAGCTAAGGGCTACCCTCTAGAAGAGGCCTTTCCTGATGGAATGAATGATCACTGTCCCTTCTCTCCACTAGCCCTGCCTAGGTCTCCCCGTTGCTGCTCTGTGGGCTGTCTGGTTACCCTTCCACATGAAGGCATTTCAAACAATGGTGGACTGCTCTGCCATGTCCTCCAGACAGAAGCACATGGTAAGTGCTGATCACTGAGGGGATACAGACAAAGATGTTTTCTGGAAGTGGGATGCCCTAAAGCAGGCAAGAGTCCCTTCCCTTCTCTGAAGCCTCCTTTTTCCCATCTGTTAAAGGAGGGCTTTGGACAAGGTGACCTTAAAGGGCTTTCCCAGTTGTAAATCTGTGGTCTTCATTTTATAGTGGTACACAAGCCTTTGGCAGAAAGATTATCACTTTATCTCCGTGATGGGTTTGAGGAAGGGATGTGCAATAATCTATTTCAGAACATTTCTCTCTCAAGTTATAAGGCACCTCTGTCTCTATAATAAGGAAATATTTATTATACACCACCTGTGTAAAAGGTATTTTTATAGAAGACTTGAAGAAACTGAGGCCCCAAGGACTGAGGTGGCCGGCCCAGGATTCTCTCTCTTTTCAAATTCTTTTTATTGGCACATCTGTTTACATCCTGTACTTTTTAGTAGAGTGTAAGCTCATCTCCAGGGTCACCTCCTACATGAAGCCCCTCCAGATTCCACCAAGTATTATTCTTCCCTTCTCCCCACCTCCAGAATACCCTGTATTTATTTTCCATCTATTTTCTACATTCTTATATGGGTACCTATTTTCTCTCCTTATAGAATGTCAGCTCCCTGAGGACAAGGAGTGTTTCACACCTGTGTTTCCCCAGAGCCTAGCAGGAGGCATGGTCCACAGTGAGTGCCTAACAAATGGTCCCTGGATCATACTGAATGAGAGGTTATGAGAATGATAGTCAGCCCAAGTCTATTGCTTCTTTCTTTCCATCTCCACATCCTACAGAAGTTTTTGGCTCCCTAGGAGGGACTCATCTCTCCCTCTCTGTCCATCCATTCCTTTGATATTTCGAACTGTGCAGATATACAGATGCAAGCCCCCCCCCCCACTCCCCGAGGGTCCTCAACGCAGCTTTCTCCCAAGGTGGTTTCATACAAAACAGATCTGTTTGATCAGGCATCCACAGCATTGCTCCACAATTCAGGAAGGAGGGATTGTTCTGAGAGAAATGCCCCAGTACCCCATTCGTAAATTTGGGAAAAGATTTCTTGCCAGTGGCAATGTATGCACACACTCCTGCTGTGGAACTCTTCAAGAGTTATTGTAGGAAGGGTGCTGAACTTGAAGTCAAAAGAAACTGGGGTTTGAGTTCGGCTTCTGGCTGATGAGCTGTGTGATTTGGGGCACATCACGGTCTCTCTGAGCCCCGGTTTTTTCGTCCGTAAAGTTGGGACAATCCTAACACCTACCCCACCATGGTCTTGGTGAAGCTCAAAGGGAGGTGAGAGGTACAGAGTACTTTGCAAACTGTAGCAACATCAATCATTATTATTGAAAATAATAAGGTATGAGGGTGGATCTAGCATGAAGGGCAGGGTGAGGGGTTGTAGCTTTCATCAGAGGTCTCCAGTAAAGACCCAGAAGCTGGGGGAAGTGCCAGAGCATGGCACTAACAGGTCCCCTGGGCCTCCTTTAAACTGTCTCCCTAATTACATCAGGGGATGGAGAGGATGGGTGGGTGGGGGTCCTAGACCAAGAGTTCCAAATGTCTCAAAGGCTGCCTGGGGGTCAGGTCTCCACCCTGCCAGCATTTGCTGCTGATTTGCCTGGCTCGGATCCAGCCAGACAACCTGGCCCACATTGTACAAGTGGGTGGGCCTGAAGTTCCTATTAGCATCTGAGCTGTCCCACTCAGTCTCCTTTCCCTTCTCTCCCAAACTGCTGACCTTTCTTATCAACCTCCTGTTTCCCCTCCTTCTTGGGCTGAAACCCTGGTTCTGCCCCTTGGGTCTTTCACTTCCTCCTCCTCCTCCTCCTCCTCTTCCTCCTCTGTCTTCTTCCCTCTTCCTCAGGGTCCATGGGCTGTCAAGTCAAATCTTGAAGAGGATCAGGCATCCAGAGCTGGAAGGCACATTGGGCTTCCTCCAGTCCCACCCATTCATTCATTCCATCTAGCTCCTTCTTTGCCTCCTCAGCTCCTCCTTTGACTTCTCAAGCCCCGCCCCCAAGCTCCCCATCTCTAAATTCCATCTCTGGCCTCCCTGCTCCACACTGAGCTGCCTTTTTTCCTTCTCTCTCTCCAGCTCACAGGAACATGCATACTGGGCACTCACACATATATGTGTGGCTTCAACGGGTGCCAGTTTTTAAATGTCTGGGCTAAGCAGGGCCCCCCATCCATGCTGCTGCTTGGCCCTTACTCTTGGTTGGAGCCTCCCTCTTCTCTCCTGCCCCTCCCCCCATTCAAGCTTTATTGTGCTTCACAAATATTGATTTTTTTTAACAAATTGGAGGTCTGGGGCAACCAAGCAAACAGCTATGTACAAGCAAGTTGTATACAGGATAAACTGGAGATAACTTCAGAATGAGAGCGCTAGAATTAGGAAGGATGGGGAGATGCTTCTTGTAGAAGGTCAAATTTTAGCTGAGACTTGGAGGAAGTCGAGGCAGGTGGAAGGCAGAGATGAGGAGGGAGGGCATCCTAGGCTTGAAGGACTGACAGAGAAAATACCTGGAGTCTGGAGATGGAGTGTCTGGTGTGAGGAGAAGCAAGAGGCCCAAGAAGGCCAGCGTCACTGGATTGCACAGTGTGTGGAGGGGAAAAAGCAGAAGGTGCAAGAAGGAAGAGAGGAAGGGGCTAGCTCGTGAAGGGCTTTACAAGGGTTCAATCCTAGAGGGGATGGGAACAACTGGAGTGTACTGTCAAGTATGACATGGTTAGTCCTCTGCTTTAGGAAGGTCCCTTTGTTAGCTGAATGGAAGATGGATTGGAGAGGGCAGAGGCTCAAGGAAGGCAGACCCACCAGCAGGACTATAGCAACAGTCCGAGTGCCCCAGGGTAGTGGCAGCATGAAAGGAGAGGTAGAAGGTGGCACTTACAAGGATAAAGGTGACTGATTGGATAAGCGGATGAGAGTGAGGAGTGATGGGCAACACCTAGATTACAAGCCTGGGTGACTGGGAGGATTGGGCTACCCTTGATAGTTATAGGGAATTTAGGAAAAGGGGAGAGTTTGGGGGAAAGGAGAATGAATTCCATTCTGGACGTGTCTATAGAACGTCCAGTTTGAGATGCCCAATAGGCAAGAATGGAGGTCAGGAGAGAGATTAGGGCTCGATAAATACATTTGGGAATCATCTACATAGAGATGATATTGAGTCCGTGGGAGTCGATGATCTCACCAAGCAAAACAGTGTAAAGAGAGAGGAACAAGGAGCCCAGGATAGAACCGTGGAGGATATACATGGTTAGTGGGTGCAGCCTTGATGAAGATCTGGCAAAAGAGACTGAGAAGGTGCTGTCAGAGGAGGAGGAGAATGGGGAGAGAGCAGCAGCATTCATTTAGAGATGGAAGTGATCCCGGGGCATTAAGTCGTAGAGCTCGAGCCAGACAGCAATCCAGCTTCTCCTTTTACAGGTGAGGAGACTGAGGTCAGGAGAGGGAAGCCACTTGTCCCAGGGTTAGAGGCAGAGTTTGAATCTCTAATCCACTACAAGCAATCTCAGAAACTTGTGAAGGGCTATTTGCCAACAGCTTCTAATCAGAGTTAACTGTTTCCAGTGCTCAGTAAGAAAATATAACTAAATGCTGTATTAACTTCCTGACCAACTAAGTAGCAGGACAGAAAAACATATCCAATGACTTCAATAGTTATTAAATGTGGTTCTGTTGGGATCTGGGTGGTCGAAGCTATAAATGACCTCAGAGAGTTCGGAGGAGACTTTGGGATCTCAAGGCATTTTCTGCCTAGACTCTCATCGCCTTTCCCATTTATTATTTAAGAGCACCCTCCAAAGAAGTATTATTGCCCAAAGTATTAAAGCCATAATGAGTTGTCAAATGTGAAAATGCGTCATCATTAATCTTCCCATTCTGACCCATTTCCTTGTTTTCTCCTAAGAAAAGCTGGACAAGTCTAAGCACGGAACATCTAACTCAAATATAGACGGCGGGAAAATGAGACCAGCCTGCCACATCCACGTACGGCGCGGGGTAGCCAGATGGCATGCCGTCTACAGCGTTGCTGAGGCCCATGCAAGTGTGCCCCACGCCGGGCTGAAGATTAACGTGGACATCGGACATGGTAGCGATGGGTGCCGGCGGATCGCCACGTCTCTGTCACCTAATGGATTTTTGAAGTTTTCCACCGAGTGTTTTGTTTTTCCTGACAGTTATTTCTATTAATGGGTGGGCCCTGTCAGTCTCCTGACCCTGGTCAGGAGGGACGTCTTTTTGCTCCGATGGCAATCACCATTTCTCTGCCCGTGTAACTCACCTCGCGCGGGGCTGTCACTCAACTTGACATGTACATGTTGGAGGCTTTTTTCCAAGTTTTCTCCGTGTGACCTCCAAGTTAAAGATCAGCGGGTTACCTTCCTCCGAGCCATCGGCGTGTCAATCATCCCTCCCTAAAAATGAAACTTACAAACAAGGCACCCACCGTTTCTCCTCCGCTGCCCGGCCCGGCGGCTTTCCCGTCAATCTCTCGCTTCCTCATTATGGAGACATCATGCCCTCTTTTTCCTGGAGATGCCTCGGAGATGATAGCCTCTTGTTTGGTCGACTGTTTATTTATTCTCTTCACTCCCATTTTATAAAATGATAAACTCTCCCCTAGCTTGACATGTGCCTCTGGTAGAGCAAAAAAGAAAATTCTTTTGTTTGTGTGTTTACTTGTTTTAAGGGAACCAAGGACTCAGGATAATAAAAACAGCTTCTCCTTGATCCCAAAGCTGGATTTAAAAATCCTGTCTTTCATGATGCAGGGAAAGGTTGGTGCACTGGCAAGGGTTGGGGGGGTGGGATTGGAAAAGATCAGTACGGTGATTTGGGTGCATCCCTCAGGAAAGCAAAGCAGGACCGGACACTGCAATCCCCTCTCAAGTGTCGGGGTCATTCTCAAGTGCCTTGTTCTTGAAGGTTTCAGGAGCAAGTGAGGCCAACACTTCCCTCCCCTTGGCTGCTCCTTGCCTGGCAGCCACCACTCCAACTAGTCTTACCTTCTAGCAGGGTAACTTGTTCTTTCATTTCAAAACAAAAACATTCTTGTTTTCTCTGGCATCCCAAAGATTATTAAAGCACAAAGGGTGATTTCTTTAAAAGTTTTCAAAACATCAATGAGGTTTTGATAGCAGAAAGAATAGGAAGAGTTCACTCTGTCTCTGTGTGTGTCTCTCCTCTCTGTCTCTGTGTGCCTGTCTCTGTGCATCTGTCTCTGGGTGTCTCTGTGTATCTGTCTGTGTGTCTGTGTCTTCGTCTCTTTCTGTCTCTTCATTGCTATCTCTGTTTCTCTGTCTCTGTCTGTCTCTGTCTCTCTGTCTCTCTCTCTCACTCTCTCTTACACACACACACACACACACACACACACACACACACACACACACCACAAAGCTTAGACACATCCACTGACAATGCCAAGGGCAGCTATTCTGTTGTCCTGCTTCCAGATGAATCTGAAGCTGCTCATTGGCAATACCGTCAGGATCTCTGAATTTTCTGGTGCATGATGAAGGCAGTCCTGGGGGGTGGCCTGACAAGTCACAATTTGAGCTGACCAGAATCCTAGGCATTGAGGAGCTAGAGAGGCCCCAGAGGGGACCACCAAGATGGTAAAGGGCCTTGAGTCTGGGTCATCCCAGGACTTGAGAATGTTTAGTATGAAGAAGATAAAGGAGGAAACAAATAGCTGTCCTCAAGTATTTGAAAGTACTCCTCCTATGGAAGAGGGGTTAGATTTGTTCTACTTGGTCCCAAAGGGGAAAAGAGAGGAATAATGCATTTCACACATTTCAGTTGGGTCTGACTCTTTGTGACCCCATTTGCGGTTTTCTTGGCAGAGATACTAGAGTGGTTGGCCATTTCCTTCTCCAGCTCATTTTACAGATGAGGAAACTGAGGCAAGCAGGGTTAAGTGATTTGCCCAGGGTCACTCAGCTAGTAAGGTCTGAGGCTGGATTTGAATCCAGGTCCTCCTGACTCCAGGCCTAGCATGGTAAAGTCTAGAGGGAGCCACTGGACTTTACTGAGTGGAGGGGTGAGGGGGTGATATAATTGGATCTTTGCTGTAATAAAAATCACTTTGGTCACTGAATGGAAAATGGATTTAAGTGGGGAGAGACTTGAGGCAGGCATATGCCCTCCTCCAAGCAGGCTGTTACAACAGTTTGGTCTTGAAGTGATGAGGGGCTGCACCAGGATGGGGACTGTGTTAGAGGAGAGTTAGAGGCATTTTAAAGAGATGTTGCCAAAATGAAATCAAAAAGCCTTAGCAACAGATTGGCTATGGGGGTGGGGGTAGAGATAGTGGGAGTCCAGGATAACACTGAGGTTGTGGGTCTGAGGGATTGGGATGTTTCTCTCTTCAGCAACAGGGAAGGTAGAAGGGGAGGAAGGCTTGGGGAGAAAGAGAATGAGTTCAGTTTTAGACATGTGGAATGTCTACTGGATGTCCAACGTCTGAAAGGCACTTGGTGATGTGAGATTGGAGGTCAGAAGAGAGATTGGGGCAGGACAGGTAGATTGGAGAATCATCAGCATAGAGATGGTAATTAAATCCATGGTAGCTGATGAGATCATCAAATGAAGCAGAACAGGGGCAGAAGAGAAAGGGGCCCAGGACAGGACCCTGAGGGACACGCAGGGTGAGAGGGTGTGATCTGGAAGAGGATCCAGCAAAGGAGACAGAGAAGGAGCAGTAGGACAGCCAGGATACCAACAATCATAATCCATCAACTAAGCAGCAAGCAATTATTTAATGACTCCTGTATGCCAGACACCAGACACAGATAGTTGTTAATGGTTGGCTTTGGGACCCAGAATTTTGACTGACAACCCTGTTTATAAAAAGATGGAAAATTCAGGGACAAGTTCTTTACAAAATTCATCTTCATCATCATCATCATGGCTGTGATGATAATTACTATGGAGATCCCAGTACCACCAAAAAGTTGAAGCGAAGGGACTCCGCCATCTTTCCAGTGATAAAAGAACCAATAGAAATGGGGTGGAGGGTACTGCTTTGTAACTAATGTTTCCCTTTACTCCAGACAACACTTTCCCTGCCCCTGCAGATTTCTTTCTTTCTTTCTTTCTTTCTTTGGAGGGGGAAGTTGAGACAATCGGGGTTAAGTGACTTGCCCAGGGTCACACAACTAGTGTCAAGTGTCTGAGGTCGCATTTGAACTCCAGTCCTCCTGACAACAGGGCTGGTGCTCTTCTCACTGCCCCACCTTGCTGCCACTCCCTGTAAGCTTCAATAGCAGTGAGGCTATCGATTATTATAATAAATTTAGTAATATCTATCACATATAATGTTATAATAAATAGATATTAATTAAGGCCCAGTTCTGTGTAGGGCTGTCCACATAGACCATGTAGGTTTGAATCACGCCAGTCTGACATCTTGGAAATTTCACAAACCTTGTCCTTGTAAAGAAGAGAAAAAAACAACCAGAAGCCAAAAGTGGTACCAATTGAGAGGACTTCACCATTCATTCAGTCAATCGGTCAACAAACATTTACTAAACTCCTACTGTGTGCTAGGCACTGCACTAAGCAGCTGGGGAGACAAAGGAAGGCAAAACAGTCTGTGTCGTGTAGGAGCTCACATTCCAATGTGGAGGGGGGGAAGAGGGGGAAACAACCTATAAATTACCAGGACCATATGGGACAGATACAGAGTAGATGGAAGGCTATCTGGGTAAGGAAGGCACTAGCTTCTGGAGAGACTGGGAAGAACCTCTTGCAAAACCTAGGAACTGAGCTGAGTCCTGAAGGAAGACTGGGAAGCTAGAAGGTGGTGGGGAGGAGGAAATGGGAAAGACACAGGGCAAAGCACTGAGACTGGAAATAGAGCACCTGGGGCAAGAAGCTGGGAGATGGCCGGGGACCCTGGCCTGGAGAGTAGAAGGGAATGAATCACAAGAAGACTGGGAATATGGGAAGGGTCCAGGCTGTGAAGGGGTTCAAAAGGCAAACAGAGGACTTTCTGTTTGATCCTGGAAGGAACAGGGAGCCACTGGGAGCTCCCTGAGAGATCAAGGGGGACTCAGACCTAGGCTTCGGAAAAGTGGAGGATGGACTGGCATGGGGAGAGATTTGAAGCAGAGAGACCTTTGGAAAGTGAGACATAATAATGAGGGTCAGAACTATGGTGGTGTGTGTATTGGAAAGAAAGAGGAATTTTGTGCAAGTGGAAATGAGATTTGACACAGATAGAATCTGAAGAGTGGCCATGAGTGCAGGTGAGTCATTGAAGACCATAATGAGGTTGGAGCCTGGATGACTGGGAAGATGGTCCAGGCCTTGACACATTCTGGCTGTGTGACCCTGGGCAAATCACTTGATCTCTCAGGGTTCCAGTGGCTCTTCTCCAACCCCACCCCTACCCCACCCCTCAGTATCTGGAGGTTCCACGTCCAAAACTAGTATTGAGCTTAGAGAGCTTAGAGGAAGCTCTAAGAGCATAAGTTGTGAGAGAAGTGGTCATCTGCACTGGTGAAGGGAGCTTCCTCACCCAGGAGTCCCTTCTGTGCTGGAGGTATAATATTCCATGCCCATATACTCCCTGGGAAAACATTTTGGGGTTCTATTGAGACTTCTCCTGGGGAATGGTTGTATTTTTTTAAAAGCAACTTCTTTGCCTCTACGAAGGTCTCACAGGTGGGATACACAGCAAATATATGGTGGAACATGGCTGCTGTTAAGCCTTAACTGGGCCCTCAGGCAGCGAGACCATTAGAGGCAGCAGTGCCACTGGCCCCCAACCCCCCACTTGTCACCCCAGCCTTGGCCAGAGACTCAGGAGCCCTCAGAGCTTCTCAATAGAACACGGCAGTCAGAGGGGCAGAGGGAGCAAGCACCTTCACCGTGGAGAGTCAACATATGTTACAGGTTTTTAAGGGGAGCACCATCTTAGGGTCTGGGGATATGAGGACACCCCCCCCACCATCCCTGCCCTCAAGGAGCTTATATCCTACTGTGAAGGATGCAACATGTACCAATAACTATATACAAAATATATACAAAGAAATATCAAGTAATCTCCATGGGAAGGAAGTACCAATAACTGAGGGCTTGGGTAAGAAGTGGAATGGGTTAGGCTGGGAAGGAAGCTAAGGATTCTGGGAGGCAGAGATGAGGAAGGAAGAGATGCCTGATGTGGGCAGCCAGTGTGCAATTAATAGCAACTGCCAATAACATCACTCTTTGAGGGTTGCCAAGCTCTTAGCATTCATGATTGCATTTGGCCTTCCCAATAACCTATAGGTGAGTACTATTGGTGTTATCCCCGTTTTACTGATGAGCACTTTGAGGCACCAAGGACCTGCATAATTTATCCATGATCACCCAACTAGTGAGTTTCCTATGGGTTCAGGATCGAAGTCTCTCCCAACTCCATGGCCAGCTCTCTATGCATTCACCAAGCTGCTTCTCTGTCTGCCTGTCTGTCTGTCCCTCTCTCTTTGTCTCTCTCTGTGTCTCTATCTCTGTCTCTTTGTCTCTCTCTGTGTCTCTGTCTCTCCCTGTCTCTCTGTCTCTCTCTCCACATACACACATACGCATATGATCATACATACTCTATGATGATCCTATGATGCTATGGCTCTCTCCCTCTCTGGACCTCAGTTTCCACATTTGTAAAATGAGGAGGTTGTCTCTTGATGACCTGTTATGTATGTGTGTAAAGTGTTCATGACCTCATCTCTCTAGGAGGTTTTCTCTCCCCTCACCCCTGCCCCAGCCCTCAGTATCTACAGGTTCCATGTCCAAAAACTAGTATTAATCAAAAGTCCCTGAGATAATGGACTACAGCTTCAATGGGAAATTGATTTTCTCTCTCGAATATTGGCTTCAGGAACAGTCAGAGTAAAAACAAAACCAAAATGCAAGCCTTGTGAACTTTTCCACTAAAACAGCCCTAGTGCCTAAGACAATTAAGTGGGGGAGGCAGGCTCAGATGTCACATCAGGGGTGCTGCATCAAAGGGAAAGTGCATCCCGGCTCTGATCCACATCAAGGGGAAAAAGAAAAGTCTTTATGGCATGTGCTGACGAATGGATGAAGCAAAAGAAAACAAAGAGACTGGATTTTTCAATCTGCCTGGAGCTCGCCTGACCTTCAGTATGACAAAGATCAAAGGCTCACATCAGAAACAAAATACCACCCGAAATGACACACTCTTTATTTTTATGATGATTTGAGGGTAATTTGTATTCCAGACCTGAGACTCCAAGGTTGGAACTTTATGTGCCAGTGTCAAGGTAGGTCACTGAGGCAGCTGAAAGGATGAGCAGTTCGCATCTTCATCCCCTCCCTCCTCCACTCTCATCCTCAAAACCCAAAGAAGGGACAGCTCCATTGTAGGCTCATTGGAGCAAGTTGCCATCCATGTTCCTGAGATCACGGATCTAGCATGGGAAGGAACCTCAGAGATCAAGTCTAGAGGCAACTCCCTTATTTTAGAAATGAGGACACCAAAGTCCAGAGAGATTATGCCCCATAGGATCATAATTTTAGAGAGGGGACCTCAGGGGCTAGCTAGTAACACCAATGCATCATAGGATTATCATAGAGTATGTATTATCACATGTGTATGTGTGTATATGGAGAGAGAGACAGAGAGAGACAGAGACAGAGACACAGAGAGAGACAAAGAGAGAGGGACAGACAGACAGGCAGACAGAGAAGCAGCTTGGTGAATGCATAGAGAGCTGGCCATGGAGTTGGGAGAGACTTCGATCCTGAACCCACAGGAAACGCACTAGTTGGGTGATCATGGATAAATCATGCAGGTCCTTGGTGCCTCAAAGTGCTCATCAGTAAAACGGGGATAACACCAATAGTACTCACCTATAGGTTATTGGGAAGGCCAAATGCAATCATGAATGCTAAGAGCTTGGCAACCCTCAAAGAGTGATGTTATTGGCAGTTGCTATTAATTGCACACTGGCTGCCCACATCAGGCATCTCTTCCTTCCTCATCTCTGCCTCCCAGAATCCTTAGCTTCCTTCCCAGCCTAACCCATTCCACTTCTTACCCAAGCCCTCAGTTATTGGTACTTCCTTCCCATGGAGATTACTTGATATTTCTTTGTATATATTTTGTATATAGTTATTGGTACATGTTGCATCCTTCACAGTAGGATATAAGCTCCTTGAGGGCAGGGATGGTGGGGGGGGTGTCCTCATATCCCCAGACCCTAAGATGGTGCTCCCCTTAAAAACCTGTAACATGTTGACTCTCCACGGTGAAGGTGCTTGCTCCCTCTGCCCCTCTGACTGCCGTGTTCTATTGAGAAGCTCTGAGGGCTCCTGAGTCTCTGGCCAAGGCTGGGGTGACAAGTGGGGGGTTGGGGGCCAGTGGCACTGCTGCCTCTAATGGTCTCGCTGCCTGAGGGCCCAGTTAAGGCTTAACAGCAGCCATGTTCCACCATATATTTGCTGTGTATCCCACCTGTGAGACCTTCGTAGAGGCAAAGAAGTTGCTTTTAAAAAAATACAACCATTCCCCAGGAGAAGTCTCAATAGAACCCCAAAATGTTTTCCCAGGGAGTATATGGGCATGGAATATTATACCTCCAGCACAGAAGGGACTCCTGGGTGAGGAAGCTCCCTTCACCAGTGCAGATGACCACTTCTCTCACAACTTATGCTCTTAGAGCTTCCTCTAAGCTCTCTAAGCTCAATACTAGTTTTGGACGTGGAACCTCCAGATACTGAGGGGTGGGGTAGGGGTGGGGTTGGAGAAGAGCCACTGGAACCCTGAGAGATCAAGTGATTTGCCCAGGGTCACACAGCCAGAATGTGTCAAGGCCTGGACCATCTTCCCAGTCATCCAGGCTCCAACCTCATTATGGTCTTCAATGACTCACCTGCACTCATGGCCACTCTTCAGATTCTATCTGTGTCAAATCTCATTTCCACTTGCACAAAATTCCTCTTTCTTTCCAATACACACACCACCATAGTTCTGACCCTCATTATTATGTCTCACTTTCCAAAGGTCTCTCTGCTTCAAATCTCTCCCCATGCCAGTCAAAGCCTAGGTCTGAGTCCCCCTTGATCTCTCAGGGAGCTCCCAGTGGCTCCCTGTTCCTTCCAGGACCAAACAGAAAGTCCTCTGTTTGCCTTTTGAACCCCTTCACAGCCTGGACCCTTCCCATATTCCCAGTCTTCTTGTGATTCATTTCCTTCTACTCTCCAGTCCAGGGTCCCCAGCCATCTCCCAGCTTCTTGCCCCAGGTGCTCTATTTCCAGTCTCAGTGCTTTGCCCTGTGTCTTTCCCATTTCCTCCTCCCCACCACCTTCTAGCTTCCCAGTCTTCCTTCAGGACTCAGCTCAGTTCCCAGGTTTTGCAAGAGGTTCTTCCCAGTCTCTCCAGAAGCTAGTGCCTTCCTTACCCAGATAGCCTTCCATCTACTCTGTATCTGTCCCATATGGTCCTGGTAATTTATAGGTTGTTTCCCCCTCTTCCGCCCCCCCACACATTGGAGTGTGAGCTCCTACATGACACAGACTGTTTTGCCTTCCTTTGTCTCCCCAGCTGCTTAGTGCAGTGCCTAGCACACAGTAGGAGTTTAGTAAATGTTTGTTGACCTATTGACTGAATGAATGGTGAAGTAAGAAGACTTGCCTAAGATCGCACCAGCAGGGAATGGCAGATCTCAGGCAGAGCCAGGTAGGATTTGAACCCAGGACCCCTGACTCCAAAACTTGTACTTTTTCCACTGTAGCCTGCTGCCTTTATGAGTCTAAGCTATGACTACCTTGTGTAACATTGAGTGTTCCATCCTTCCTATGTAACTTGAATAATTTTCCAAGCTGGCATTCCGCTCCACCTCCCCCCCAATTATGTTTCTATTGTATGTAGGGGAGAAGAGTTAATAATAAAAAGGCCTTTATAAGGTGGGTGGACCTGATGGCGAATTTACATGAGGACACAGACCAGTCATCCTGACTGACTAGGTGTGTCTGGGTTGCAATCTGTGTTGTTGAAGGGAATGCCCATCTCAGTGGGACCTGAGATCCTCTAGAGCAGTATAGAACCATCCCCTCTGGTTTCTTTCCTCTCTCTGTCTTCTCATCAACATCTTAGTCATTCTCAGCCTTATCTGCTGATTTCTGGTCATATCTGTGTGAAGATCAACTGAAAGAATCACTAATTCCATTGTTTCCAAAGAAAGGAGACATTTGGCATCAGGTAAATAACACACCCCGACACTTGATGGGATCTTTCTGTTTGCATCTGGCTGTCTGGCACCATGCCGAGGTATCTTGGGCAAAAGTTAATATGTTTTCTCAACTTGGTACATTTGGGTATCATTATGTTATTAAGTGGCTAATTGACTCTCTCACCTGCGTTGCCATGGATTGCATCAACAGGCACCATAACGTTGCTAAGACCAAATGCAAACAATTAACCTTCCAATGTAAGTTAGTAAATTGATTAAGGGCAAACCCAGGAGTGTCTTGGCCAACATCCACCATAAGATGTATTGGGACTGAGCCACAGGCTCTGGCTAAGAGATCAGACATTTATTTGGCTGCTCATGGAGCTTAATGTAACATGATGCTTGTTGAGGCTTCTGATCCCCAGAATAGATGCAGAAAAAATTAATGTGTGTATGGGTATAAGAGAATAATTAAATGATGCAAGTGATTTGAATTAAACCAAAGGCAAGCCAGTTTCCACTGAGGCTCATTGGAACTGATCTGGAAACCCTAAATAAACACACCCACAATATCTGTCCAGTGACTGGGAACTTTATGTCACAACCATGGATGACGCTAATGGCACTGGCCAACACCCATTGCGTTGTAACGGATTACACTGAGAAACAAGATGCAGATCTTTCTGATGGCATGAAGCAGGTTTGATTTAAGAACTGCCAAGTACTGGTTCTCCTGGAAGGCTGGAAGAATGCAAGTGCAAAGGCACCTTTCAGTCTATGCTCCATAAAAATATGGCTGCAGACCTTCTTGGGACCTCTGTACAAGTGTTTTTTGAGGAAAAATCAGATGAAGATCCATGGGCTAGGTGATTTCCAGTGGAGAATTTCGTAAAGAGATAGTGTAGTGTTGAATCACAGCTCAGAGATGAAAGAGATCTCAGAGACCATCTAATCCAACTCATACCAGATTGAGAATCTCCCTGACAAGTCATCAGCCCCTCTTCGCCTGACAACCTACAATGATGACAATCTCACCACCTGGCAAAGTGGATAGGGCACTGGACTGAAAGTCAGGAAGACATGGGTTCAAATCTTATCTCAGATACTTACTAGCTGTATGGCTCTGGTCAAGGCACTCAGCCTCCCCATCTACCTCAATTTTCCCAATTATAAAATGGGGATAAAAATAGCCTCTACCTTCTGGGGTTGTTAAGAAGACCAAAAGAGATGATATTTATAGAGTGCTTAGTTCAGAGTAGGCACTAAATAAATGCTTGTTTGTTTCCTTTCTTTCTTCCTTCGGTGTCCTACAGCGGCTTGGACTTGGAGTTAGTTCATATCCCACCGGAGATACTTACTAATGTTCTCTAAGATCCCTTTCAGCACTAAATTGATGGTTTTATAAAATATTACAAAAGATCTTAGGAAAACATCACAATCCTAAGAAAGGCTCTGTGTTGAGTATCATTTAGAGCCCTTTATGTATTTGGTGAGCCAAGGTCTCTGCATGAGGAAGTAGAAGTGCCTGAACCAAAGGCTTCATAACCCTAACCCTCAGAGAGGAAGCCAAGTGATGCCAACAGTCCTGGAGATGAGACAGGTGCAAATTCCAGCCCTGTCACTTGGGCTAAGTCACTTCATCTCTTTGGGGGAAGGGGCAGTTTTTTCATCCTCAAAAGGAAGGGGTTAAATAAGATGACCTATGAGATCTGCTCGGGCCCCATAACTATGTTCCTACTGTAGCCCACCCCCTCACCCATCCCAGGATGTTTCCAGGCTTCCCCTCACCTTGGCAGGCTGAGTCTCCAGAATCAATCAGTCAATAACCATTTATTAAGTGCCTGTTATGTGCTAGGCATTGTGCTGAATGCTGAGGATTAGAAAAAAGGCAAAAGACAGTCCCTTCTCTCACGGAACTTACAGTCTAATGGGAGAAACAGTGTAGAAACAACTGTGTACACGCTATATATGAAATAAATTGGGGATAATCATCATAGGGAAGGCTTTTTAATATTAAGGGGAATCAGGAAAGGTTTCTTATAGAAGGTGGGATCTTAGCTGGGACTTGAAGCCAGGGAAGCCAGGAGGCAGAGATGAGGAAGGACAGAGTTCCAGGCATAGCGGATAGCCAGTGCAAATGCCCAGAGTCTGGAGATAGAGTGTCTTGTGCTAGGAATAGTAACAGGTGCTGCTGCTCATCTCAGCATTCCAAGGAAAATGCTGAGGGGCTGAGTTTTTAGAATGCTTGCTCATGAACCCCCACCGGTGTGCTTCTCATTAACATCAGTCATCTGGACTCAATTGTCTTTTTAAAAGTATATTTACTATTGTGATACAATGTTTTTTTTTAAAGAGTTTCATATTAAACTTTTCCCCCAAAATGGGAGTTCATTCTCCCTCTGCACACGCAATGTCCCTAGGAAGAGCAAGCTCAGATTTAAACAAAGATAATGAGGTACTGGTATGGGGAACACAAATGGCAACAGGGTACCTCACTAGTCCTTCTCATGAAGTTCCCCTTAGATGTAGCTCCTTTCTGGGTTCTAAAAACTTATGACTTTCTAAAGTAAATAACCAGCATCTTCTCCTCCGTAAAAGGTCACACTCCCTGAAAGCTCCTTCCTTTCTCATATGACTCTCCTTCTGGATTTGTCTAAGCCCATGTTTGTCCTTCAGCGTGTTTTCATTCGGTCTCTTGGGGGGCTTGGTTGGAGCTTTTCAACCACTAGCCTAGCCCATTACTGAACTGAGCTCACCGCTGGACTAACACCAAGACGTGTGGCTTGATCTTCTCAACCAATCACAAGATGGTTCCTATGAGGCATCATCCGCCTTTCATATGATGGTCAAAAGTCCTATGATCCTTTCAAATTTATTAAAGGCTGGTCTGAACATTGTGATGAGGTTAAAAGAAAATTCCTTAATACCAAATTTATTCTGTTGATGGATTCATTGAATCAGAGGAGAAAACTCACCCTTGCAACATTAATTATATTTTGTGTCTCATAGGAAACCAAATTCGTTAATAAAAGCCAGATTCTCCTTTTGACACTAAGATCTTGCACCAAAAAGCTAGTTGCTAGACCTCTTAGTATGGCAGAAAGTGATCCAGTTGATCTAAGACCTCAAGTTATTTTTTGGCACTGACTTGTAGAGAAAACAAATATAGTGATCCTCATTTTTCATCAGTTTTTCCTTTCAAAAAAAATTTACCTGGCAGCCATCTGAGCCTTCTTTAAGGTTCCCTCACTTAGTCAGTAATCAATACTCTAGTGGCACGATGGATCTTTGATAATCACGAAGAATGAATAGACAATCAAGACCATAGATGGGAGCTTTTTCATAGCATCAAGTTAACTGGGGTGTGATCTCTTAGCCTATGTTTTTTATGATATTTTTGCATTCATATTCTCTCTCTTCTCCCCTATATCCTCAGCACTGCAGCCAAAATTATTTTCTTAACACACAAGTCCACCCATGTCATTAGTCTACACAATAAACTCCAATGGCTCCCTATTCAGGAGTGGAGAACCTGTGGCCTCCAGGGCACATGTGGTCTTCTAGATCCTCAGGTGCAGCCTTTTGACTGAGTCCAAGTTTTACAGAACAAATCCTTTTATTAAGGAGATTTGTTCTGTGAAGTTTGAGGATCTAGAGGGCCACATGTGGCCTAACCCCTAGGATCAACTGTAATCAACTCCTCTGATTAGTACTCAAAGCTCTTCACAACCTGGCCCCAACTTGTCTTTGGCACCTTATCATGTGTTACATACCCTACAGCCTGTGGTCATCTTCTCTAAGAGGGCTGAGGGAGTTGTCCAGGACCCCTCTTGCACTGCCCCCAGCAGGGGATAGACCCAGGAGCTTTGAGTTTCTTAAACATCCATGCCTCTAGGCCTGGGCATGTCCATCTCAGACTTGGCTTTCTCCCTGGAAAGACCAAAGCCTCAGTCAGGTGAGGGGAGGAGGAAAGAACCTGCACTGAATGGGAACCAGACCTGCAAGCTGGGTATATAATCTTGGGCAACTAAGTCCCTGCGCCTCTCTGGGGCTCAGTTTCCTGTCTGTGAAAGGAAAGGGGATGGACCAGATAATCCCATCAGGCAGCAGGACTCCCTTCACAGGACTGCCATGAAGCTTAAATTAGCTAAAATATGTAAAGTTCACACCGACTTGAAAGAGCTCCAGAACAATCCATTATGACAAGGGTGACGTTGATGATAATGGTGGGCTCTTTTCTGGCTCTGAAATTCTATACAAACAAAAGAAGCCTGCCTTCTTGCCTGGGATGTGCTGTGAGTCACTGGATCCCAAATGAAGCTGGACCTTTTCTCATGAAGTCGCTTCCCACGCCTAGGACTTCTGACACAGAACCCGTCAAAACAGTGATACGGTGAGAAGTAGCCAAGAAAGTGACCAGAGCACAGGTGGGGCTTCTTGAGTGCTAACTCTAGCAGCTACAGGGCAGGCACCAATAAGTACATGAAGGATATTTTGAGGAGGGGGACAGTATTAACAGCTGGGGCACTAGGAAAGGCTTCCCAGAGGAGAGGGCATCTGAGCTTCATCTTTCACCAGAAAACTAGAGTATCTAGGAGATGAAGGTGAGGAGGGACTGCATTCCAGGCATGAGGCACAGTCAGTGCAAAGGTGCACAGGGGGGACAGAATGCTGAGTTCAGGGGAATGGCAAGTGGGAAAATCTGTCTGAAACATGGAATGTCTGAAGGGAAGTAAGGAGGATGAAATCTAAAGAGTTTTACATTGTCCTTAAACATCAGCCTATGAACACTTCAAAAGAAGAGCATCAGTAAAGTATTTTAAAAGGTGCATAAAGGGAAGGGAGGGGAGATGCAGAAAGGAACACAGCAATTGGTAACTACCTTGTAAACATATAGATGTGTCTTTGCATGTATGGGTGTAGACATATATTTTTAAAAAAGTACCATGTGTGGCTGAAGGTCACAGTTCCTAGTACAGTCTCTCCCCTGTTCTTCATACTTTGAAATGTTTGTAATCACTGATGGGCATAGGATTCACAATAAACAAGAAAATGGAATAAAGGAAGGAAGGGAGGGAGGGAGGAAGGAAGGAAGGAAGGAGGGAAGAAAGAAGGAAGATTTTTAAAAAGTGAAGGTTCTCATCTCCATTGCTTAGAAATCTGTGGTATTTTTTATGATAAAGTACATATAACGATGCTATCCATCATTACTGTTATTTTTCTTCATTTGCATAAACAAAAATAATTAAATACCAATTATTGTCCCAACATTGCTCACAGCAGATTTTCATCTTCCTTTAAATGTGCTCACCTATGACATGTGCTCAGCTGATCCCGCTGCCCCTCCTCTCCCTGCCCCCAATATCACCTGTTGACTCTGCTTCCCCTCACTCTTGAAACCTGATGATTTCTTCACAGGCTGTCTTCAACGTCAGCCAAATGGGCACGTTTAACAAGGGTCTTGAGAGTGGGACTCCAGAGTGACACACCTGCCTCACTCTTGAACCCTCAAGGTCCTTGGTGCACTCATGTACTCAAAGAATTTTTCTGTGTCCCCCAGACTGTGCTCATTCCGTGGTCTTCATCAATCTTGTTCTTTTGTTTCCTTGGTTCTTTTCATTTATTCTTTAGAATTCCCCCAATGGGCCCTTCTTCTGGGCCCGGGATCAGAGGAAACAAGTTTAATCACTGAGCATTGTGCCTTGCCCTGATTATATCTGAGCCTTGGGAGACCAGACCTGTGGGTGATAAAGCAGCACCAACAGCTCACATTCCTGACGATTTAACGTTCACGGAACATTCTCTTCCTCAACTTGGACCCACAGAGTAGATAGTGACACAGATTATCATGGCACTCTGCCCTGGGTGTGTCTGTCTGTCTCCCTCCCTTTCATCCCTCCCTCCCTCTCTCTGTTTCTCTTCTCTTCTCTCTCTCTCTCTGTCTCTCTCTCTCCCTCTCTCTCTCCCTCTCTGTCTGTCTCTCTCTCTCTGTCTCTCTCTCTCCCTCTCTCTCTCCCTCCCTCTCTCTCTCCCTCCCTCCCTCTCTCTCTCTCTCTCTCTCTCTCTCTCTCTCTCTCTCTCTCTCTCTCTCTCTCTCATTAGTTTCCATGGCTTCTACTATTATCTGCATAGTGATGATTTACACATCTCCATCTCCAGTCTTTATCTCTTGACTAAGCTCCAGATGATCATCTCCAGCTGCCTTCTGGACACCTCTACCTGGATGTCCATAAAGTTGACAAATGAATGTTCCTAAACACAGGGCATTCCCTGCTCAAACGGCATCAGAGTTTCCCTTCACCAGTAGAATTACATGCAAATTCCCCTCGGATGTTTGGTATTAAGAGCCTTCCACAATCTGGCTCCAAGCTATCTTTTCAGACTCATCTCACTTTCCTCTCCCTTCGCCCCCCTCCCCTGCCCCGTGTTCCAGCCAAACTTTGCCATTCCCTGCAGATTCCATGTCCCTCTTTGAGAATAAAGGATGAACACCAACCTGTGAGTAGCAGGAGCTGCCCCACAGGGGACCCAACTGGCCAGTTCCTCAGTCAAACTGAGCCCTGGAAAAGACCTTAACTTAAAACAGTCAAGATCTTCCACTGCCATCTCCAATCATTCTGATCTATAGCTGGCTATTGGACCAAGATGGCTCCAGAAGAGAAAGTGAGGCAGGTGACTTTGCAGAGCACTCCCTCGTTTAAAACCAAATCACTTGCAAGTCATGGCATCACCTCCCTGATGTCATGGTCCTCTTAGAGAATGAAGGACAAGCATGCCCGGAATGCCGACTTTGCTCATCTCCCCCTTTTGGAATCCCTGCCACCTCCGACATCGGAGGGTGAGCTCCTCAAAGGCAGGGACTTTTTTGGCCTTTCTTTGTCTCTCCAGCATTTAGCACAGTGCCTGGTATGTAGTAGGTGCTCAATAGATGCTTGGTGCCTTTGTGCCTGCCTGGCATTTTCAAAGAAGAGCATCAATGAAGTATTTTTAAGGTGTGTAAGAGGAAGGGAGGGGAGATGTAGAGAGGGACACAGAGCAGTCTGCGACAATTTTGTTAAACATATATATGGGTGGGTTATATGTATGTATACATGTATGTGTGTATCTTTTTGGAAAGCACCATGTGTAGCTGAAGTTTGCAGTTCTCTCTGACTACAGGAGCCTGATTCAGCCAGTTGATCATGCTCTCCCTGACACACAAATTCATGTCTCTAGACTTTGACCTGCTTCTTTGTGTACATTTTGTGGC
Organism: Trichosurus vulpecula; assembly: GCF_011100635.1. Classification (NCBI taxonomy): domain Eukaryota; kingdom Metazoa; phylum Chordata; class Mammalia; order Diprotodontia; family Phalangeridae; genus Trichosurus; species Trichosurus vulpecula. Next base: position 10,398,988 of record NC_050580.1, on the reverse strand, counting down.
CTGAGCTCTGACAGAATTTAAGCTCCTTCAGGGCAGGGGCTGCTTCATTCTTGTCTTTGTATTCCCAGCCCCTAGCTCAGAACTTGGCCCATTGCAAGGTAATGGCTTCTTGGAATGCCTGTTGGAATGACCTTGTAATTGGTCCCCTAGCCTCCAAACTGAATTGAATTCCCATTTTGCACAGGAGGAAAGTGAAACTCAGAAGAGCAAGCTGGCTCATTTATGGTTGTTCGGCCAGTAAATAAGTTTGGCGATAAGTGACCCAAACTAAAGAGATAATCATTTTCCCCTTAATGTTTTGTAAGAGAGCATTGCTTTTTTCCCCTTCATCTATTGTGTTGGAGAAGGGCCTAGTGGTGAGCTGGGCTTATTTAATAACCAGCTGCCTTCTGAGCTGGAGTTAATAACTACCATTATGTGTAGATTGTTGCAGGTGAGAGAATGAGAACTCACGTCACCCCAGAGAAAGGAGGTGTGTGAACGCTAGGATCCTACTGGGCTGACGTGGTAGGAGTTTGAAATGAACACATTTGCTCTCTCTACCATGTACTCACCTATATCTGATGCTTTTCATTGGGCTTCTAATTAAAATAACTCTTTCTATGCCTCCATATTGTCCAGCAGACTCGCTGGCAGAATGAGACTAGCTCAGAGGTAATTCACTGGTAGTCATCTAATTGTAATGGTGGATACCAGCATGGGGTAGAGGTTTTGCTGGGCTTTCTCCTTTCTGGAAGGTGGGATGTTCGAGACTGATTTACAAGCAGCTCGTCGCTGGGGAAGAAGAGGAGAAAGGAACTAAACGAGCTTTCAATCACTTGAACTGTTTTATCTTTTATAAGGGGAGCAGGGGAACTCCTCAATCATCACCAAGTCTTTGTGATTATGGCTCATTTGTCATGTTGCCCCCAAGCATCTGCCCTGAGATCTTTTCTCTTCTCCCCCTATAGACCCGCCCGGTGATCTCACCAGCTCCACTATTCATTTCTGTGCAGAAGACTCCCAGATCTCCAGACCCAGCCCTGGTCTCTCTCCTGTGCTCTATCTTGCATCACCAGCTGCCCATTGGTGCCTAACCATATTTCACATGAACATCTCCAATTCAAATCCAATACACCCAAAATGGAACTCATTACCTGTCTCTGCAACCCCACCACTCTTCCTGTGGAAAGCACCACCCATCTTCCATTCATTCTGTTCACAACCCTGCAGCCATCTCTAACTCTTACCTCTTCCTCACCCATTTCCACTCTATGGCTATGCCCTATTGATGCCAACTCCACAACTTCTCTTCCCTCACCTTCTACAGCCACCACCTTGGTTCAGGTTCTTTTCATTTTCACTTCCATTGTAATAATCTTCTGATTGGTCCCCCTGCCTCAAGTCTCTCCAACCTCCACTTGAGTGCCAAAGTGATTTTCCTAAGGTAGAAGTGTGACCATAACCTTCCTCCCACCCCACTCAATAAACTCCAGTGGCTCCCTATTTTATCTTCAAGATCACAAATAAAATTTTGTTTAGCATGTAAAACCCTCCATATCACAGCCCTTTCCTCCCAGCCTTCCTATGGTTTGTTCTCCCTCCATTCTCTCTGATCTCCCCCATTTATGATCCTTATGAGCCTTGAACTCAATACTGTTCATCTCAGTGCCTTTGCCGTGCCTGGAATGCTCTCCCTCAACCCCTCTTCCTCTGAGCATCCCTGGCCTCCACCGAGAATCAACTCAAATATCAAGAGGGGATCGACTCCTCTGCCCACTCCATACTAGTGCCTGTTTCAACAGTCTGGCTAGTAGCTGCTGTGGTGGGTGAAAAACCAACACAAGCCCAACAACAAGAATGATGCCAGCATAGGTTCTTTTGATCTGCTTTACTAAGGAAAGCAACGTTAAGGGACTAACAAGCTTACTTTAATCCAGCATACAGACATCATTCACTTAGTTCAGGGGGAAAAGCCAGCACCCTGAACTTCAGAGCAAATACAAACAAATTACAAACAATGACAGACGACCCTGTCTGACTCAAATCCTAATTCATAGTTACCAGAGTTTAACAAAGTCCAGCATCCGGTTTAGGAGCTGGAGGGTTCTTAGCTACAGCTGCCCAGAGTCTCTGCATCAGCTTGCCACCAAGAGTGAGAGCCCTAAGCAAATGGCTCTGTCTTACCTTTTTTATACAGTTTCAGACGTTATCAAACGTCATCTGAGTGACCAGCACTTAGGCTCCTATGATTGGCTCTAGAGTTAGCACCTCCCCTTAGGACCCTGGGAGCTTCACACCCACATAGGCTTAGCACCTAGTAATTAGGGGTTTGGGGCAAGCTTAGGAGCAAAGATCTAATCAGGCCTCCCTTAGTTAGCCCCACCTGGGGCCCCACCTTAGTTACCAATTCACACCCACATAGGTTTAGCACCTAATAGGGGTTTGGGCCTGGGTCTTAGCACCTAGTAAGACTCAATCAAAGACACTTAATTAATCATTTTAAAACAGTAAGAAAGCCCCAACTTAATTGATATTACACTGCCTTCTCTCAGAGATTACCTCAAATTAACTCTGCTTTTATTTTGAGTGTGCCTAGTTATTTTCGTGTTTGTCTCTACCATTAGAATATAAGCTCCCCAAGGGCAGAGACTGTTTTTGCTTCTCTTTGTAACTCTAGCACTTAGCAAGGTGTCTGGTACATAGAAAGTGCTTAATAAATGCTTGTTACCTGACTGCATATTCATAGGATCATGGATTCAGAGTCAGGAAGGACCTTTGAGGTCATCTAACCAAATGCCCTCATATAGCAAAAGAGGTCATTGAGGCCCAGAGCAGAGAAGCGACTTCCCCAAGCCAATGGATGGTGGATTAGAACTATAACACCAGCATCCTCACTCACATTCCCAAGGCTCTTCCCCCTTCACCATGAGTGAATGGACTTGTAAGAAACTAGCATCAATGAAAGAAGAACCTTGGGGACTTCCTGCCACACTTCCCATTTTTAATATCTTTGCATATATTGTGTTTTTATTTGATGTCCTTGGCCCTGAGCAGTCACAACCAAGGGAAACCTTTTGAAATGCCCATAGAGTGAATCCTGTGATGGATACATTTGTTAGTGAAAGAAGAAGCGAGATCTTTCCTTTAGGATTTAGGAGAACAAAATGGCCTTAAAAATATGTTCCTTGTGGGCTTGAAATTGAGAATAAAACAGAAAGCAGCAAATAATTTTCTCTACAGAGAAGATAGCCACATGTCTACCTTCATAAAAGGCATTTAATCCAAGGATCTGGGTTTTCACCAACTGGAGGCTAGCCCTCCTCCAGTGCAGATTATAGCTTCACCCCAACTGTCTTCAAGAAATACAGAAGATGAAAAATTCATAACTGTGTAACCAACAGGAAGAAAAACTGCTCTGAACTTAGCTGGGTTAGTCCTTGGACTTTCAGGCATAACATCTGTCACCAGACCTGTACTCCAAATGTACTTCTAGCAGGCAGGACCTGTAGAGGCTTATACTCCCCTCAGTGACCCTTTGGAACACCCAAAAGGGAGTTTGGGAGAACAGCTTCATGGGAAGAATGTTGTACCTCAAAAGGTTGATAGAAATTAAGTTGTTCAGCCCAACAACACTGTAACCATTCAACAGGGGGTGCTATTCTTCAGGTGCAGGGGAGTACTCACTCACCTTGACTGTCCTTTCACCTTCAACCAGACTCAAATATTTGAGGTGATGCTGGTGCCTAGGGTAAAAGAATTGACTCTGTTCCCAATAAATCTCTTATTTATTTCATGGATCTGAGATCCCTTTGAATTGGGAATTTTCCTTCAACAGTGAAGATAGTAAACTATCTCAGGTGACCCTCATCCGTGTCCTCCCAAAAGTTCATCACAAGGGGCCTGCCCAACATTCTGGAGGCCTTCCTCTACTTCTTCTGACAATTCAAGGCTGGACATCTGCCATCCCTCATGCCCACCATGTGACCAGCCCATATTCTTTGAATTTCTCTGCCAGCATCTTTTACCCTAGCTCCTCTTGAGAATTCCTTCTTGGTTCCACATTGTCACCTGCTCATTGCCACTGTCTTCGTCTCCACTGACCTCTGTCTGAAAATCATTTTTAATTCTTCAGAGATTGTCCTATTATGTCTTGCTGCTATATAGCAACACCCACAGAATATTTAAATTTTAAAAATGTAAAATTTTAAAAATCAACAAAAATGAGACAAAAGTGAATGTGAATTTATTCAAGCTTCCTAGGACTGCCACATAGTGATGATTTAAGAAAATAGAATCACAGGAGTTCAAATGTGAGCGTATCCATGTCAAGCTTTGATGCAGGTGCGAGTCAACAGCCAGTCAGGTAGTGTCATGACAGAAATGTGTTGTTTCAATCTTGACTGAGTTGTGTAAATTGAATCATTGAGCTGCTTTCTGTATTTGAATGTGGAGTGTGTAAACTTGAGGTTAAACAATTTTCATGTGAAAGGTAAAAATACCGTGGTATCAGTGATATTTCTCAGTTATTCGTTTGGTATAATACAAGAAGCTGTGTTCGTCTTTAAAAAAGGAAATTCAACTTTCAAAACTAAAATAACTCCAAAATGGTCATAGATAATTATTTTTACATTTCCAATTACATTTAAATTTAATTACCTTAAATTTTTTGTTATTTCAGACTTTTTGGAAGCGAAATCCTTTTCTGAAGGATAAATGTATCACTGGTCTAAGAAGAAAATCCACCAGAGCAGCAGAAACTAGTCCAAACAAAGACAGTACAGACATTTTAAGCAGCAGAAATATAGAAACCCAAAGTCGAAAGCCCAAATCCAGAAAATCCAATCAACTGTATTTATCCCTGGGATTCACATTGTTACTGGAGAAATCAAAAGACTTCTGTGATTGCTTTATATCAATTCTTTAGCTCCAGACAGTATGAAACATAATAAATTGAAATGCCATCTTGAAAATAAACATGAAGAATACATTGTCAAGGCAAGAGAATTTTTCCAGAGAAAATTAGATGCTATTAATGAGCATAAACCTATTTTTTCAAAAATCATGTCTGTGAGATCAAAAGGATTGCTTATACTGTATGAGGCTAGTTACAGAATGTCTGAATGTAAAAACCCTCACTCAATAGAAGAAATATTGGTGTGACCTGGAGCTATTAATATGGCCAGAAAGCTACCTGGCAAATCATACCCAAAGCAGCTTCAAATGGATCCATCTACTTGCAGGAAATACAGTGGGAAGGAAAAGTGACTGTTATGTCTGTGACCTTGGTAATCAACTAATTGAGAAACCAAAATCTTTCTATTACACACTGAAAGTGGATGAAGGAACAGACGTAGCTAAGGATGCTCATTGAATTACACATGTGAGATATGTTGTTAAAACTCATTTAGGGAAGAACAGAGGAGAGGAGAGGAAAGGAGAGGAGAGGAGAGGAGAGGAGAGGAGAGGAGAGGAGAGGAGATGAGGGGTGGGAGGGGAGGGGAGAGGGGAGAGGGGAGGGGAGGAGAGGAGAGGGGAGAGGGGAGGGGAGGAGAGGAGAGGGGAGGAGTGGAGAGGGGAGGAGAGGAGAGGGGAGTGGGGAGGTGAGGGGGAGGAGAGGAGAGGAGAGGGGAAGGGAGAGGAGAGGAGGGGAGGGGAGGAGAGGAGAGGGGATGGGAGGAGAGGAGGGGAGGGGAGGGGAGGAGAGGAGAGGGGATGGGAGGAGAGGAGGGGAGGGGAGGGGAGGAAAGGAGAGGGGAGGAGAGGAGAGCAGGGGAGGGGAGGGGAGGGGAAGGGGAGAGGAGGGGAGGGGAGGAGAGGAAAGGAGGGCAGGGGAGGAGAGGGGAAGGGAGAGGGGATGGGAGGAGAGGAGAGGAGAGCAGGGGAGGGGAGGGGAGGGGAAGGGGAGAGGAGGGGAGGGGAGGGGAGGAGTGGAGAAGAGAGAAGAGGGGATGGGAGGAGAGGAGGGGAGGGAGGAGAGGAGGGGAGGGGAGGGGAAGGGGAGAGGAGGGGAGGGGAGGAGAGGAGAGGAGGGCAAGGGAGGGGAGGGGAGGGGAAGGGAGAGGGGATGGGAGGAGAGGAGGGGAGGGGAGGGGAGGGGAGAGAATTTAAACTATTTTGAGAAGCCACTATGGCAAATACAAGCCCCTATAGGAAAAGCTTCCCCCTAATGAGCTCTGGGCAATTTGGAGCATTGGGGTTTCTAAGTCTTGGGACCACTGTCATCTTCGTCCTTGGGGAAGGAAGGATTTCTGGTACCAAACCCCATTCCCAATCAGACTACACCATCATCATCATTTCTCTGGAAACCATTACTCACGCTGTATATAAGGTCACATGGTATCGTTGGCTGGACTTGGGGATCCCCTAGCTACCTAAGTTATAGGAGAAAAGACAGAAGGGCAGGCAGTAACAACCAAAGAGACAAGAGTCAAAACTTCTAGAGCAGAAGATGGTAGCGGGTAAGAGGAAAACAGTCCGAGGGCCATAAGAAATATGGGGGTGATAGCCCTCTGTTCTCTCCAGAAACTCAACAATGATCAGATGAACAGAAAGTCAGTGTTCATTTATCACATCGAAATAGGTAAAGACTTTGGTTTTTAGGACCCTGTCTTCCACTCACATATTATGTTGACATCTGGGCACAGAGTCGAACCTGGGTACTTGGAGGCCATCAGGCTAATAGAGCAGCAGATCTGACTGGGAAGGTTTGAAGGAGCCTGCCTCTTGTCCAATGATCAGCTAAGTTCTGAAAGTTTCCTCACCAGAAGGCTGGCCAACCTGGAGAGTTCCTTTAGCCATGGTAACCTGTGAACCACCCACATATGTGTGGAGGGATCACAACCTACATCTACAAAAGAAACTGCCACAGATAAGACCAAGAATTTTTGAATGTACATAGCTCTACAATTCCACTTTTGTCCTTTCCAACTCCCATGTTCTGATCTGATGACATTTGCATTTAGATGAAGTGGACAAAGGATGAGATGAGCAAGATAGGCAGGTAACCCAGGGGTTGTTATTTGCGTCATTAGAGGGAATTCAGAATCACACACCATTGGAATCCTGGAACATTGTTGAAGTTCAGGTCTCCGTATTAGGATAAATGTCTCCCAAGCTGAGACACCCAGGGAGGAAATTCACTAATTAGGGTGTTGTTTGCAATTCTACTTTGTTTGTTTGAACTAACCCTTCCTTACTTCATTAGACTAATTAGTGCCTCTCAGGTAAAGAGAGCTTGTCAAAATTGTTGAAAATGTACATTTCACATCTTTTATCTTGAGATAACAATTCAGGAAAAATTGGAAATAAAGGTTTTCCAAGAGCTCAGTCAACTTCTCCTTCCAACAAATTTGAAGCCTCACCTGACCTTTGGACCTAAGTGGGAAGTCATTAATATTGTTTTCATTCATCCCCGACATTTAATATGAAAAACAGATTTTCACATCTTTTTCTTCCTAAACTTTACTAATTTTTTTATGTTGCTGTTTCTTCCCAAAGACTTCCCGCCCTCCACTTCCACTACCGACAGAATCCTTCCTTGTAACAAAGTACATTTCAGCTTGTGCCTGACAAGTGCCTTACTCTACACCTCTCTACCAAGAGGCTGGAGGCATCTTTCAGCATCAGCCCTTACAAGTCACCATGGACCGCAATGATCTAACTTCCTTGACATTACTGTGATCATCCAGTAAGTGCCTCCCCGTGTCCTTCCTTCCTCTCCTGGTTCTACTTGTTTCTCTCTGCATCAGTTCATACAAGTCTTCCCACATCTCCCTGAATTTTCCAATTCACTATCTCTCTCTATCTAGTCATCTATATGTATTTATTTACAGATCAATAATATTTGATTACATCCCTATCTTGGTGTTTTTAGAGCACAGAAGATTCGGCAGAGGCCATAGCATTCTATCCAAGTAGCTGAGGTAGGCTTAGGAGAATGCTTAGGATCATGCTGCTAATTAAATTATTAATCACTTCATTCATTACATCATTAATCATATTATGGATAATACTAGCTAGTATTTAGAGAGGGCATGAAGGTTTGCAAAGTGCTTTATGTATGTTCACTCATTCGATCCTCACAACAAGGTTGGTGCTACTATAACCCCATTTCACACATGAGGAAACTGAGAGCAGTTAAATGACAGGACAAGTTTAATCCTTCTGTATAACCTCCTTTCAAGTCCTTGACGTCAATGATCACATGCTCCCTGAGTCCTCTCCTCCCTGAGCTACAGGATCCAAGAGTGTCTGAGGTGAAAGGCATCTCCTGAGCCTGACCAAGAATCTCTTGCACCTCCACCTCAGCCCCAGCAAACAGTCCTCAGTCTTTGCTTGAAGACCCATGGCCTCCCAAGGGGATTCATTTTGCTTCTGGAGAGCTCTGATTGTTAGGGAAATTCTGGTCCCTGCCATCAAGCTAAAACTCACCTCTTGGCAGCTTCCACCTCTGCTCCTTTTCTGGATGTCCAGCAATGGTCTCTTTAATAATAGAGGACCAAAGGAAGAGGAGCAGAGCCCCCCAATATTCTGTCCTTTATCAAGGGAGACCAGGAGAGACTTTGGAACTCAGCTGGAGGGGGGACTTCAGAGGGTCCTTAATGGAAGAATAGGACTCGGGCAGGGACCCAAGTCACTTATGAGGATGTCGTCTAGTCAGGTGGCTTTGGCCTTAAGACCCTGGAATACATAACAGCTAGGTGGTGCTCTGGTTAGAGTGCTAGGCCTATCAGTCAGGAAAATGGGTTCAAATCTGGCCTCACACACTAGATGTGTGACCCTGGGCAAGTCATTTAACCCTGTTTAACTCAGTTTCCCCATCTGTAAAATGAGCTAGAGAAGGAAATGGCAAACTGCTCCAGTATCTTTGCCAAGAAAACCCCCAGTGGGGTCAGGAAGAGTTGGACATGGATGATTCAACAACAAAAATAAAGGTTGCCTTTTGCTTTTCTTTGTTCCAGTGCCTTGAACGTAGAAGGTGAATGTTAAGTGTTTGTTGACTGACTGCCTGAGAACCAGCTTCTTTGGACAAAGTACTGCACTCTCTCGGCTTGTTTCTTCGGCTATAAAATGAGGAGAATGGACCAGGACCCTTATCTCTAAGACCCCTTTCCACCCGCACACACAGTCAGCCCAGGAAACCACTCCTTCTTCTTCCTCTTCAGCCAGAAACGTGGGATTGGGGCGGAGCATGGGAAGGAAGGACTTCTTCAGAGAGATGTGTTCTGGTTGGATCCAGCCCTCCTAGGGGAGGATAAGAGCAGTGGAGAAGTTGGAGGGCTGACAGCAAGCAGCAGGAGATGCGCCTGGTTGAGAAAGGGTCCCACCTGGGTGACTCATCTTACCAGGACTCAGCTCAGCTCCTGTGCACGACGACACCCGCATTTCTGGGCTGGCAGAGCTAGCCTGAGTCTGAGCTGCCAGTGACTCTAGGACTTCTGCTTCTAGTTTCCTAGTTGTTGGAGGGTAGAAAAAGCCAAATGCAGTCCAAGCTTACTTGAGCCTGCTAGAGTTCACAAGGTGCATGAACTCTTTCCTATGAGAAAGGAAGAAAATGCGCCTTTGGTGTTTCACAGGTGAAATAAGTAACACTGAGCCAGCTGTGGTCCATCGAGCCCGGGACGACCTGCTTTCAAATTCCCACTCTGCGATCCACTCGATAATGTATCCCTGGGCAAGCATCTCCTCTTTGTAAAATCAGGGGATTGGACAAAAGTCCCAACGGTAAAGATTATCACTATTATGGACGGATCGTCGATCTTGGACTACCCCTCAACAGGCCAGGCTCTGGGCCTGGTCCTCTGTTTCCTCATCTGTAAAATGAAGAACCTCTCAGGTCCTTCGTCTCTACATCTAGGATAGTATGACTGTTATTTTGAGAATTGACAAATGCAGAGTGATGAAAGGCCTTCCATGGTCACACAGCTAATGAGTGTCTGAAGCGAGATCCACAACCAGCTCCTCCTGACTCCAGGTCCCACGCCCTTGCCTTGCACACCAGAGATGTCAAAGATGGCCCTGCAGGCCACACTCCCTGGTGCCGCCTGAACCAGCCTAAAAAATAAGTGGGAAATATTGAACAAAATAAATAAAAACACAGTAGAACAAAGATAATGTTACTATGTGGTTTTCTAAGTCAATATGCAGCCCACAAGGACCCTTGGTTGTGGTTCACTGTCTCCCTTTCTCCTTGAATTTGATGCCTCTAGTCCATACCATGCTGTCTCTCCTCTCAGATGGGGTGGTGACTATAGCTTGGTGTCCAAAGAAAGAGAACCCAAGTGGGCCAATTCCTAAATGCACACCGGACCCTTCCCATGATGTTCTTGTCTTCAGAGAGGATGATATTCAGCAGAAATGAGGCTGATGAGATTCCGAGAGGCCCCACCTCCTTAGAAGGTTTCATCTAGGACAGAATGGCATAGGATGGTCTCTAAGGAAGCATCCTACACTGAGCTTCATTTACAAACATTAAACACTAGCTTCTTTTCCCTTGCCTTTTGGGTCTGTGTTGACCGCCTCTGACTCCCTGCTGCGAAGCTCAAAATTCCTGGTGTTAGGAGAGTGGGAGGAGGGATGGGTTCCAGACCCGTAGGGAACACCGGATGTAGAATGCTTCCTCCTATGCCGATCTAGGACCTTTCTGGACATTCTAGTCTGGGGCAGTGAGAGGTTGGCTGGCCTTCTCTGTGTCAGGCCAGCACCTCCGTTTCCCTGACTCCAAGGCCGGGCACCCATCCACTATGTTACTGCGTGTCCTTTACCCTTCTGCTGCTTCTGTCTCTAAGCATAGTTTTATTTATTAATGTCTCACTTATGGCTTATAATCTAAACACAATTTGTTAGCTAAAGAAACAATTAGCTTGTTTGTTTGAAGTATAGACAGAGGATAATTCATGAATTTGCTAATTGTTCTTCCCTGCTGGGGGATATTAGCCAGGCATTAGCCTTGACACGTGAATTATTACACTTGTTTCCAGCAAAATAATTACTTATGTCCCTCCACGGTACTTACGGGTTTGCTGCTTGGTTTCAAGAACGCTCTAGAAAGATGGTAACTGCTTCTGTAGGATAATCACTGCCGCAGTTTCATAAATGGAAGCCCAGGGGCCAGCGGGGACCTGCCAAATGGCAGTGGTCCATGATGCCCCCTCCTTGGGCAGAGTCAGGGTTGGCATCTGTCAGTGACCTTGAGGTGTCATCTGAATAAGAATTGTCTGAATGGCCTCTGAGAAGGCCTGAGAGAAATTCAACTGTATTCTCTGCCCCCACCCACATCTCCATGGACAGGGCTGTGGAAATCTTCCTGGCCCTCCTCACCTTTGTCAGAGAGAACGCTGATCCTGCTGCTTCTGGGGGGGGGGGGGGATTTTCAAGGGATCAGTATCCCAAGAATGTCTACTCTCCATGCCCTCGGAGGAGATTTCCAGGAGCACTGATACCCATGATCTTGGAGATTGTGGAGTTTGAGGGTCAAGATTCTTAATGAGCATTTTAGTAACGGGTTGGTCTGAGTGTGTACTCCTTACTCTCTTACTAACTAGCTATGGGAACTTGTCCTCTCGACTTTTTTAGGCCCCATTTTGAAAATGAGAAGATTGGCCCAGCACTTAGCACAGTGCAGGGCACACAGAAGGTGCTTAATAAATGCTTGTTGGTAGTGGATTTGCCCCCAGGTGACCTACAATCTTTTCCAAATCTAAAATTCATCAATTACCAATCAATTATCAATTAATTTGGAATTACTGGTGTAGTGGATAGAAAGCTTGCTCCAAAGTCAGGAAGACCCATTGGATTCAAGTCCCACCTGAGGCACCCTGGCTGCGTGAATCTGATTAATCATTTTATCTTCCAGGGCTCTGGGCAACTCTCTAAGACTATAACCTGCAGAGAAGTCACCAACCCTCTTGGGCAGAGAGTTTCTTCAACTAGGAATTCCCTATGCCAATGGATGCAGAGAACCAGTCATATAACCTCACGTGGGCCCTCACTGCTGCTGGGCAATCTTTTTACACCTTCCTCATTAGCTCCCTATCCCTCAGGAGCCCTTCTAAACCTCATCATCCCTCCTAAGACTCCCCCCATCCTCTCAACTGGGACCCTTGCCTCATATTTTACTGAAAAAATGTAGGCCATTCACCAAGAGCTCCCTCTTCCCCCCCTTCTTCATCTCCTATCACTCCAGTGCCCTCTGCCCCTGTCTTCACCTTCACTCCAGCCTCACATGATGAGGGGGCACCTCTTCCTATCAAGAACAACCTTTGTCCCTGCACAAATGAGGCCATTCCATCCTATCTTCTCCAAAGATTACCCCCTCTTTCATCCCCACTTTCTCATTTATCTTCAGTCTCTCCTTGTCTTCTAGCTACTTCCCTACTGCCTGCAAACCTGTCCATATGAACAGCAGCAGGCAGATGGTAATATGGCTTGAGTGGACGGCCAGATGGAGTATGAAGGTCCCTAAGCATGGTCTCTTAGCTGACCTGTAAGGTTCCTCTCTAGATCTCAGATCCTATGAACAGCAAATCTGCTGCAAGAATTATGCCCAGTCTTTATGTCTCAATGCAATGGCATCAAATGTCAACCTTTGCTGTCTGATCCCTTTGCCAGGGCCTAGCTCTTTTCCTTTAAGACTTCCACTAAAATTACAGTGTTTCTAGTCCCAAATTTAAATTCCATAGGGACAAAATGTACACTTCTATTGAGCATGGGGACCCCTGGTCTGTCTCAGCACAGAATTTGAAAATATCGCCTCACCTACAAGGTATCAGTATTTTGGACCAGACCAATGGAAAAGATGGCATGTGAAGTCAGGCTTTTATTTCTTGAAAGTGTTATAGAGCCAGACTAGACAGTTACCCCACTCAAAGTAATTTATAAGATGCTGACACCTTAACCAGGTGAGAACACATCCCAATTAATCAAGAACTTCAGACTAAGTACAAAGAAGTCCTTGACATCCATTGGGTGAACTGGAGTAATGTTGACTGAGGGGCTTGTATAAAAGGAGAAGCTACTTTGGAACCCAGGAGATTTGAGTAAGTAGTGAACCAAGAGGGCAGGTCTAGCCAAGACCTTGGGGAGGAGTGGCTGGTTGGGGGAGGGGAGGGCCTAGGCCACACCTTAATGTCCTCAGTTCCATCCCAGCTGCCTAGACAATGACCTAATTAGCTTTGGAGGATCATGAGGATTTGGACCTTCCCATCTTCCCATCACCATCATATGTCATGTCTGCATCTGGAGACAAAGATGCACGGGGTGCAGATTCACGGCTCCACAAAAAAACCCAGCAAAAGCTGAACCAGACCTAGGAGGGATGTCTAAGGACACCAACAAAAGGATTGGTAGGAGTTGTGACTTACTCCTTGGCAACATGGACTTTCTAAGCTGGAGTCCACTTTCCTCTGGACTTTGTACCTACTGAGTGTGTCACAAACCTTTGGGGACCCCTTTCTAAGAGCCAGCTGAGTCTGGCCAACCAAATGACAATCCACCATAATCCTAGGAGAAAGTACATTGTCACGAGCTCAAGAGCCATAAGACTAGAAAGACATGTCCCCTCCCTCATCCTTAGATCCCTGAGAGGACACACTCTGAAAACCAAATTGTCAGTGAGAGTTGAGATAACATGTGCCACAAATATAATCTGGCTTCACTCAAGCCTGAGGGTGTGGTGTGCTGGTGGTACACGGAGGGACATGTGGCCCCTGACAACAGGAAGAATGTCGGGTGCCAGGCTACATCCCCATGTGAGGAACTTACAGGAGGTGGCTCCAGACACTTTTCAGGAGAGGTGCATGAAGAAAGGAGGTCCCAGGAGGCAATGGAGAGAGACAGGCTTTGAACAGGAGACAACAGCCTCTAAGCCATGGCCATGTATGGAAGCCAGTCCCACCCATGTCCTCTTATCTCCAACATCTAAAATTCTAGAGATGGCTGAGAGAGAAGCTTTCTTGGTGAATTGTTCTCTCCCTCCTTGTATGAACCAAGATTTTATCTTGCTCCCAGCAGGAGAATTCATTTACTCAAGTATTTTCTGGCATATTTTAATCTGTAGGACTTCTCCAATTCTTATTTATGCTTTTATTTGGATAAACGGGTTTACTCGTTATTTTCTGTTTGTGATGGTCTTTTGTGTAACTAATATTTGGTGGGAAGCGTAAGCTGGTGAATGCAAGGACTATCCTCCCCTTGAAGAGAATCAGGGAAATAGCTTTCCTTCAGGCTCATTACCCTAGACCAGAAATATAATTCTAGCCCAATAGCCCTCATGAAAACTGGAGGAGAGGTTGCTTTGACTCAGCTGTCCCAAACCTTGCCTGTTCTGGCCACCACCACCCCCAGCTCTCACGCCCGCAGCACAAGCATGGCCCTTCTCCAGCTCTCTGATGGGCAGGCCAGACTCCACACCACCCTCGAGCCACATTTATATATTTAGACAGCCCACACACATATCTGACATGTTGGCACTGTATCTCACAAAAATGTCAAATATTATTGTTATTGTAACTATTATTAATCCTTTGTGTAAGGAAAAATGCACCCTGTAATAATGGCTTATTGCTTCCAGCATCACTGGCCTGACTCCCTCCTCTGGGAAAGCCTCTCTGTCCCAAAGCAGCTGCATCTGTCTGCGTCAGAAGGTAAACCTCATACTACAAGAGGCTGCCTCAGGCCGGATTCTATTTTTAGTTAAGGATAAGTCAGTCAGTCAGGGGATAAAGCATTCATTAAATGCCTACTATGTGCTAGGTGGGCACTGTGCTAAGTGCTGGACGGAAGGAGTTTGGCCTGAGGGAAGGCCATTTCTTCTAAAACCATAACTCCCATTTTGATAGCATGTTTAGGCTTAAGATAGCAGGAATCATCTCCATTGCAATGTGAGAAGACTAAGGCCAGTTATGCAAGTTGTCCATGGCCATTGCCAGAAAGTGCCCAGACAGCCTACCACCCTGGGCCTCCGGCCTCCTGGCCCAGGGCTCTCCAATACACTACACCTCTGCACAACTGAACCCTCATGCAGCTCCATGATGGGGTGCTGAAGGGCAGAGAGTCAATGCCTTTCTGTGGCAAGCTCTGAGCCCCAACCATTAGCTTTTAAATGCCCAAGAATGAAGAAAGGGGAAGCATTGCACAGAACACAGAGACAATATGAGTGGGGGAAAAGGAAAAGGAACGGGAGGAAATAATGGAGGTACTTGTTTGAGGAGAAGACATGGACCTGTGCCAGATTCCCAATGCCGACCAACACGTGGCTCCATTCTGGATGACGGGTGATTGCCGCAGTGACACAGGCTTCTCTGTGGTCCTCAGAGAGCTTCTCATCAGCAGCCACACCAGGTCCCCCTAGCATCTGCCTCCTTTATAATTCCGGAACCTCGATCATTTTATCAGCCCGCATAGCTCCACTCAGCATCAGGTCTATCTTTCCAAACCTAATTATCCCTCCTCAGTCACACTCCCCTCTATGTGTTGTCTTCTCCATTAGAGAGTAAGCTCCCTGAGGGCAGGGACTGTCTTTACTTTTAGCTTTTTATTCCCAGCACTTAGCTTTAATAAATGCTTTTTCATTCATTCATTCCTCCATCTGTAACTTAAAGTCTTACGGAGTTCTGGGGCACTGATGACATGCCCAGGGTTACACAATCAGCATGTGCTAAAGATAGAACTTAGATTCTCTGTCCACTACACCACTGACTCTAAGTAACACTGATGTGCTCCTCTATATACAAACTCTCCTGTGACAATCAAGTTCTGTAATACAAGTTCTACAGACCCTAAGTCTCAGAATGGTTAAATGACTTATCCATGGTCACTCAGCTATAGTTTCAGGTGAAATTCAGACTTCTCTGCTCCAAGGCTTGTTCTTTTCCTATCACACATAAAATATCTATGACCAGGAGCTTTCTCTCCATTTTATTGATGCCACAGATTCGCAGATGGTAGTTCTCACCTCTGGACTCCATGTTGTTTGGACAAGACACATGTCAGCCCTTACTGTCCCTCAAATCGAAACTATATCATAACAGTAGATACCCGTCTAGCAAGCCTAACTGAGCTCTCCATCCAGGGCAAAATTTTTCTCAAATAAAGTGCATCAAATAACCTTGAGGGTGCAGTGAGATTGAAGACTTCACTATGCAAGCCTGGCTTGCATTCATCTAGCTGTCCATAACTCATTATTATTCTTTGTGTATTAAAGTCTTATATCTTTGACCTATTCTGTGCACCAAAAACAGTTTAACCTTTATCCCAAGGCATGTACACCATTTTCCTCCTAGAAAGATGAATTCATATTATGCCGTCAAATCAGTATCAACCTGACCTTTAAACACATCAGTGTTTCTTGGAAAAATATTATGGGGAGGATGCCAACTGTGGTAAACAATATTAGCTCCTCCAACCCACCATTGAGTCATGCTGGGCTGAGGCTTATCAAAATAAGGGGTTGGGAATCAGCAGGGACCAGAGATCTTCTGATAAACTCCACAGGATATGAAGAATGATGTAAATGCAAGCGTGCTAGCAGGCTGGCTTCTCTATCACTGTTCCAGAGATAGCTGTGAAGGTGAATCATTTACCACCACCTACCAATCCAAATGATTTCTAATTCTGAAGGGGCTACATTGATTTCATCAGTAGCTAGCAATTTACTTAGCCAAGATCGTTATATTTATGTGTCTGTGAAATCTTCACAATAATTATATACTGGTGCTGTCTCCAAAGGGCTATATATATTCTCATTAGTCATATACTTCCCAGCATATTATCCATTTTTTTTGCAGCAGCAGCAGCCTTTGAATCATACAAAGGAGTTGTCTCCGTGTAAACTTCGCCTCTCTTAATTTCATTCAATTCAACAAGTATTTATTCAAACCCAAGCACATCCAAGGCACTGGGGGTGCAAAGAGAAAAATGAAACATCCCCTGCCCTCACAAGCTTACACTCTACTGGGTGCTGGGGCAGAACCTACCTTCCAGATGTAACAAACAACAGGATAGCTGCTTTCTTCACCCGGCCGTGTCCAGTGCTACAAAATTGCGATTTTATCAGGGATTGCTAACCAAAGAAAAGACTACCCTGAATGTGTTGGAAGGTAGGGGAGGAAAGTTGGGTGAAATCTGGAATGACTTGAGAACATTGCCTAAATGCCTTTGTAACAGAACTTATTCAGAAGGTAATTCAGTTGAACAACACTTATGAAGCACTGGTTGTGTGTCAGGCACTGCCCTAGGCACTAGGGATAGAAAGACAAAGGAAATAGTCCCTGATCTCTATGGGTGGTAGGGCACAGAGCAATGAATATCAAGCCTGCTCATCGTGTGCCCAAGGAATCTGACTCGATATCGGAGGGAACCAGGACAGATCTCATGGAGCAGACGACGGCCAAGCTGAGCTTTAAATCAAGCTAGGAATTCTAAGATGCAATGAGTTTTATTTCCGACTTGCCCAGAACAGATTGATGAGTAAAAAGATGGTGATGTTTCCAGATTCCTTTAGTAAGCTCTTCCAGTTGGGTCCCCTTTGGACTATCATCTGACCGCAGCAAGCAGCTTCATTTATCGGAGACTCTTTATGTTGATGGCGTTTCGAAGCTAGCACACAAAACGAGTGAACAGAATGGTGTCAGGAAGGACTGGACGCTTTTGTTTGTCAGGGAGATTAATGCCATCCAGTCAATCAATCAGGAAGCATTTCTTAAAGCACCTACTATGTGCCAACCACTCGACTGCAGGGCTGCAGATGCAGACTCAAAGAATGGAGCCATCCTTCGTGCTTACATTCTAGTGGGGCAGATGAAGTAGCCTGGAGGATGCCCTGGCAAGTGGTGAATTCCCTCTGCGCGAGAGATCTTCAGTCTGAGAGGGGAAAGGAATAAGGAAATAAGCATTTACATGGCACCAACTACAAACATCACCTCATTTGATCCTCACAATCCTGCGATGTAAGGGTTCTTATTATCCCGATTTCACAGTTGAAGAAAATGAGGCAAATAGAGGTTCACTGATTACCCAGAGTCATTGCTGCTGCTTGCCTCCGCCTGACCCCATTGGGGGTTTTCTTGGCAAAGATACTGGATTGATTTGCCATTTCCTTCTCCATCTCGTTTTTACAGATGAGGAAACTGAGGCAAACCAGGTTAAGTGACCTGCCCAAGGTCACAAAGCTAATAAGTGTCTGAGGCCATAATTTCCTGACTCCAGGCCCAGAACCTTATCCACTATGCCAGGCTGGTTGACCGCTCTTCAGGCATGTTCTAGGTAGGATTCTTGTAAAGGCCTCTGAGGTCCTTTCTCACTCTGAGATTCTGCAGTGCCATGAATCTGGCTTCCAAAGAGCCTTGTGATAGTGACTCGTTTTCATCATGTCTTAATCTCTGACAACAAAATGAAGCCCATCAAGCCTACTGCAGGCATACGGCAAGTGAGACAGAAGAAAACACTGAAGAATCAGCACCTGGCACTAGAAGGGTGTAACCAGAACAGCCTTTGTTTTATTTGAGTGACTCAATTTATCTCAGTGAGCTTTACTAGGTGCTAAGCCCCAGGCCCAAACCCCACTAGGTGTTAACGTAATCCATGTGGATGTGAACCTCCCAGGGTCCTAAGGGGAGGGGCCAACTCAAGAACCAATCACCAGAGCTTGAGCTCTGGTAATTCAGATGACGTTTGATGACGTCTGAAGCCCTATAAGAAGGGAGGACAGAGCCATTTGTGCGGGGCTCTGGAGATGGTGTTGATGAGGAGACTCTGGGCAGCTGTAGCTAAGGAGCCCTCCAGCTTGCAAACCTGGATGCTGAGACTTTGTTGAACTCTGGTAACTATGTGTTGGGATTTGAATCAGACAAAGTCTGTTGATGTTTGTAATTTGTTTACATTTTGTTTTGAAGTTCAGGGTGCTGGCTTTTCCCCCTGAACTAACTGAATGATATTCGAATGCTGAATTAAAAGGAAGCTTGTCAACTCCTTCACCTTGCTTTCCTTAATTAAGCAGATCAGAAGAACCTGTGCTATTGGCAGCTTTCTGGGTGCTGGCTGTGGGTGAATCTTATACCCCCACAGAAGCTGCTAGCTGGATTATTCAAACAAGGGGGTTTCCAAAACATGACCTCCAAGGACCCTCCCAACGCTAAATCTATTGATCCAATGACCTTATTACTCTCTGGTCCAGCCCCATGCCTTTGGATGGATGATGCTTGATGGCTGAAGACAGGGCAGGGAGGGAAGCATCTGGAAAAGCTCCAAAGCCCAACCCAACTCACTCCTCAAAACGCCTCATTTTCTCTGAATCACTTGGAAAATTCTTGGGTTTAAAATTGCTTGGGCCACCTGAACAGTAACACCTGCTCTGTACTGTGAAGCTATAGAACACATGGTAATGGGGGGCAGGGGAAGAGCTAAGAGAGTATGGTATTTCTTTCTAATGGACCGTTAATTAAGCGCGGTGCAGCCGGTGGAGACCTGAGCTCTCTTAGAGTTGTCCCAAGACCACCATCACTGGCTGCTGTCCCAGCTCTGCTTCTGGTGCTCTGGGCTTCTCCAAGGATAGAGTTCTGGGTCTAGACACAGGGACACTTGGGACACTTGCAAGTTATGTGAACCTGGGCAAGTCACTTAACCTCTTTTTGCCTCAGTTTCCTTGACTGTAAAATGGGGAGAATAATAGCACCTGCCTCTCAGGTTGTTGTGAGAAACAAATGAGCTATTTGTAAAAATGTGCTTGGCACAGTGGCTGGCACATAGTAGGCACTGCTTATTCCTCACACACAAACACATGTGCGCACACACACACACACACACACAGAGGCTTGTGTGCCTCAGCTCCTAGGACCTTCTCACCCTGGAAGTCTCTCCTATTGAGTTACTCCTGGAGCTTCTATTTTGGAGCCAAGTCCAGGCCAGCCAATATTCTTTCTCCCCCACTTCTGCTTCTGACTCCCTAGATTTATACCCTTCCACACCCCCTTTACTCTCCCACCCCAACCCTGCTTTCAGCTCCTTTCTGTGTGTCGTCTTCCCCTATTCAAATGTAAGGTCCTTCAGACTGGTGTTCGCATCTCCGGTGCTTATCACTGTGCCTGGTATACAGTAAGGGCTTAATAAATACTTGTCTATAAAATGAGGGCGTTGGCCTACATGGCCTCTGCCTTATCTTCTAGATGGCGATTGACAATTTTATGCTCCTTGGACAAGTCACTTAACTTGTCGACCTCAGTAACAATAGCCTCAGAGTTCTGGTGAGGCTCAAGGGAGATCATACGGGTAAAACATTTCACAAAATTTAAAGCCCTCTGTAAATTCAACTATTATAATTCATTATCAATACCTCATTAGCCTCATAGTTTTCCACGAGACTCCGACAGAAATGGTCTTGGGACATATCGCTTTAGGCTGAATCCCCCAGAGGCTGGATAAGCCACCCGTCAGTCGTCTAAGTGGCCTTCCTTCGGGTGGACTTGGGGTCCACGGAGGTCCTTCCCATTCTCAGCCCTGGGATTCTATTTTCCTACCACACCTGACAGCCAACCACCCATGGATTGTGGCAGAGGAAGACGCACCACCTCCTTTCGCGGTTGAACCTTGAAGGTATTAGAGGCAAGGCTGGTCCGCAGTCGGTTTGCACTCAGTACGCCGCAGCCCGGACCAGGTGGCTCATCCCGATCCCTCCCTTTCTGATCTCTTCTTGGCCCGAGATCTCCCTGCAGCCTCCACTCAGCCTTTCCTAAAGTGTGTGTCTGAGCGTGTCAGCCGCCCCACTCAATAAATCCCAGGGGCTCCCTATTACCTCCAGGAGCAAAGAGAAAGCCCTTTGTGGGGTATTTCGAGCTCTTCACAGCCTCACCCCTTCCGATCTTTCCGGTCTTCTCTCCCTTTCAGCTCTCTCCCAGGGCCCCCCAACGCTCATCTTCGGTCCTTTGCATTGGCTGCCCCGCCCCCCCTCCCCGAGACTGCAATGTTGTCCTTCCCCTCCTCTGCCTCGCTTTAAGGCTGGGTCACGGATCGCCTCCTGCAGGGCCTTCCTCAGTTTCCCCAGCCGCTTCCCACAAGGGCTACCCTCCATCTCCTCTGTCTGTACTAGTTAGATGATTTGCCCAGCGTGGCACAGGTGTGAGTGTCAGGCCCAGGATTCCAATCGAGCCCGTCCTCTTTTCACCATACCCAGCTGCCTTGATGAGAGGGGCATCGTCTTCAAGCGGAAGCTATGACCACCTGACCAGAGGCATTATGGACAGAATCCCTCCGAGGTCCCTTCGTGCTCTGAAATTGCAGGCCTTAAAGCTGCCGGGACCCTTGGAGATCACGCCGTCTGCCCCCATTCATTTTACGGATGAGGAAAGGAAAGTCCCCGAGCTTGGTGCCTTCCCCTCCCACAGATATGGAGCGGGTTAGCTCCAGAGCCAAAACTAGAACCAAGGTCTCCTCTGCCCTCCACCTGCCCCAAGTCCATTTTTCTGGCTGTTACAAATCAATTTCATAACCACGGTCATTCAAGACATGGATAGTGACTGGTTAGGGACATCTGCACAGGCTCAAAAGGCCAGGGAACTCCAGGATGACTTTAGATCCTCCCCTAGCCATTCTCCACTTAGCCTGAGCTGCAAAGGGCAGGGGACAGGCCAGGGACAGAATCTGCTCTCCTGTGCCAGCAGATGGCTCACATTAGCTGTATCCTCGCTGTACCACACAGGCTTGCCCTCATCCCCCACCCTCCCTGGGCACTCATTCTGGTTTCCACAGAAGATTGCTCCATCCATCCATTTGTCTTAGTGATAATTTTACACCGCTTTGGGGCTGGATTTTCTGCGTGATCTATGGGTCCCCAGCTCATGCCTATATCGGGCTTAGAGGCGTTTTATCACCCCTAACCTCACCTTGGAGCAGCCTTAAAAGTGTTTACTTAATTCAGCCCCTGGCTCCAATTGACCTTTTGTGAGCTGGCAAGGATTTTGTGTCCCAAGGATCAGCTTGGAGCCGATGGCTTGGGATACTGAAGCCTCTGAAATGTCATCCGGGCCAACACCCTCCTTTTGCAGAGGTCGAGAGCACACGGACAGGATTCAATTCAGTGTTCAGCTTCCCAAACACTTAAACACCTGCAGTGTTGCAGGCTCTATTGTTAAGAGTGCAAGGCCAAAAATGAAACAATCCCTGTTCTCAGTCAGTCCACAATCATTTATGAAGCACCTACTAAGTGCCAGGCCCTGGTATCAAAGATGAACATACAAAAACCAAGCATCCCTGCCTTCAAGGAGCTTCCATTCTCATGTACTCATAGCTCTTTTAGGCACCCTTTTCATAGCAAAGTCTAGCAAGTTCTTGTTTCTGCAGATGGAAGAAAGTATGACCTTGATCCAAAATGATCAGTTAGCCAATAAACATTTATTAAGCACCTACTATGGGCTGGGTACATATGATCATGGCCATCATGGTTGCAATGAAACGAACTTGTTTTTGCTACATTAAACTCATTTCCTTTTTGGGATCTTGGGTTCTAAAGAGCCCCCTCTCCAACCTTCCTCTACCCCACTGTTCTGGCTGCACTCCCTCTCCCCACCCTTCCCACCCCAGGAGGGCAGGCACCACCAAGGCAGTGACTAAGACTTCTCTGGATTTTGTGTCTCCCCCAGTACTCATGGGGTAGGGACTCCCACTTAATTCGAGGGGTCTAGGTTTTGCTTTTGTTGGGTTTTTTTAAGGAACTAGGCAGTTCTGGTCAGGATACCAGAAGAGAGAAGGACCAAATGTCAAAACATTTGAGAAGGCAGCCTCTATTGAAAGGCGAGGGATAAATAATGACCCTAAGAGCCACAAAAACAATCATCATAGCTGCTACTTATGTGTTAGGTCAAGTTTGTTAAAGCACTTTACATTCAGTATGACACTTGAACCTCACGATAATCCTGGGGGCAGTTATTACAGGAATTATTAGCCTTATTTTACAGAGGAAGAAACCAAGGCTCAGGCAGGTTATGTGGCCTGTCCATGGTCCCACAGCTCTTAAAGCAGAGTCAGGTTTCTAACCCAGTCCCTAAAACTCCAGCTCCAGCACTCTTCCTTATTAGATCATGGTGGTCTCTGATTTTGTGCCTCAAAGGCACTCACTACACCTGACAACCAGGAGATGCCATAGAAATAGTAATCTGGATTTCAGCCAAGCATCTGATAAAGTCTTTCATGCTATCCTTGTGGACAAGATGAAAAGCTGTGGGCTGGTTGATAGCACAGTTAAGGGGAGTTGGGGCCAGCTGCCTGATCAGACCTGAGGTGCTCCCATGAGTGGATTCTAAACCTTGGCAGATTTCAAAGTGGGAGGGAGAAAAAAAACCCTCCTTTGGTGATTCTAGTTACTCCTTTATGAGTTCAAATCGGGCATGCTTTAGGTAGTTCTGAGTTACCTGTGATGGTATTCTGAAGGACAGAAGGAAGAAATCATTTCAAGTTCTTTCCTCTTTTGGGTAGCGTCTTTGGGGGTGTTACATCATGAAGGACTTGCTGCTAGATCTCAGATAATACTATAAAGCAATAATTATCAAAAACTAGTGGGACTGTATAAAACACACACACACACACATACACATGCATGCGTGCGCGCGCACACACACACACACACACGCATGAAAAAAAATCAATGGAACAGGAAGAGAAAATGCAAGATGAAAACCAAAGGCAGACAATAGACTACTTTGACAAATCCAGGATCAAAAAACCTTGGGTAAGGGGACCGCTAGTCGATAAACTGTTGGGAAAATTGAACAGCAGCATGGCAAAAACGGGATTAAATCCATCTCTCACACTCTGTACAACCATATGTTCCAAGTGGATCGATGATCTAAATTAAAAAAATAACACTTCCTATGTTGTAAAGTCTTTGTCCGGGGATTTTCAAAGAGCTTCTTGAGGATGTTTTGGACATGAATTATTCTGATGAAACATGTTGACAGTCTGCGCGATATCGTGTGGCATGGTGAGTAGGCTGTTGGCCCTGGAATCAGTGAGACAGACTTACAAAACCCTCCTCTGTCATCATTAGGTAGGCAGCCCTGGGCAGATCGCCTCGTCTCTCTAAAGCTCAGTTCTTTTTTCTGTAAAATCAGGGTGATACTGCCTGTAGTCGTGACCCCATAGGACTGCTGAGTTTCTAGTATATGGTGTGCCAAAAGGGTTTTATAAGCCTTAAAGGGCTATGCAAACATTAGTTTTCGATACCAGATTCTGCTGCTTATGTTACTGTCCTCATGCATCCCCTCTCTGGGAATGAAGGTACCCCACTGAGTACCCACACGGCTGGTGTTTGGGCCATCCCTCTCCTGGATCCTGACAAAGGCACCTTGGTTCCCTGAAAGAAAAAAGAGCAGCAGAACCTGGGCCCTGAGCTAAGTGGGAATCCCCACACCGTGCCTGGATGAACCTGCATCGTGCATGGCACTAGGTTAGAACTTTCTAATGCAAGGGGAAAAGCGGTGACAAGTCTTTATTAAGCAGTGGCTGCGTGCAGGGCACTGTGCTCTGGCTGGAGGAGATACCAAGTCTAGGGACATCCCAGGCTTTGCCTTAGGGGTGCTCACACAGCCATAGATAATGTCTTCTGATATGCACATACTCAGTGGCATCAGGAGTCACACAGACGGAGCCCCAACGTTCCATAACCTTCCCAAGGTTGACCATCTTATCACATGTACTTTCTGTTCTGGCCAAACTGGATGACCCATAAACTCTTCCCTACTGGGCACCTGGAATGCCTTCCCCAATGTCTCACAGCTCCAGCACTGCCCCCTCCATGCAGCCTCCTTTCTTCACTCCAGCCTCAAACGTTTTCTCCCATCTCTGAGGTACCAAGGTGTTTCGTTTGTATCATCATCCTTGAGATTTGACTGGAACCTATTTTGTGGCCTTACATCAATGAGGTAAGCTCATGGAGAACAAGAGACTATGTGAAACCTATCTCTGTATCTTCCTTAATTCCTAGCAGAGTGCCCTGCACATAGTAGGGACACAATTACTGTTGGTTGAAAGAAAGAATGAATACTTTACATTCTAATGTGGAAAATGTGGGTTTCACATCGATTCTGGTGTTCACACAGAGCTATTTGGGGAAGACAAAGACTTAATAAGGCTTTGCCTCTCTCTGTTGATGTCCAACCCTCTTCACCCCTTGCTCAGGCTTCCCTCACCTCTCCTCTTATGGTTTGAAAGGTGTGGGATTTGGGTGAGAGGGAAGGGAGGGAGGAAGAGTAGTAGGAAGGTGTAGCCACTAAGAAGGAGGCTGGCGGGATGAATGCACCTCCAGCATCAGTAGGGGCAGCCTTCTCCATCCTCCTCTTCCCAACTTCACCTCACCTTGGATTAACATCTCTCACTGGATGCAATCAGAGGCTGCCAGAGCTGCAAGAGGCCTTAGAGATCACTTAGACCAACCTGCCCATTTCAGAGAAGAGAAAACTGGGCCCAGAGAGGGCAAGTAGCTTGGACAAGGTCACACACAGCTAGTGTCAGATCCGAGTCCAGCACGCTTGATCATCAAGTTTCTACAAGTCTAAATTGCTCAGCTACGTTGCACATGGTCTGCACTCAGTATTATACACAGGGTAGTTCCCACCCTGTGCCCAAGGGCATGTAACCTCCCTCAGGCAGGGTCTGTGTCCCGCTGATCTTTAGTGTTTGCTCTGTTGAAGAAAGTCAGAACAACTGCATTTCTTCCCTTGGGTGCCACCTTCAGAACCATAACAAGGAACTATTGGTTCTGAGGTGAGTTGATCTGAGTGTGGAGAGAGTGAGAGGGAGGTCAGTGACTTCAAGGACAGCCTGGCAGCAGGGGCAGGAGTGTATGGAGAGGGGAGGGGCTTCCTCTAACAGCCCTAGAGAGAAAGGTGGCCCCCAAGAGGCAATGATAACAGCTAACGTTTATACAGCACCTACTAGGTGCCAGGCACTTTGTTCTTTCATCTGATTCTCACAACAACCCGAGAAGGTAGGTGCTGCTATCATCCCCATTTGGCAAAGAGAAAACTGAGGCAGGCAGAGGTTAAGCAGCTTGCTCAGGGTCACCAGATAGTAAATGTCTCAGGCCAGATTTGAACTCAGATCTTCTTAACTCCAGGCTCAATGCTCTGGGCACTGTGGCGGCCCCTTGGTACCAGAGCACTGAAGCAACAATGAGTAAAGTTTGTTTAATGAGAAAACTGGTTAACAAGGGCAGGGCACAGGATTCGACCGCCTGACTGAGCCAGCCAGCACAGGCCACAAAATGAGGCCAGGAGGAAGAACCGACTCCCTCCCCTCCCCCTTGTTGGCGCCCTGGGCCAAAGCCCTAATTGCCTTCTGCAGGTTACTCCATTCCCATTTCTAATAGGAGTGGGAAGTGAAGGAGAAAAGATTAAAAATACAGGAACTCCGTGTTGTACATTCATAAACGTGAACTTGGGGCATCTTGGCGCTGAAACAAAAGCCAGATTTCCTGATTCTCAAGTCTCTGCATTCCTTCAGCACTCAGCCCTGTCAGCCTGGGACGCAAGTGTGTCCTGGCCAGTTATCAAATTAACCACCTCATAATCTAAAGGCAAGTATGAGCTCTCCAGTCCCAGTCATCTCGCCATTCAATACTCCAGCTTTATTGATCAATAAACTATTGGATTGTTAATATATTTAAGGCATACTTAAAGTCAGCCAGGAAAAAAAGGCTATTAACAAAATTTCTCTGTAAGCGTGTCTTTAATTTCATCTGTCATTTTGTATTTCATCCTCATGGCTGACGTTGTAAAGATCTTAATCCGTAAAGGTTGAACAAAGAGGGCTGTGGTGTCAGGAATAAGTCACCCACGTCCTAGGATAGAGCTTCAAGACCGAATGCAGCCCCTTTATTATTACGGCCACAGGTATTACTTCCTGTCACAATGGCACAAAATGTGCCAAAGATCCTGCAACAGAAACAAAGCAAAGTTAGTTTGAAAGTGATGGCCATTCGCCATAGTGATGATCAGTGTTAGTTATTGGATGGATACCTTTGCTAGCCTTTCCAAATGCTTTTCATAAATATTCTGTCTTTCTGGTGCAGAACAAATATGTAAAGGAAACATCCATTCTGGAGGAATGCTATGGGGGTGGGGGGACGAGATGGCTCATAAATGTGCATGTGGCCAAATGGACTAGACATGAAACTGATAACATTTCTTTTTAAAAACTAATTTCCAAAGCAGTATGTCACAGACCATGAAACATGGCAGAAATAAGCCCATCCCTGAGAAACGATGACTCTTTCCACTATCCTTGGTCAAAACTATTTGGGATGTGTCAGGGAAGCCTTTTTTTTAAGACAACCTTGCAGATTGGCTTTCCCGAGATATCATCTTGTGAACACTACCCCACGCTGGCAAAAATGCTCATCAGCTCAGTTAGACTTTTGGAGTGTCAGCGATAATATATCTGATGGCAATTAACGGAAAGACAATTAACACAGTTTGAATTAAACTGACTTTGGTATTTCTTTTAGATTCGTTTGGTCTAATTTCTTTCAAGACCTGGATCAATGGAACCAGTAGATTTCATGTAAACAACATCGAAACAGTTGTCATTTCAGGGGGAATCCAAAATACAAACCAAATGTTTAGGGAAGCATGATATAAGGCAGAAAAGGAGGTTGGAGTTAAGCTGCAGGGTCGCAGAATCAGAAATTTGTACACTCCCTCTCTCAGCACCCAGCATTTTCTCTACCTGTCCCCCCATTCCTGGAACACTGTACTCCTCCACTCTGACTACTGATCTCCCTGTCTTCAAGTGCCAACTAAAATCCCACCTTCTACGGGGAGTCTTCCCCAGTCCCTCTTAATGCTTTCCTTCCATTAATTATCTCCTAATTATCCTGTATACAGCTTGCTTTGTATACATTTGTTTGCATGTTATCTGCCCTATTAGACCATAAGCTCTTTGAGGACAGGGGCTGCCTTTTGCCTCTTTTTATCTCCCTACACCTTATCACAGTGACTGGCATACAGTAGGTGCTCAATAAATGTTTATTGAATGAATGAATGTGTGTGTGGTATAAAACTCTATCCTTCTGTATTAGAAATGATCATTGGAAGCTCATGAAGGGTGGGTTGTAAAAAAAGAGAGAGAGAGAGAGGGATTAGTGACAAGAAGACCAGTTAGGAGGGTATTCAAACAGCCTAAGCAAGAATAGACAAGAGCCCCAGCTAGGATTGGCATGTTGAGGGTGGAGAAGGGGAGACAGAGGTGCTTAAGAGAATTGACAGAATTCCTGTGCAGATTGGCTATGAGAAGGGTGGGGTAAGTGAAGGAAAAATCAAACTTGACTCTATGACTGCAGGCCTGAATGGCTGGAAGACGGTGGCGTTGTAATAGCTAACATTTATATATCGCACAGTATATGAGCCCATTAGATTTTTTAATTGGCATCGCATCTAATCTTTTGAATTAATTTATACCTCACTGCCATCTTTGCTCTATTGGCTTGACCTAGCCATGGTCATCGGACAGGTCTCCATTTTTCACTTCCTTTATTTCTGTTAAATTAGTTTTGTACTTAAGTATTATGTGTGAGACACATTTTATGTGTATTAAGTCATTTGATCCTCACAACTCTGGGATTGTTCGCACTTTACAGATGAGGAAACTGAGGTTGAGTGAGACTAAATGACTTGCCCAGGATCGCATAAAAGTGTCTAGAGCAGGATTTGAACTCAGATCTTTCCTGACTCCAAGTGTCACACTCTACTGCCTGCACCACCTAGCTACTCAGAGAAATATAAAAATTAGAGGGAGGTGCAGGTATGGGTTGGGAAGATGGAGAGTTCAGTTTTAGACATGCTGCATTTGAGGTTCTAGACTCAGTAGGCACTTGAAAATATGGACCTGGAGCTATGGGGAGAGGTTGGGAGTATAATCATGGATTTGGGAGTCATCTGCATAGAAATGATCATGGAGCCGTGGAAATGGACATGGGTGGAAGGGAGAGAGCCCGGACCAGAACATAGAGGAGCAAAAAGGACAGAGAAGTAGCAGTGGAGTGGGGGGGGGGGTGTGTGATAATCATGAGAGCGCAGGGTTAGAAGCCAAGTCAGAAGCAACTCTAAAGAGAAAGGGGATAAAGACAGGAAGAAAATTGAGGGAGAGCTCACAAGGAAACTCCTTCCTTGGCATCACCATCCAAAAACCCACCAGAGCGATGCCCTGTTCAGAACCTTCAGCAATGAGCCCCCCATGACTGCCAAGAGAACTTTCAGGCCCCTCAGCCAGCCCACAAGGTCCACATCAGCCCAGCTGCAGGCTGCAGTCTCAGCCTTCATTCAAATCAATCCTTCCAAGCACTTTGGCTTCTAAGGAAACCAGCCTCAACCTTCTACCTCCCACCTCCACGCTTGCTTCACACCCCTCATCTCTACCTTTCTCAGAATCCTTCCCTTACTTCAAGGCTCAGTTCTGGTGCTGCCCACCCCCAGGGTCCTCCTTTCCCAGCTGTTAGCTCTTTCTCCCTCTGCCATATTATTGCATTTACTCACCCGGGCATGTTCTATATCCTTCCAGTAAGTCCATTAGCTCCTTGAGGCCAGGGATTGCTTTCATTTTTGACTCTGTATCCCCAGGGGCAGGCACAGTATCTTGACTATATTAAGTGTTTAACTAATGCCTGTGAAATATGGAAACCAAATGCCCCAAAGAAGCAAAAGAATATGGAATAGTCAAGAAAAAATGTAAATGGCTCAAGTAAAATACAAAATCCCTTGATTGTTCTGATTGCCTTTATCATCCCTGTAACTTCTCAGACTCAGATGCCTCCCCCAGCCACAGCTCTCTTTATGACTTGTCTTCCCTTATTTGAACAGGAGTTCACTAAGGGTTGAGACTCTCACTCTTTGTATTTGCATCTCCAGCTCTTAGCGTAATGCTTGGCACACAGCAAGCTCTTAATAAATGCTCTTCATTCACCAGTCAGTCATTCAAAGAAATGAACAAACCACAAAAGAATTCTCAAACCATGAAAAAATATATTTATAGAATAAAAGAAACAGAGTTGAAAATGTCAGAAGAAAAATATATTGGATCAACTATATATAGAATTGGAGATACTTAGCCTGGAGAAAAGAAAACTGGCATTGAGAGTAGGATGGGCGATGGGGAAGCTGTTGACCCCAACAACTTTTTCCAGGCTTAATTGGGGAATTAACTTGTGGGCTGTTTAAATTCATATTAATATATTACTTCATATTTTCTGCTTGAGAGTAAATCTGGCTGGCGTGTGGTTTGTAAGTTAACACTTGCACAAGTGTATACGCATACATACACATATACAACACTCAGCTGATGTTGCCCACAGCCCAAGAATTCCTAGCTATAGCACTGCAATGATACGTAGTTTCAGAAATGCTGTCTATATCAATCAGCCAAGAAAGAGAAATTAAAGAAATCTGCTTAAACAAAAAGAAGGCTAAAGCATTTTAGCGGTATTATGGTGTATTTAGAGAACCCAGGAGGCTTCATGAAAGAAATGAATCAATATAACAAATGGTTGTAGCAACAGAGTGAGACAGAAGATATGCCCACAAAAGATCACCAGCATTTCTATAAATCACTAACAGAAATGAGTTGGAGAGGATAGAAAGTAAAGATCCCATATGTTATATACAGAGTAAGTGCTTAAGAGATCCTTGCTGAATTGAATGAATGACAAAATCTATTCAAATACTTGGTAATTAACATACTAAGACATATAATACTTAAGTATAAAACTAATTAAACAGAAATAAAGGAAGCAATAAATAACTAGAGACACCCAATGTTCATAACTAGGTCGAGGCAATATAGCAAAGATGGCAGGGAAGTGTAAATTAACTCGAAGATTTAATGCAATACCAATAAAAATATCCAATGGGCTAGTAAAGTCATTTTAAATATTTAAAAAGGTGAGCAAAGTAGATATTAATACACAGGGGAATTGTGAAGGAAAGGAAGTGGGGGAACTTGTCTTACACAATCTTAAATTACATTGGAAAGTTATCAAAAATTATCTGGTGTTCTTTTTTTTTAAGAACTAAATTTACAGTACAGAGGACCATAACCCAGAATTGGCAATAAAAGCATAAACAAGTGTCTTATCAGTCCAGCATCACAAAAGCCTGGGGAAAAAAATCAATATTTGATTTAAAAAACTGCTGGGAAAATTGGATAGCAGCATGGCAACAAATGGGATTAGAGAGGCCTCTCACACCATATACTATAACAAATCCTCACTGGATCAATAAGTTACATTTGTTAAAGGCACACATCAGGAGAATGAGGAGTTAGTCCACAGAATTTGATGTCACAGAGAGGTCAAAGTGAATGGAAATTGTAAAACATGGTCACTGTAGCTAGTCATAAGGTCACTGATGAGAATGAGAATGAAAAAGAAGCTGCATTGGGCTGATGGGAATGAAAGCCAGATCACAGGAACTTAAGGAGCAGATACAGACCAAGGCTAGGCTATTCTTTCTAGTAGTTTGGCCATGAAGAAGAAAAAATTAGGATGACTGCTTTAAAAGATAGTGGTGTGGAGCAGCTAGATGGCCCATCAGTCCTGGAGTCAGAAAGACCTGAGTTCAAATGTGGCTTCAGACACTTACTAGCTATGTGACCCTGGGCAAATCACTTAACCCCAATAGCCTCCAAAAAGAGACAGAGACAGAGAGACAGATAGACAGATGGAGAGAGGGAGGGAGGGAGATGTGGGGGGCCGGAGAGAGAGAGAGAAAGAGAGAGAGAAATCAGAAAAAATAATTCTTTTCTAGGACAGGGTGATATGACAGTACTGGATAAAAAAGTCCAGGGAAAAAGTAAGGGGACAGGGAGACACGAACACAGTTGTAGGCTCTGGGGAAGGAAGCAGCATAGAGGGAGGGGTTGAAAATTCATGAAAGAACCTTATACTCTTCGATCCTCATTCCTCTTCAGGCTGTGATCCAGACTTTCTCTATAGAGACCTAGAAATCCTTCATCCTGGAAGCGTGTTCCAGCCCTGAAATTCATACCTTAGAAGTATCCTCCACCTCAGCTCTTCCAAAACCTCCGTTTAAGGATGGCCCCTGGGCCTGCTTCATTTCTGTCCTCTCTAAGCTGCTCTCTAGACTTTCTTTACCATGCCCACTCCATTCCCAATCTCAAAATTCTTCCTCAACTACTTTTCAGTTCCCTTTTACATATTCTCTTCCTCCATTAGAATATAAACTCTCTAAGGGCAAGGATTGTCTTTCTGCTTGTATTGGTATTTCCCTAGCTTAGCACCATACTGAACATAGTAGGTGTTTAATAAATGCTTATTGGTCTACTGTTGACTGAGTGACTGACTGACAGCAAAATATTAATTGCAGCAGTTTTTTGTGATAACGAGGTGCTGGGAACAAGCCCATTGAGTGGGAGATGGCTAAACAAGTAAGCTGTGCGTGAGTGTGACAAGATGTCATTGTGTCTTCAGAAATGACAAATGTGAAGGACACACGAAAGATGCACACGGACTGTTTCAGAGTGAAAATGGAGCAACAGCAAAACCCAAACACTGCCTAATTATAAAGACCAGGCTCATCCCCAAAGAAGGGGTGAAAAAAGTCTTTGTAGAGGTTGGATTAATTATAATCACTAACATTGATACAGCGCTTGCTCCGTGCTGTTATTTTTTGTATGTATTGCATATGTATTAATGTTTTTATGGTGCAGGCTCCTTGGGGGCAGGAGGAAGAGGAGGAAGGAGAGGAGGAGGAAGACAATGGTAGTGAAAAAAGAGAGCTAAATCTGCTATCTAGAGGCAAATCGTTTAACCTCTTGGACCCCAATTGTATTGTTATGTCTGTTCATGGTGTGGTTGTTGAGTAATTGTTGTCCAGCGGAAAGAGGACTAGATCCAGAGGGCCTGCTATCGATTCAGATCATGCCTACAAATGGAACTTTGGAGAAGGCCCTTCCCCTTCATGGGGCCCAGTTTCCTCCTCTGTGAAACAAGGGGATTGGACCAAATGGCCTCTAAGTTCCCTTCCAGCTCTAAATCCATGGTCCTGTGATCCAGTATCTCTTCTCTCTAAACCTCAGTTACTTCTTCTATAAAATTAGGGAGTTTAACTAGGTGGCCTCGAAGGTCCTCCCAGCTCTAAATTTGTGATCCTATGATCATATAAGGTCACTTGGCCTCCCTGGGCTTCAGTTTCCTCATGGATGAAATGAAGGGGCTGGGTTAGGTCTGAGGTCCCTCCAGCTCTCCATTTATGACTGTTTGATCCTTAGTGGCTCACTCAGCACATGGAAAACAGTAGACACTTAATAAATGCTTGTAAAGCTAAACTGAACAGAAGGATCTGTGATTTCATCAGAGTGGGAAACTCACATTGTGGGAAGTCCCTCCACCTAGGCAGATCACCTTCTAGAAGTCAAATCCAAGCGAGTGGCCAGAATCTCAGAGAGGGTAGGTGACATCTCCCAGCTGCTCTATACTTGACAGCAGGTCTTGAAATCATTCTTCCCAACTCTAAGCCCAGCACAGCATCTACCACAGCATGCTGCCTTCCTCTCTGTTTTTTACAGGAAATGTTTTAAGGAGATTGCCTTCCTGGGAACAGTTCTGAGAACTTGAAATTACACACCAACAAACCAG
Organism: Trichosurus vulpecula; assembly: GCF_011100635.1. Taxonomy (NCBI): domain Eukaryota; kingdom Metazoa; phylum Chordata; class Mammalia; order Diprotodontia; family Phalangeridae; genus Trichosurus; species Trichosurus vulpecula. The sequence goes on along the minus strand of NC_050580.1, from coordinate 10,365,378 downwards.
TAGACCTTGATGCCTGAATGAAGAGTCACGTGGCATAGCAGGTCTGGGGTGGGCAGATGGGGTGGGAGCCTAGCTTTTCTTCCTGCCTGTGCAGCTCTGACCAAGCCACCTGCCCTCTCTGGTCCTCAGGGTCATCTGTAAAATGAGGGGCTAGACCAGCTGATCTCTCAAGCCCCTTCCACCTCAGAGCTGCTAATGGCACAAAATATAATGAGAATGTTCTGAGCTAACAGGAAAAGATACAGAACGTCTTCTTTTTTTCTTAACACAATTTGACTTTGCTCATTATGAAATAATGAAACATTCTTTAATCCCATTCTAAAACAAATGGGATTCAATGAGCAGCAGAGGAACACTTGTGTAATGATAGAAGGGGCTGGGGCATTGAGCCCACTGGCATTTTAAACAGCGGTGTGGGATTTTTAGTAATAAAACTGAGGGCGTGTCCATGAAATACGTTTTGTGATAAATAGAAACATGATGGACAATTAAATTAGCTCAGACTTGGGGTGTAGCTCCTACTGTATGTGGGAGGATATAAGGGCTGATTGGATTATTGAATAATTGCTGCTGAAATGTGTCCCCAATTAAAGGTCAGAGATTAACTGGGAATCCGAAGAAGATAGGACAAAAAACAGAAGCCAAGTGAAAAGAGTTTGACACAAGATACTGGGGTCTGTCTACAAAATCCTATCACAAACCATCCAAAGGAGCAAACAGTTTGGCTACTGATTCCTTGGGTGTACAGAGCGTCTACACCTGCCCTCTTGTGGTACACTTCAGTAAGACCAACTAGAAAGTACTTTTAACATCTGTTGAAACAAAGTTTGGGGTTGTTGTTGTCATTGTTTTGAGACCCTCTCCTAAGTCTTAATGTCCATGCAAGTCTACAGAATGTCTGTCTAGACCTTCCAGTCATCACTTGCTGCCAAATAAACTCTTGTTCAGTTGTTCAGTCATTTCCAACCCTTTGTGACCCTGTGGACCATACTGCCCATGGGGTTTTCTTGGTAAAGATAGTTGAGTGGTTTGCCATTTCATTCTCCAGTGGATTAACTCTCCAAATATATTATCCCTCCTCTATCGTCCTGAACAGTTTCTAGCACTCTGATCCTCACACTCAAAGCAAAGATGGTTTATGATTCACTCATCCATCCATCCATCCACCCATCCATCCATCCATCCAGGCAGCTGGAAATGAAATCAACATTTATTGTGGTTGAAATGATTTGGGGATAGTTCTGCTCCACTGAAATCTAAATCCCACCAAGTTGTGTCCACAATGGCCAAGTAGAACATTCTCAAACATCAGATTTGACTGACATAGACAGCCCATCTGACACCTCTGGTGGTTTTCTTAATAGAGGGCTTAAATTATCTGAAAAATCACTCCACCTCTCTACCTTACCTATATGGAAACCACTTAAAGTGAACAAACTAAAATAAATGATGGAAAAAAATGAGAAATAAAACAGCCCCCTCAAGGCATATCAAGAAACGTGTTAGAGTTTTCAGTAGATGTTTAGCATTTAGGAATAATAAGAAGTGATATTTGCATAACATCTTGATGTCTGTAAGGAGCTTTTCCATGCATTACCTTGGTTGATCCTCACAGGATTCTTTGAAGCGTGGGCCCAGCGTGTTTCATCTTAACTTTATAGAAGAGGAAACAAAGGTTGTGACTGCCCAGGAAATGTCCCTGCTGGGTTCTGAGTCTGGGCTTTCCAAATCCGTGTCAGGTACTTCAAGCTGACCTTTGTTCCTCTCTAAGAAATAATATTTGTGTGTGCTTTTAAAAACTGTTTTATTGGTTAACTTTCAGGAACAATGAAATATGATAGAATGAGCTATTTGCATGATCTTTTTAAAAAGTACTGCTCTTAGAAGGATCAGTGAGTTGTTTTAAAGCCCCAAAGACTTCAGGGAACCAGGAAATTAAACTTTTCCTTTATTAGCTTTGGACTTTCCCATAAATGGATTCAACTCTACCTGGGTTGTCGGCAATGGAAAAAAGGCACAGTTTAAACAAAAGACAGTCCAAGTGTCCTGGGGCTGGCTGGTCCCTGATTAATTAAGCAATAAGGCAAGACAGTGTTTTATGGGGGTCATTAATTCACGCTGAGGGGAACTTCCAAGAGGCCGGCGATTGTTCCTTTGGCCATAAGGTCCTTTATTTTTGAGGTTCAAATGTTAAGGGGAAAAAAGCATCAGGAGAGAAGGATTTATCCCTATCCGGTCACTTCAGGGAAGGAAGGCTCAGGGGGAATTGTAAATTTGCAGGATGAGAGCTGGTCTGCAAAGCCAAGAGACCTCTGCAGATCCTCAGGCTTGAGGTGCCTGAAATAATACTGCAGAACTCAATGAGGGGAGAGAAAGCAGCCCCAGGCTTTCCCATTTCTCTGTTTAAATGTATATTGAACAGAGAAGAGAATCTGAGCTGTTCCTTGTACTGACCCCCATCTGACTCATTATATTTTTGAATATTCATAGGGTTTGAGGGAATCATTGGATCCCGATTCAAAGCAGACAGGGACCTGAGAAGCTGTTGACTCCACACACCTCTGTACCGCCCCCCCAATACACACATATTATATAGAGGAAGTGACTTACCCAAGCTCATGCAAAGATTAAGTGGAAAGCCAGGTTCTGAATCTAGCTTTTCTCCTTTCCAGTACAGCCCTTTTCCCCCAAGAGGCTATGTCATTAGGACAAATTCCACCATGCTAAAATGGGAGATCTAAGGGTGTATGTGTAGACACAAAGATTGGACAAAATGTAGTCTGTCACCCCCAGAGATCACAGTCTGGTAAAGGAATGTCTCCTGGCCACCTCTGACTTGGGGGCTGAGGCTGAAGCCAGGTGGTCTGACTTTGACAGTGGCTCCACTGAGAGGTTGCTCTATGGTCCTTCAATGGGGGAATCGTTACTGACACTTGTAGAGCTCCAAAGCTGACACAGTATTTCACACCCATGATTTTGGCCGAGCCCTTCAACAACCCTGAGAGGCAGATGCACAGGCATTGCATCGCCCCTACTTTATAGATAAGGAAGCAGAACAGTGAGGTGATTTGTGTGTGAGGTAAATAAAATGTGAAGACTTCACAGGGAAGATACGTATATATATATATATATATACTGAGAAATGTTTAAAAAATCAAGAAATAGGGAAATAGGGAAGTGGAAAATTCTGAGGCCATGAGAGTCTGATGGCTCAGCCTCTGGGAAAGTTTACCCTGAAACTTTTTGTTCTTTCTTCTGGTTCTGGTTTAAAGATTTGCTCAGTAAGAATAGGGTCACTGTGACCTGCTTTCCTTCACTGTAAAAGTACTGTAGAAGAATGGAGAGGGTCTCCCTCTCCCCTTATCCTATTCTCCTTCTTCAGATTTATAGATGTCACCTCAGTTGTAATCATTAACTAAGGGAATGGGAATTGGAGTTTCTGTGCCTCGATTTCCCGGTTCTTTGTCTAGCTTTTGTGCTCAGATTGTAAGCCCGCCTCCCAGCCAATGGTGCGAAGGGTCAGAGGTGGGCGGGAATTCTCTTGTGTCAGGTATAATTATGGGTGCTTTGCCCCTTGTAAAGCACTTCCCTTGCTAGATCTGTTCTAGCAGAGGATGCCCTATTCCTGAGAATTGAATAAAATTTATTTCTGTTCCCACCCTGAGATGGCTCCTTATTGTAAATTTAATTGGTGAGGGTCTTTCATCCCACACATTTGTCTACAGTCGCACTATTAGCCAGTAGTGGGGATGGGGTTTGAATCCAGATGCTGCTGATCCCAAGTCCTGTGCTCACTCTCTCCACTAGGCAGAACAACCCGACATCCTCCCCCTCACCATGCCCATCATGAGTCTTTTATAAACTCTTCTAATGCTCATGCCCACAGAGTCCACTTCACGGTTGCTGCTGCCACTAGAGAAACACCCAAGACTCAGAGGTCCACGCGCAGACTTTGTAAAAGGACCATAAATCGTCACACTAATTGACATGTAAATAACCGTCTCGATGCTACTTGCACATCTGATTCATAATGACAATACAACAAACAGTTATGAAGCACCTACTATGTGCTAGGCACTGTGCTAAGCCTGACAAGTCAGTGTTGTTGGCCACGAGGGAGCAGAGTATGGATTAGCAGTAGGCAGAGCTGGGATTTCCAGGGCACCCCTTGTTCAAGTAACTCCTCCTGTCTCTGCTCACCGTAAAGTGGGGGTGACGATGATGGCCGTCCATCAAGAGAACACTGCCCCTCCCCAAGAAGCTAGCTTAGCTCAGCATTTCTTGTTTCTCCTTTGGAATCTCCATGGTGATTCTGTTGGAGACTGACCTGGCATGGGATTCATCCCCAATGCAGTCTTAGCCTGAGACTTCCCTGAATCATGAGCGCCCTGAAAGATGTCTAAACTTCATCGCGTGCTCTGGACCAGCATCCACTTACGAGTTCATGAATCCCCATCAAGGTTCCTTTTACTAGATCAGCCAAAAATTAATAGTACAAAGAAAAAATGGATCATCAGGTGGTTCAGTAGATAGAGTTCTGGGCCTGGAGACCTGAGTTCAAATCTGACCACAGACACTTACTAGCTGTGTGACCACAAGCAAGTATTTAACCCCTTATCTGTAAAATGAGCTGGAGAGGAAAATGGCAAACCCCTCCAGCATCTTTGCCAAGAAAAGACCAAATGGAATCACAGAGTCAGAAATGCCAGAACAATAAAAGTAAAAACCATTTAGTCATTAAATGGCATAGAAAAATCAGTAACAAGAAAAGCCATGACCACCACCACCACCATATACAGAGGGGTAGACTTGTCATGGAATCCCACAGCAAACCACCTCCCAAATCCCAGATCAGGAGACCCTCCCCCACCCACTCTTTGGGTGGTAGGAGAAGAAAGCCAATTGTATCCGCTACCAAATTGCCCTCCACCTAGTACCTTCCCTCAGGGAGATTACCTTCCGTTGACTCCCACCCCCAACAAGTTATCTTCATCCGGCTTTTTCTTCCAGACTCTCATCTATACAGTTCTCAAGCTGGGATCAATGAACTTAAAAATAAAATTTAATAACTACACTTCTATTTACTTGGATTCCTTTGTAATCACATGTGTTCTATTTTATGTAACCTAAAAAATTATTCTGAGAAAGGGTCCATAGGTATCACCAGACTGCCAAAAGGGTCCATGACATAAAAAAGTTGAAGAATCCCCGACCTAAGGGGAACCTGCTCCTTCCTGAGGAGTCTCACTCCTCCTTCTGGACCGATCTCATTGTTAAGAGTTTGTCCTGAAACCAGCCTCAATCTTTTTCCCCCACTTTCCCTCATTGCTTCTAGTTCTTCTCTTTGGGGCCCAGCATGACAAAGCTAGTTCCTCTTCCATATAAAGCCCTTCAAAATCATAGTGGCCTTTCTCTTTCTGGCTTAAGAAGCTAGCTAGACATAGAATATCTCATCCCATTGTTAGCTTTTGCGATGATATGACCAGCCACACTAGAGATAATACGTCTATTTGAGCTCAAGGGAGGCTTTGCCTTTAAAAAATATTACCAGGTTCCTGCTCAGTTTGAGGATGTAATCTATTTGGCTTCTGTTCTGGGAATTCAATCATAACTCTGTTGTCTATGTAGTTAGACAGTATATGGCAGGAAGAGTCATTGAGGTCTGAGTTGCTGAGTGTTCTAAGAACTTGTATAAATCTTATATATGCAGAAAATAACAAATTTGGAAATATTTTTGGGGGCGGAGGGGCAGAAAGGACAACACCCATCTCATAGGGCTGCCAAGTTAACAAAGTACTTTCTTGGCAACAATTTCATGAAATCAGCATGGTGGGTTTTCTTAACCCCATTTTACAGATGAGGGAACTGAGGTCAAAAAAAGGGCAAAGTCACTTGTTGAAGGTCACTCAACCAGTGATTATCAGAGCAGGGACTCCAGAAGGGTCTCCTAGCTCCCAAACTAGTTGTTCTTGGTTACCATTTTAGGCTTTCTTATAAAGAAACCCTGGGGGATACCAAGCTGATCCACATCACAAGCCCACAGTTGAGTGAGTGGATTACACTTGCCTTCATTGCATTTATCCAGTGAGTCACACTGACAGGGGGCTGATTTGTTTTTTAATATTTGGGGGATTATTTTGGTGTCTCTGTAGTGTGTTTACTTAAACACTCTGCACCAAATGAGCTGTTTTTGCTTGTTTTGATAGGTACACATAAAGAAAATGCATAACATTTCACACTTCCAATGCTGCATCTCCTGCTAGAGACATTGGACCGGAATGAGCTTGCCAGCCAGGGGCTCCATTGTCCCTGCATGGGGTGGGTGGGGGCCAACCTCAAGGTATCCAGAGAAAATCATCCATGGGTTCACCAATGCCAGCCACAGAGGAATCAGGCACCAGGGACTGAGGCCCCTGAATTTCCAGCATCAGCCCCTCTGAGAAGGCAATGACTCAGAGGAGAGAGATCGTGTTTGCTGAGGGTGTTACCATAACAGCACCCAGACTCCCTTGAACTTTCCAGAGCATATGGAGAGCCTGGGCTCGCTGGTTCATTTTGGGCATCTGTTTGTTCTTCCTCCCCCACACTAAGCTCCCCCACTGGGAGCTCTCCCTGGTGCTTGGGTCTTCACACAAAAATGCACAGTGAGGAGATGGGTGGTGTCTTCCCTGCCTGGGATGTCAGCTGAAGAGACAAGTCATGGGCAAGCATTTATTAAGGCTCTACTATGGCCCCGACACTGTGCTATGGGTGAGGGTGAAGGAATACAAAGCGAAACAGGATCTGCCTCGGGGAGCTTACATTCTACCTGGAGGAAATAGAGGGTTTGAACGTAAGGTACATGCAAAATAAACATAAAGTGATGAGAGTGCAGGTAGGAGAGACACTAATAACTGGGGAAACCAAGAAAGGACTGTTGAGGCCGGTGGCACTGCAGCCAAGCCTGGAAGGGAGCTGGGGGGATGAGGGGATGGTCTATGCAAAGTCCTGGAAGTGGGAAGTGGGATGCTGTGTATGGGGACCAGCTAGTAAGCCAGGTTGGCCGGAATGTAGCATGCATAGGGCAGAACGATATTTAGTCATGACAGCTAGACTGTGAAAGGCTTTAAATGTAAACAGGAGAGTTTATATTTTATGGCAGGGACAATGAGGAGCCAACAAACTTTCTTTGGGTGGGGGGGGTGTTGTTGTACCAGAAGCGAGTGAGACACACCACAGAGTATAAGTTTTAAGTGGAGAATTTATTAGCTGGCGGCCATTGGGGTCTTGCTACCCAAATCAATGGCCCTGTGTTGGGGTGCAGATGTGACTTATATAGGACATGCGGGGGTACGGGCCAGGTCACAGGGTGGGGGGAACAGGAACAAAGGTCCTGGCTGATCAAAAGATTCTGTCAGGTTACTGTTAAATGGGATAATCTTATTGACATTCCTTGGTGGAGTCACGGAGCCCCAGGGATATCTGCTAGACAGAAAGGGTCTGCCAGGTTATCCTTCAGTGGGATGGTCCTATCTCTTGACATTCCTTGGAGGAGTCATGGCCCCAGGGATATCTGCTAAATGCCCAAGAGATCTGAGTCCATTCTTTCTGGGGGTGCTTGTCAGTAGCTAGGGGGTTTCTCAGGGGTTCCCAACAGTAACTGATTTTTCCAGTATTACAGGGTGATACAGCATTTCACTGTGAGTAAATACAAGGTATGTGCAAAGTGATTTCAACAAGAAGATGGCATTAACAACTGGGACCATAGGAAACCCTTGCAAAGGAGAATTCCTTGACCAGACCCAATCTCTAGGAATCTTAATTTGGCATCTGTGCGGGGGCATAAATTTAAGAGACAGAAGAGATTGTCCACAGGGAAAATATCTGGAGGCCGAGGCAATGGTCTGGCCAAGGGGTGTTGGGAGCCTGAACAACAGGGACTGTGGGCTGAGGAGAGAGAAGGGAATGGATGCAAAAGGTGAGGAGGAGACAGAATACACAAGATTTGGCAACTGAATTGATTGGTTGAGGCTAGTGAGAATAAGGAGCTCGGGTTCCCCCTGAAATTGTGAACTTGGGTGTCTGGAAGAGTGGTGGTGCCCTCTACAGGAATAAGGAAGTTCAGAGGCAGGCTGAATTTAGGGGTGAAGGTGAATTCTATTTTAGATACAGTAAATCCAAGATACCCATGAGACATCCTGTTATAAATATCCAATAGATAGTTGGTGATGCGGTGCTAAAGCCCAGGAGAAAGACTAGGGATGGATACATTGATTTGGATTCCATCTGTATAGGGAAGATCATTGGATTCGTGGTTGCTGTTGAGATCACCATAAGAGCGTAGCAAGAAAAAAGAGAGAGAGCCCAAGACAAAGACAGAGGGTGTAACCACTCACGGTGGACAGGACATGGTTGCTGATCTTGAAAAAGGGAGAGAAAGGGGAATGGCAGTGAGGAACAAAGCACATGTACACTCCTCCTCCTGGCCCAGAGTGTTAACAGAGGCGGATGGGCAGAAGGGAAAGTACATCAAGTCCTGAAGAAGATTGCAGGGTGTTCTGGGGAAACCACAGGCATTCTGAGAGGATTCATAAAGGCAGTAAATTGTCATGCTTTTATAGCAGTAAAAATTATTATTCCCTATAGGTGCGAGTGTCCAGGCAGGTTAATGAGACACCCACAATAGCCAGGCTCTGATGTCCTAACAGGGTGGTGGTCTAGGTAGCTCAAATTGGGATCGAGGTGAAGTCTAATGCATCCAATCAAGGAGAGACCCAGGTCTGAGAGGATTAACTCCCCTAGAATTGGGGTGGGGGGAGAGGGATGACTATGGGTAGGTCTCTGGAGATCTAGAGTGTCATACAATAAAAAATTACAAACATGGAAACTGGCAAAGGTTTCTCTGGTCCTTTCTGCCGTGCTGACTGGTAGCCAGTCCTCTGGATCTCTGCAACTCTGCTTCCTTCTTAGACCACTAGCCTCAGGTTGGGATTACTGCTGCTAAAGGCTTTTTGTAAAACTTACTTAAAAAGCAAAGAATGAGTACAATGTGACCTTTACAATAAATTAGAACAATCCAAACTGAAGAGAGCATGACCTTTTGAGTCGAAGAGCTGGTTTACTAAGGAGCCATCAGACCAGTGCAGCCCTGTGTCACTTTAACCAGAGGGTCAAAAGCAGTTTGAAGTGATCAGCGCAAATAGAAATTGTAATAGGCATATGTGTGTCCATGCTGGCTGATTGCTAACTTCTCTTTCTAGTTATGTTGCAGAAAGAAAGCTTCCTTATTCTATTGGAATGCTGATCTTAGTGATGGGGGCATTCTCTCCTCCAGTGCAGATCGCAGCTACCCCATGCCCTCTTCTCTCAGGCCATTCTAAGTCCTTTTTGCAGTTCTTCATGGAGGGTCTACCCAATGCCCAGGAGCCCTACTGTCCAGGGTGTGTGTACATGTGTGTTTTTTCCCATAGGGGTGGTGGAGGAGAGGAAGCTGTTCCTACTTCGTAGACACTAAGTGAGCACTGGAGTGTCCATCTGGCCCTCTTTCTACATGATTGACTCGTCAACTTTTCCAGGCCCAATCTTTAATATTAATTCAATTCAACAAACACATGCCAGGCATTATGTGAAGGGCTGGGGAGCCAAAGACAGAAAATAAAACTGTTGTTGTCTTCTAAGAGTCTACATTCACATGGTTTAGTTGGGGGGAAAAATTTCTGGATTTGTAGTCTTGGTACCTGGGTTCAAATATAAACTTTGCCACTTACTTCCTGTGTGACCTTGAACAAGTCACTTAACCCTCTCTGGGTCTCAGTTTCCTTACATGTAAAATGAGGGGGTTGGACTAGATGACCTCTAAGGTCATTCCACCCCAATCCCCCAGCTCTAAGTCTATGATCCTATGAACATCATAAGGAAATAAAATGTGTACATAAGTAAATAGATACAAAGCCTATACCCAATTTGTTGTTTGTCCATCATTCTCGAAGGGGACCATGACATCAGGAAGGTGATGCCATGACTTGCAAGTGAACTGGGTTTAAGTGAAGGCTGTACAAAGTTGCCAGCCTCACTTTCTCCTCCCCTATACCCAATAGTGTCAAGGTGGAGAGAGCGTGAATGGAAGTGATCAGAAGAAAGTGTGTCTTCAGAGCTGGGCTTTGAAAGGAGGTACCATCTACAAGGTGGAGGCTAGAAGAAAGTGCCATCTGGGTCATAGGGGTCCATTTGGGCAGGGGTTCAGAGGCAGTAAAGGGAAAACAATCAGCCAGTCAATATGACCAATGTACATTTTCAGGTGCAAGTCATTGTTGGGAATAATCCATAGACTTAAGTCCAGCGTGACATTTGCCACTGGCCTTTGGGCCCCACACCGTTCTGATCCTTCTGAGCTTATGGTCCTCCAAGATTGGCAGGCAGCCAGCATCCCCAGGAGAAGAGTGGTATTTAAAAAGATGAGCGGTGGTTGCTTGAGATAGCAGAAAGAAAACTCATTAAAATTGCCCTGGGTACCTTCAATATTTAAGGGTCTCAAGAATGTCATGGGTGCAAAGTCCAACTAATTAAAATAGAACAAATCTTGCACAGAAATGATTTGAAACGTTTTCTTTGATTCTTTTTTACAGCCAACTTATCTCTTCATTTATTCAAACATCAAACTAACCTCAACTAAAGGTGGGTAAGGCAAGTAATTTGCTTCGGTGTGAGTTAGGAAAGGGTTTTCTCTACTGGACCACTGGGGTAAGGAGGCAGAGACCTTCGTGGAAAGGTTTCTTGTACCATCCAGAGACAGTGCAAGCTGAGCTGACAACCTGAGGCACGTTCTTGCCACTATTTTTCCATTTCTGGTGAAATTGGTCCTCAGGTCTCAAGAGTACTTTTTCTGTTCTCTGGGCTATATTTATCATATGACATTATGTGTTATAGTTATCCATGCTTATGCATTTCCCACCCACTAAACTACAAGAACCGTGAGAAATAGTTTGATTTAAACATTGTATTTCCCCCAGTGTTCATTACTACAGACTATCTGTTGAATGTAGAACAAATGAATGCAAGTTATTTCCAGGCCTTTCCCAAGACATTGATTTCCCTTTCACCTTTAATCCAATTAAATTCCAAACTCAATCAACACACATTTATTAAGCACCTAGTATGTGCCAGGCGTGGTGCTGGGGTCTGTAGAAATACAGTGAAGCAGTCCCTTCTCTCAAGGAACTTATTTTCAACATTTGCCATGTGCTGGGTGCCAAATACCCCACTTTGCCCTAACATCTCCAAACTAGCAGGTTTACTCAGGTAGACAAGAAGCTTCTCATCTCTGGATTGTCCACCACCTTTTTCTCTCTTATTTCCATCAAGATTCCTAAGCACTAAGTACTTAAGTACAAGAGCTCAAATATCTTGGCCAACAGCTTTATCCCAGGCTAGAAGCTTTAGGAACTAAAGCAACACTTAAAGGGAAGGGGGTGGGGGGGAAGCAGATAGGAAGCGAATGGGTAATGCCAGGGAGATTAGCTTTCCCTCAGATGGACAAATAGGAATGGGGCAAGAGAAGAGAAGGGAATTCCACATCTTCCCTGCTTGCTCTGGGTAAGCTATGGAAACAGTTCTCAGCAAACAGTCTCTGAGCACGCCTGCCCTGATCCCTCCTTGGGTCTCACACAGCATCTCTTAAGCCATGCAGAGATCACTTCCTCATGTTCTCTCCTTCCCATTTCATCCCTGCTTCTCTGGCTTCCCCATCATCTACCCACAAATTGTTTTCTCGAGGGTGTAAGGGGGTAGTTTGGGAGTCAAGATCATCCTACTCCTCCAGTAATAATAATATAATAATTAATACAATAACATATCCAATCCAATAATTTGATCCCATGAGCATTTATTAAGCACCTACTATGTGCTAAGCACTGAGGATATGACTAATAAAAAGTCTCTCCCCCCAAGGAGCTTACAACCTAAAGGGGAGACCACACACAAAATGAGGCGGGAAAGCAGTGGAGTGGGCATGGAGAGACCAGAGGCTGTCTTGTTCCTTGGAGTTAAAACCAGGCAGAGTGGCAGATGCAGAGGGGAGTGAGCCAAAATGTCCACTTTCTGCCCTCCATAAAGGAAAGCATTAAGGGGAGTGTCACACCTTTCTATCCCTCCAAACAGAGCAGAGAGGTGACTAAGGAAGGTGGTGTCAGGCAAGACTTGAATTAGCAGGGTTGAGAGTAGAATTGAATAGGTAAACTGAGACAATTTTCTGAACAAGATATTTATTCATAGGGTGCTGAACCTATTTATAAAGCAATCTCTGGTCTGCCTCCATTTGTGCCAAAAGACCTGGAGTGAGGGCCAACAGGGATTTTTAAACCTAGGTGTGGCTTCCTTCTGATTGACCTGACAGTGCATCATTTGGTTTCCCCCCAGCAAAGGCGAGGCAATCTTAATTGATGGGCATTTTAATGAGGAGATGGGTTAACAGTTCTCAGTTCCTCCCTATTACTCCATTGTTGGGGGTGGGGCACAGGACCAATCTTTAGGTGAAGGCATTAGTCTGTGGCTAGGGAAAGTGGGCACAACTTCTTCACTTGTGGCTGATTACTCCCCTCTCTGACACCTCAGGAATGCTAGTTGCTTTATGAGACCCAGCTGTCTCTAGCAATCTTGGCTAGAAAAAAGCCATCTAGGTCAGGTTCTTTTCTGGTTTGGTCTCCCCCTTATAGACCAGGTCACCCCTAATTTTGATGAGGTAAAGCAAGGACATAAGAGTCATCCCTGGGGAGGATCTCGACAAGGCTGGTTGATGAGCAGATGGTTTGGGGGCTGGAAGTGATCACCTTACTCCACCTTACTTAACCTGGGAAGGGCATCTTGTTCTGTGGTATTGAGACGAGGTGGAGCAGCACATGGAGTGTGTTGTATTAATTATAACAATACCGATAATTGTCAATGCTTATATTTATATGAGGTTTACAATGTGCTTTACAGATATTATCTCAGTTGACCTCACAACAAGCCTATGATCCTCATTTTACAGATAGGGAAACGGAGGCACAGAGGGGTGACCTGACCAGGTTCATATAGCCATTAAGTGTCTCAAGTAAGATTTCACTCAGATCTTCTTGACTTCGAGTCCGGCTCTCTCCCCCAAGACTTTCTGCCTCTCTTGGGCAGTGCTTTCTAAACTGGGGTTCAGCTCATTAAAAAAAAGTTTCTCCTTCTCTAGCCCCATTCTATGTGGGGACACAAGGGTGCTGTCCTTCTTCAGACCCACTAATGCTCCTTCTGCCTGACCCCTTCCCACCCTTTGCCTCTTCCTGGGGTTTGCACATCATAACTCTAACTGGATGGGCAAACTTTCCTTTACATGCACCTCTCCCACCTCTGCCCCATGTCCCCTTACTGAATTTGCTTCAGGCAGCAGAATTCCTACTTCCAGCTCTGGGCTCCAGTGAATTAGACAGAGAAGTAGGTATCATGATCTGGACAGTTTAGGTATTGAGCCCTGAATGGAAAGGGACTCATGTAGTAGAGCACCTGGCACAAAGTGGGTCCTTCATGTTTATTAAATTTAAATTGTCTGCAGAGTCTGGGCCTTTGTGTTCCCCATATGAAGTGATATGTGCCACCACAGGCAGGCACTGGTGGACTCAGAGGGGCTTCTGGTCACATTCGGTCAGATGAGGGATCCGAACTGGGTGTTCTACATTCTCTTGGTACCATTATGGGGACAGAGTGAGTGGGCAAGGAAGAGTTGGAGGGACCTGGAGCAGCCCTGGGGTGGCGGGGGCAGGTGTTGTCTGTGGGTGACATCTAGGCTGATAGATGCCTCTGCCCTCATGATCATGTTGGACAGCTGATGCCTCCTAGTTATTTGAATAATGTCCTCTTCCTCCACCTAGTTACCAAATAGGTCACAGAGCTTCTGAGGGTTGTTTTCTATCATAGACAAGGCAAGGTTGGTTCTGTGATATGGTCCCCAAGATACCATGTGGACTGGACTGGAAAAGTGGATTTCTCTTCATTTGATGGGGGTCAACCTTCACCTTTTCCAAACCGACTCCTTGTTGGCAGCTTCCTACATAAATAAGCATTGCCTCCATTGGAGGTAGAGAGGAGGCGTTCCTCATAAAGCTTGACTAGAAGGCTTGGATAAGGCTTCTGAAGACAGAGAAGGCCTTTGACCTTGATTTGTCTCCCTCGACCCCTGTGAACTGGAGACAAAGGAACAGCCTCTGGACTGAACTGGGGGCTTTCCCCCACTTTGCTCCAACACCCTCTTTTCCTTTGTGAGCAGAGTGGGTCTCTTTATACTTGGCTCGCATACCTTTTCCTTTCCCCTACTTCCTCCTCTTGACTTTTCTTCTCCTTTTCCTTTGTTCCCATTCTTTCTCCACCCCTCCACCCCCATAAGGAGAGGTTTGGCCCTGCTCTCAGTCAGAGCTGGGAAATCTATGAGTTCTACCAACCAGGAAGGCTCTGGTATAGGAAAGGAATACATTTTAATCAATCGTAATCCTTCTTACAGAAATGAATATGTCTTATATCTTTAAAGTTGTTGGTAACTTTCATCATATAGGAGATGTTTTTGATAAACAACATATTCCTTATTAAACCAAGAATTCCACTGCAGAATGCATACTGATGAGACTCACCAAATACCTCTTTCTAAAGAAAAACTAGTTATTTGAAGGATTCTGTTTTGCTGGTGCACAAGACCAGAAGATTCCAGGAATCTTGGTATCCCTACAGATCTACAACAGATGCCACAGATGATGAAAGCAGAAAGCTTTCCCCTCTTCCCTCAATCTTCATTAACACCACCACTAACTCTGTGTCACAAGGTCAGCAACACAAATATCACCCTCTCTGAAATCTTCCAAGCCACTCTTTGTCCTTTTAGGTATAACTATGGCAGAGGCCAGCAGTGAGCAGTCGCAGAAGCTGACAAATCTCATACTTCTTGCATTGATCATAACACAAAATTTATTGATGAGTTCTCCCAATGAATTTATTTCTATTTATCAACATATCTTACTCACATAATTAGGGTTATAATGCAAAAATATATAATTAAGTTTTTCTTCTTTACCTAAATATCATTTTAAAAAATCTACCGATGAAGATGGCATTACTGTAATAAACAAGGGGTGGGGCCCTATTACCCAGTACAATCATTTCTACGAACATTTTGCTATTTAAAGAAACATACACCAAAACTATTATTATGAAACAAAGTCTCTATCGTGTCCACATTCTAGTCCTAAGTTTGTGTTTCAAAAGTGGTGCTAAGTGAAAAGGACCTTCCTTTATCATACCCTTACATAAAAGGATGAGAAAATCTTCCTGGGGTTAGGAGTTTGATGGAAATGTGCAAGGCTTCCCAGCAGCCTCTCCTCAGAGGGGTCCCCTCCTCACATAAAAGGAGCGTTCCACCTGTCAGAGTGATGTTTTGGGTAGAGTGGAAAGAACAGGCCTCTTGGTCTTGACTTGGCCACATAAGACGCTTGGTAAGTGCTTATGTTGTCCTCTGCAGTGGGCACGTAGCCACTTGCCCAACGATTGAAATTGGTAGAATGGAAGTGCAGCTGTACCTGCTCCAGCTTCTTACGCCCTAAACACTGGTGAAGAAGAAAGAGAAGGTGGGCCACAAACAAGGTCAAGACCATGATGTTTCTCTTCTACTCAAGCTGCCTATCCCCAGACCTTTCTGGTTTCTGGCTGTTTTCCAGCCTCCTGCTCACACAAGAGACATCTTTTCCATAGGGCCCAGTCCCCCTCATGGTTGCATATGGAAAGGATCATAGACTTTCAAGCCAGAAGGGACTTTGGTGATGGTGAGTAGTCCAACCCCTCCATTTAACATAAAACTGAGGCTGAGAGGGTTTAAGACCCATGCCCACTGTCACACAGGTAAGAAGTATCAGACCAAGGATTTGAACCCAAGTCTGGTACTGAAAAGCCATGATCCTTTCTCTAACTTATATTACACATAAGGGGGAATTTCAGGGACTATCAGATTCTCCCAAAAAAACACAAGCAAGCATAAAAGGACAAGCAGAGAATGTCTCCCTGTCCTTTTGGGGGTGTCCTGCCTGTGTAAACAAGGATCCTTTGGTCAGATCTCAATCAGCCATGTTCAGGCGGAAGGCACCTTGGCCTGGTGATCTGGGAGGTAAGAAAAAGAGGCAGTGGATGTGTGCAGGAAGAGGGCTGTCAGGCCAACGTCCCCACGTCCACCTTCTGATACAACATTGTAGGAGCATCTTACAAAGGCTGCAGGAAGAAAGTGCTCAAGGGACAGCCCCAAAGCCGGCAGCTTTGGCAAGGTGACCAGGAAGGCCAAAGACCTCGAGCTTTTCAGAGCTGTTTGTTACACCGGCTTTCAGTCTCATTTGGATTTCAAACTGGTTCCACTTTTCAGACAGGTGGTGGGGGAGGGGGGTCAGCACTGTCTCCCCAGGGCCTGAAAGTGAATACTTACTTCATCCAGACCATGGCCACAGAATTCCAAGCCACGCCTGTTGTCGTGCATTGAAAATGGGTAGTTGTTTTGGTCGGCTTGCTGGAAAAGAAAGGGATGACAGAGAAAGGGACGGGTCAGAATCCCGGTGGCTATGCCATCCCAATGACATTAAAGTGAGGCTAGTGAACCAAGAGGAGCGATGATGAAGGAAAGGAGCCAGGAAGAGCGAGGCAAGAGTCTTCTTGCATTGGGCACAGGACTTTAAAACACAGACTCAGTTTTTTTCACTGCCAGGTTTATGGACATTGGGAAAATCCTGGAGGCAACATCTCTTCCAAGCTCTGTATAATGCTATCTAATTCCATCTCTGACACGCACTAGCTGTGTGACCTTGGCAGATCACTGCCCCTCCTGTGCATCAGTTTCCCCATCTGTAGAATGGAGGAGTTGGACTAGATATACTCTGAGGTCCCTTCCAGGGTCCTATGATCGCATTCAAATGCACATGGCACTTTTCACCCATTAGCTCACTTGGTCTTCACAAAATGCAGCAAGGGAGCTACTCCGGGTTAGCTGTGTGATGGGAGCCGGAGCTGAGGGCAGGCTCTTTGTATTACTCGGCCCAACCCCAGACTCCCACATTTCTAACCCCAGCTGCACAGACAACTCACCTGCTGGCGGAGCCGGTAGCATGAAGGCAGCAGCCCCTCCGTCTTCAGCCAACTTTCTGGGAGGAAAGGCTGCTTCATCATGGCTGTGGTGGTAGACTCTGGGGTTTTTTCAGTCAGGCCGAGGTGAGGAAACTGGAGAACATGACAGGTCTGGATCAGAACCAGCTCGATCAGACTCGATGGAACCAGTATCAGGCTTCCTCGGGGAAGTGACTAAAATGCATTTGGGGTTTTCCTGGAACGTCATGACAACCACCTACAGTTTGAAATCATGAAGATCTTTTTCCAAGGGGAAAAATATCTATGACGTGGGACTATAGCTATTTGTGTAACTGCCCTCCTCACCTGCCCACTCCTATTTTTATAGGCCGCCCCCCAGCACCCAGCAAGCTACCTGAGAGCTAGGAATGTTTCATTTTTGCTTTGGTATCTCCAATGCTTAGTGTAGGGTTCAGCACACAGTACGTACTTAATAGGGCAGCTAGGTAGTGCTTCAGCAGCTAGAGTGCCAGGCCTGGAGTCAGGAAAACCTGAGTTCAAATACCAGCTCAGACACTCACTAGCTGTGTGACCCTGGGCAAGTCACTTCACCCTTTTTGCCTCAGTTTCCTCATCTGTCAAATGAGCCAGAGAAAGAAATGACAAACTAGTCCAATATCTTTGTCCAAAACACCCCAGATGGGGTCATGAAGAATCAGACACAACTGAAACAACAGAACTTTCAGCACCACCACCAGGCACTTCATAAATGCTTCTTGAAGCAAACTGAAAGGTTTCTGATTCCATGTGGAGCCCGTGTCCTTGTGGTCAAACAGCATGAGAACAGCAGTGCTGAAAGGGAGAGATGGAAGGACAGATGGCATGATTCCTGAGTTACCGAGAGCAGCAGATACTCCATGGAGAGCTGGGAGGTCACCATCCTCCATCTGCCAGGGGCTTCCTCATCCCCCCGTCTTCATCTCAAAGCCCCTTGACTTCATGCTCCACTGTCCCCTCTTTCCTCTTGGACCTGAGGAAGAGGTAGCCTCTCTCCTGGCCAAGGCCAAGGCCTCTACCCCCTCCCTCCATTTCCTCCCCTTCTGTTCCTCCAGAAAACTGGCACCTCAATCACAGTATCCCCCACCTCCTCTCTTTCTCACTGCTATCTGCCATCCCTCCAGTCACACTGGCTCACAACCTCAGCTCCTTCCTCATTCTGGATCTTTCTGATCAGCTGCCATCTTATCAATCCTACTTCCACAACAGGCCTCATGTACATACCCTTCTCTCTACTCACATAGCCACCCCTGGCTCAGGCCAGCTTCCCCATCTGTCGGTTGTACACGGCTGCCGCAAACATGGGTATGGCCAGGCCACTCTCCCCCTCAAAATTAAGTCCTTTATTTGGCATTTAAACCACTTCACAGCCTATCTCCAGCCCACATTTCTAGGCTTACTGTGCCTTTTTCCTCATATGCTCTATGCTCCAGCCCACAGGGTTTCTCATCTCTAAGCCTTTGCCCAAGCTGGAAAGTGCACCTTCCTCAGTTCCACCTCACAAAATCCCTCACTTCCTTTAGGGTTCAGCTCAAGTGAAGCCTCCCAGGATGCCTAATCCCCTCCCCCACACATATCCACTGCTAGTACCCCACAATTACTTTGAAACCTTGGTACCTGTGGAGGTGACTTAGCAAATGTTTATTGAATCAATCAATGAAAACCAGGAGTTACCCATGCCTGCTTCCTCTGGGTGGATATTGGAGGGGAGGGGCAGGCAGCTTTCAGAGGCCTCATCTCTAGGGGTCCATGTCTCCTCCCCCACCCTACCTCTCCTTTGTCAACGACCCAGGACTCAGGCTACAATTCTGGTTCCAGCCACAAAAATTCCTAGGGACAGTCATGGCAGAAGGCCGTGCAGTATCACACATCAAGTCTGACCTCCTGATGTGGGTGAGGAAGCTGCGGCCCTTAGACGGGGAAGGGATTGGCCCATGTGGAGTATCAGCAGCCAGCACTAGAATAGGACCCCTCAGTCTTTCCCCTCCCTCCCAGTCCCAGGCCGGGCTCTCTCCATTGCACAAACCTGCCTAGAGAGCATCCCATTTCCCACCTTCAGACCGCTGAGCAGGACAGGCACAGCCCCAGAAAGGCCTGCTGAGGGGGCTTACGTTCCTTTATCAGCGCAACAGCGGGAATGGCGCCCCTGCCAGCTAAGTGACAACCTGACTTCGGTTCATTTGTATTCTGTGATTTGATGGATTAAACTGCTGTTTTAAAAAAAAGTCACTGGCGTTTTCATTTCACTCTTTTAAAAATATATTTAATGGCTATAACACGATAGCTGTGAAATAAACCCTTCTGTTAGATATGATAGCCGTGAAATACGGCTTTTTAACTCGTTGGCGGAGCTATTCGTGCTGCAGTCATTCAGTCACAGAATGACTGAGATATTAAAAATCGTCCTCAATGTGAAAAATGAGAGGAAGGGGTGGGGAAAGCCTGTGACCTTGCTACATTGTAGCCAGCAAGATTCCACATCCAAGGTCATAGAGGTACCCTGCCCTCGACCTTGAAGCTCTCCCTCCCCCGGCTGTCCCCCGCTCTGACTTAAGAATATGTGAAAGAGGACAGGGATGAGCCTGGGGGAGAGGACCTGCTCAGATGGGATCAGGCACAGAGAAGACCCTTTAGAAATGTCTCTGGGAATGGGTTGGACTGGACTCTGGGCTTGGCTTTCACCACAGCCCTGGGCTCCTGGGAGTAAACATGTCTAGGTTCAGCCAAGCTTTCTTACCCATATCCCTGCCCTCTGTTTCCTAGAGGCGATGATCCTGGAGACTTGTGAATACAGAGAAGATGAGGAAGGGAAAGTCGGAGGGGCTTGGGCAGCTAAGGTGGCTGAAGAGGCTGGTGAGACCACAGTGGCCAGACAGGCTCGTGAGACCGCAGTGGCTGGACAGCCTTGTGAGACCGCAGTGGCTGGACAGGCTCGTGAGACTGGAGTGACTGGACAGGCTTGTGAGACTGGGGTGGCTGAAGAAGCTGGTGAGACCGGGGTGGCTGGCCAGCCTTGTGAGACTGCAGTGGCTGGACAGCCTCGTGAGACTGGAGTGGCTGGACAGGCTTGTGAGACTGGGGTGGCTGAAGAAGCTGGTGAGACCGGGGTGGCTGGACAGCCTCGTGAGACCAGGGTGGCTGAACAGGCTTGTGAGACTGGGTTGACTGGACAGCTTCGTGAGACCGGGGTGGCTGGACAGGCTTGTGAAGCCGGGGTGACCGGACAGGCTGGTGAGACTGGGCTGGCTGAAGAAGCTGGTGAGACCAGGGTGGCTGAAGAAGCTGGTGAGACCGGGGTGGCTGGACAGCCTTGTGAGACCGCAGTGGCTGGACAGGCTCGTGAGACTGGAGTGGCTGGACAGGCTTGTGAGACTGGGGTGGCTGAAGAAGCTGGTGAGACCGGGGTGGCTGGACAGCCTTGTGAGACCGGGGTGGCTGGGCAGGCTCGTGAGCCCAGTGTGCCCCAGGAGGTTGGGGAGGTTTCAGCTGGACTGGTTGGCTCAGTTGGCTTAGGCTGCTCCATGGAGTCTGAGGATGAGGGAGTCTGTTCTCTTCCCTTCATTTCTCATTTAGCCCTAGGTTCTAGTTTGGAATTCTGGGCCTCTATGGAGTTAGAACCCCAGGGCTGTCATAGAAGGAGGAGAAAACTTAGCAAAATGGAGGTGCTGGGACCCTCAGTGTTCCCTGATGTTTGTCTGTAATCGAGGGTTCCCTAGGTGAGTGGAAAAGGGCCAGGTTCTGCCTGCCTGGGCAGGATTTGAGGGAACCAGGCAACAGAGTAAACAGCTAAAGTAAACATGCCGGTCTAAGCATGAGCCCTGGCCTCCATCCCCTCCTCCCCACCCTTCCACTGTTATCCTGCTCAGCCCCATTCCTCCACCGTCCCTTCTCACCCTCCAGCTCCCCCTCCCCCCACTTCCCCTGAGCCCTCCTCTGCTATCTTCTGGCTTAATCTCTTCCTCGCACATGTCCAACATCTTCCAGACATAATAGAAGCCTGGTCTTCTCCTGAAGATACCTCCCCCCTTGCCTCCTTGTCAATGGCGGATCCCCTGGCACAAATAGGTTTGGGAAGATCAGCCTGTCTAGTCCTTGTTCCTCCCTGTTCCCATCCCTCAGTACCCCCTGACCCTCACACACCCAGATACACATACTCCAAGGCTTATCACATCTGGCTATAGAAAGTCCTGACGCAGTCTGGATGGTGGGTTCAGTCATTCAAAGCTCCCTCCAAAGCCTGCCTCCTGTTCTACAGATGAGGAAAACCTAAGTGACAGGTTACACAGCTGGTAGAGCTTGGCCATAAATCCAGGGCCCCTGGCTGTAATCCCAACATCTTTTCCAATCTACCACAGTTCTTTCTAACACCTGCTGTAATCCACTACTAACCTCCAGGTCATTCTCCTTCTCACAAGTGCCTTTAGGCTTGGGGATGGCAATGTTCAGGTAAGAATGTACCTTTGAGTGTCCTGGCCTCCCAGTTCATCAGCACCTGACTTCCGTGCCCACTATCTCCCCTATGTCTCAGTCACGCCTTCAAACTCATCATCACCCAAAGTCATTCCATATCTCATCCATATCTCCCATTTCTGAATACAATCTCCTGTCCTTTCAGCATTCCCATGGCCTACTCTGAAAACCTGTTCATCCCCACCCCTTCTTCTATCCCCCATTCCATTAGTCAATTGCCCCCATTCTGGTCTCACTGCCCCCTTCTCAAACTTGACCCTAGAGTTCACCAGTTCAGCAGGACTCTGTCCTTTAGCCTTGAATGCCTGGCTTCAACGTCCATGCTAATGCTCTCTGGTCACCCCACCATCCACCTCCTCCCCTCCTCCCCCCTCCCCCCAACCACTGAATACTCCTAGAGAAAGTCATCAAACCAAGGCTGACTGGGGTCATTCAACATTCCCATTCCTTCACCTCCGTTCTGCTCTCACAGATGTACAGAGATGTACAGAGTCATCTCTAATCCTCTATCATTCTCCCAACAGCAGCTGTTCCCCAACAAGCCCCCAGCTCCCGCCTTTGTCTCGGTAGATGACCTCACTTCCTGGGGCACTGAGATTAGGAAAGTCATCGGAGTGAAGGACCTCATTTCCTCCCTCCTGAACTTATTGAGATCTTCACCCAGGATTTCCTGCTTTGTCCCAGCACAGGGACATGGCCAAGACACAACCCTCTCCATCTGCCCTCAATCCCGAAGGTACCCAATGGTGCTTGGGCAGCTTTTAAGCTGGCAGAGGGCATTACATACATTACCTCATTTTAGTCTCATACCTTGTGGGGCAGGTTTTACAGGTATTGTTATCCCTATCTCACGGGTGAAGAAACAAGATTAGAGGTTTGAGTAGCTTGTCCGTGATAACACAGCTAGTGATGGAGGTAGTATCGTTAATCCCAGTTTTCCCAGGGGGGCTATGCTTCAGGCAGCTGGGTGGTGTAGTAGGTAGAGCATAGAGCCTGAAGTGAGGAAGACTCATTTTCCTGAATTCAGATCTGGCCTCAGACACTTACTAGCTGTGTGACCCTGGGTAAGTCACTTAACCGTGTTTGCCTCAGTTTCCTCATCTGTAAAATGAGCTGGTGAAGGAAATGGCAAATTAGTCCAGCATCCTTGAAAATAAAACCCAAGATGGGGTCACAGAGAGTTGGACACAACTGAAAAACGACTAAACAACATACTTCTAATAGTATCACTCCTACAATTTTACCATCATTGTGCTTTCCATTAATAACTGGCTAGAACGCTTAACTTTTAGCAAAGTCATTTAGTTGCTAAGATAGTAAAGTAAGAATGGTGGGCACAAAGCCTTCTCTCCAGCCTTCCCTGCTTTTCCATAAGGACACTGGGTAGAGGTAGCTCACACTTTGTGTAAAACTAAGTGAGGCAGACACATCCGACTCTCTGATGACATGGTCAAGGCAAGGGAAGGTGGAGAAAATGACCTCTTCCTCCACTGCCCCTCTAGAATAATTCTCTCTCAGGGGTCTGGCTTTTCCTCCACTTTTGGCTCCAACTCCTGAACCCGGGATTTACTCCCGCTGAATTAGGGAATTGCTGTAATTCCTACAGCTATTGAAAGCCCCTAGAGGTTTGTCCAGCATACCTTCCCAGCTAATCACTCAAACACCATTTTTGACCCAAAGAGGAGATTCTACTGGGAAAAAAGGTATCTGGGAATAAAGAATCTTGTTTAAACATTTCAAAGCCAAACTAAGCATGTGTGACTACATTGTTGTGAGATTGTAAAAGAAACTTAACTTTCGGACTATATTCTGGGTTCAGTGATTCTAATTCATGGAGGGGGAAGAGAGAGAGGAATCCTCTCCCTTACATAAACACGGGCAAAATCAAGACCACCACGATCCCTGCTGGCAGATGACACGATGGGGCAGTTGAGAAGTTCCAGAGAATCACCAATGAAACTAAATGAGATGATGAATAGTTTCAGTAAAGTAGCTGGTGACCAAATAAATCCCCGAGAATCATCAGCATTTCTATGTAGCGCTAACACAAACCTGGAAGGAAATGATACACAGACCTGGTTAGCTCTCGGGTATCACACGCACTTTGTAGTCATGTTGAAACATACCAGCAGCCACACAAGATGTACGTCAACACAGCTGCCACTGTCTGTTTACAGACATAAAGAAAGGTTTAAATAAGCGGGAAGATATTCAACACTCATCTCTAGGCTCTGCCAAGAAAATAAATCTATAACAACATAATGTATTATTTATAATATGATGTCATATATAATATGTATCCTTATGTATCATATATAAAATAGCTATACTGATGACGTATAGTATCTCTATATTTAGAAAATATAATAATATGTAAATAATATAAATGTATGACTCTATGAATATAGACATAAATATAAACATAACATTTACTATAGTATGTTGCCATATAATATGTAATATTGATCTAATATTTATATGGACATGTTATATTAAAATAATGGGTACCATATTAATATGTCTTACTATATAACATATACCAATAATATAGACAAAATAATACACTATTTATATTATGCATAATATGGCTGCCATATTACATAATTGCATGTTATAAATGATATATAAATAGATAAGAACATACAAATATAATATACACAGTAAACATTATACTAGTTCAATCAGTGCATCCACTTAGTTCTATTCCAATCAAATTATAAATTGCATCATTCATCATTGTGGTGGAATTCAGAGAGGGAAGACAGCAGTATTGGTTCCATTGATCCCCTTTTCTCTTCTTGGGCTTTTCCTTTTTGGTCCCGGTGTGGAGTGTCCGCTGTGTTTTCCAGGAGGCCTTTCTTGGGCGACTTTCCGATGTTGTTTTAACACCCTTGGGGTGACAGGCGGCTCCCCTTTGTTCCGCCATGGTTTGAATTGAGTAATCCTCTTAAGGAGAATATAAAAGGAGACATAATTATAAGTCTGGTTGAAAATGAAGCCCATGGGAGCGGAAAATACAACTCAAGTCTCCAGTTCCTTAAAACATTTGTTGCTGAGGAGAAAATTAGCTGTGTTTGGGGCAGTGACAGAGGCACTGCCACAGGGCACCACACAGGGAGAAAGGCAGGGGGTCTCTAAGCAAAAGAGAAATCTTCGGACCTTTGAAAACTCTTTTATACCCTGATTGTGCATTGTAAAACATGATGGAGATCTCATCAACTTGGCAGTAAACTGCGGGCCAATAAAATGGCCTTGTTACAAAGATAATAATAAAAATTTTTAAAAAGGAGTTGTAAAAAATAGGGCCAGGTTGGGTGATGGCTCCAGGCTCTGGTTTCTCCACCTCAAGAGGGATCCAAGGTTCACTGGCTGAGTTAATGGGGCATACAGACACAAACACCAACTCGTTTGCTGTGGCTCTGGTCCTTTATTAACATTCCAGGGCAATTTTGCCCCACAGACCCAGCTTTTAAAAGGCACCTGGGAAAAGATACTGAATGTGACCTTACTTGAACGGGAAATATATACACCCAATGAATTCCAGTAATAGGTGAGGCACCCACCACACAGGGTTGTTGTGAGGGTCAGATGAAATGATACATGTAAAGTACTTGGTAAGACTGAAAAGTCTCAGAAATAAATGTTAGTGATGATGACAATGAGGATGATGGAATACATTTCAGCCACTTAGTTAACCCTAAAAGTTGAAGGTTGGAAGGTGGAGGGGTGGGGAACATACGTCTCTTCCTACTGAAGTTATTCCCTCCCTTCCCACCAGAAAATAAGCTACCTGAGGACAAGGAAGCAGCAGGGTGAAGCCCAGTCAGAGGGTGAGGCTGTTCCCCCTCCCGGATCTGCTCCTTACTTCCTGAGGGACTTGGAACATGCCCCTCTGGGCATCCATAAGCAAAAGGCCCAGGCTGGAATAAATGCTCACCAGGGTCCCTTCTGGCTCCAAAGCGCTGACCCTCTCTCTGATCTGTTTCTACCTTTATGTCCCTGGTGCCTTACACAGTGCCCAGGTGAGCCCTGCTTATGGAACTGGGTGCTGCACAAGCCTCTTCTGCCCATTAAATCCAGGTTAGTGCAGATTATTCTGGGACTCTGTAGCCATAGAGTTATTCAGGATTTTACTTCTCCAGGGAACCGTCCAAGTATCCAGCCTGGGTGTCGCGTCCAGGTTTCCCCTTCCTTTTTCATAGCAGTAGAAGCAGCCCTGACAACCACCTGCAAGGCGAGACGCAAATAAGAATGACAAACGGCTGAAATCAGCAAACAGAAGACCAGTCCAGGGGTCTTCTCACCAGACCAGTGAGGATGACTTGGATGGGGATGGCACGTCCCCAGCAGGTCAGCGCCCCGACCAGACTCCTCTCTCTCGATCTGGAGCAGGAAGGAGCTTAGACGCTGCCTGGTCCTAGCCCATCGCTTTATAGGGAAGGGAAATAGGCTGAGAGGGAAAGGAACTCACCCAAGGCCGCCCGGGTGGCAGCAGAGCTGCTACTGAGCCCAGCTCTGTCCTTTCTCAATGTCTCTTCATTAGTTTGTGTGTTTTTCCCCTCTAGCTAGGTCAGGTTGTGGGTGAACGTTGGAATTGGGGATCAGGCAGACCTGAGTTGGAATGCAGCCTCGGACGCTTCTTAGTGTGACCCTGGCTGGGTCATTCATTCTCTCTGAGCCTGTTTCCTTTTCTTAAAATGGGCATAAGAGCACCTGCCTCACAGGGCGGTTGTGAGGATCCGATGAAATAATATCTGTAAAGTGCTCTAGAGGCGAATGTCACTGACGATGAAGATGATAACGTAGTGAATTCCTTGAGGTTAGAGATTTTTCATGTTTATCTTTCCCCAGTATCCAGCACATAGTAGGTCCTTGTGGAATTGAATTCTTCTCCACCAGAGCTCTCTCTCTGTTTATCTCTGTCTCTGTTTCCCTCTCTCTGTCTCTCCCTCTGTCTCTCTGTCTCTCTCTCTCTCTCTCTCTCTCCCTCTCTCTCTCTCCCCTTTCCTTTCTACTTCCCTCTCTCTTTCTCTCTCTCTCTCCTCCCTTCCCCCCCCCCCTCTCTCTCTGATTTGGCCAGTGGGGTGTGGTGGGGATGGGAATCAATCCAACTGGAGACCAGGAGGAGCCCGAGAATAGTCTTTTGGCCCTAGACTATAGTTTTAAACCTTGATAGAGCAGCCTGTGATGGGAAGTGAGCTCAGACCTCTCCTTTGGGAGATGCTCTTCCTGCCTCCAGCAAATGAGTCTTGAATTCTAAAACTCAAGATTCTCTCTTCAGTTGAATAATGACCTAGTGTCTCAATTAATTATGCAGCTGAATAATCACTCTTCCCTTGCAAATATCTGTAACTATAGTTTAAGAGGGCTGCTTGAGGCCCTGAGGTTAGGTGACTTGTCCGAAGTCACAAATCTAACACATATAAGAGGGTGTGGTTGTTGTTCTTCGTTTTTTGAAGAGGACCAATGATATCATGGTGCTGTCTGGACTTTCTGGTGAATTGGATTAAGTGAGGCAGAGCTGTACAAATTGTCCACCTCACTCTCTCTTCTGTAGTCATGGAAGTCCAGGACAGGGTGCGAACCAAGGTCTTCCTGACTCCTGAGGTCATGGCCCTCTATCTTCTTTCACAGCTGCCTCCTCTTTTGTGAGAATAATCAGTTAAAATGGGAAGCTATCCAAGGTAGGGCTAGAGTAGGTTCCCCTCCCCCCTCCTCTCACCTGGCTCCTCCCTGCACACCTCCCCTGAGCCAAAGCTTCGAGTTGGGGGGAGGGGCAGACCTCGCCTAGACCATAGAATCTCAGAGTGAGTTGGCCATGTTCCTTCTGGCCGGGTCTAGATGACCCCTTGCTGGCAATATTGTCTTCTTGCTCAGGTACAAGTTAGATGAGACAGCCTCTGGGCTTCCTTCCAAGTCGGAAATTCCAACTGTGTGATTAGGCGTATTTTTCCTAGGAATGAATAGAGGCTAACAAGGCCTAAACTTCTTATTAGAATCATAGGTTTTCAAGTAGGATGAGGACTCAGAGGTCAGCTAATCAAACCTCATTTTACAGATGAGGGAACTCAAGACCAGAGAGGTGAAGAAGTCACGGACGAAGTTGGTGGCAAAGCCTGCACCTGACCTCTGGTCCCCCGGCTCTCTCAGGGCATTCCCAGCATTCTTCCCAAATCACGTCAGGCACAGTATGAGTGATCAACGCTTTAAAAAAGTCTTTTACATCCAACCACTAGCATTTCTCATCATCATCATTATTACTATTATTGCTATGAAGACTAAAACGCTTGGGTAGGGACTTCATGGTATAGTGGGCTCAGAGATCTGGAAGCAGACCAGTGTAGAAGACTGGCTTATCTAAATTGGCAAGGGGATTGTTCAGACTCCAGACCAAATATTTATAAATGGAGTGCTTAGTAAATCTTGGTGGAATTCAATTGAATTCTTAGATCAAACTGAAGTTGGACTGGCCCAAGGCAGAATCAGGAAACCCGAGTTTGCCTCCAGATGCCTCTTTCTCTGCTATTCAGAGCCTTCCCCAGGACAGCTACGCAAGGGCTTCTACTGAAGGTGGAAGGCCATCTCTCTCTTCTCTCCTTTTTCTAACTCCCTCCCTCCCTCCTTCCTTCCCTCCCTTCCTCTCTTCCTTCCCTCTTGTTTCTTTTCTTCCTTCTTTTCTTTTCTCCTTTTCTCCCTCCTTCCTTCTTTCCCTCCCTCCTTCCCTCCCTTGTTCCTTCCTTCCTTCTTTCTATCCTTCCTTTCTCCCTCCTCTCCTCCCTTGTTGCTTCCTTCCCTCCCTCCCTCCTTTCTTTCTTTCTTCCTTCCTTCCTTCCTTCTTTCTCTTTCCTTTCTTCCTTCTTTTTTTCTTCCTACCTTCTTGCTCTTCATTCTTTCCTTCCTTCTTTCTTTCTTCCTTCCTTCCTTCTTTCCTTCCATCTTATTGCTGTTTATAGCACTTTCAAAGACCAGATACAATAGTCCCAAATTGTAGAAATTAGTTAGGATATCTCTGGAGTATTAGAAGCATTTATTAAGCATCTACTATGTTTCAGGCACTGTGCTAAGCGCTTAACAAATATTATCTCATTTTATAATGAGATATTGATGGGGAAGCCATGGTTTCAGTAGCCGATGGGAAGCCAGGGCTAATTTCCTCTCAGGACCTTAATTGGCTGATGGGACTGTCTGCCCATTTCTTTTAGCCTGGATTTCTTGACGTTCTTTGACTAGTTTGCTTCTAGGCATCTGGCAGCAATGGCTGGTGTGTGTGTGTGTGTGTGTGTGTGTGTGTACTTTAAAACAGGAAAGCAATTGATCCTCCATTAGCCCACCTGGGCAAGCTGAAGTTGGGGGAGAAAACGCACTTAGAAAGATACTCTTGCAATAATGAATCTTAAAACACCGAATGCCAGGTAGAGCTGATTTGTGCAAAGAGCCCCACCTAATTCAGTTCCAGGTGTATTAGGTCATGAAAGATGGGAGCCTTGTGGGTTCTTGCAGGGAGTGAGGTGGGGGGCCAGGTGGAGCCTAGACAGTTTCATGGGTTTCAAAACAGTTTAGCGATTTCCCTCTGAGTAAGGCCTTCATGCATTCTAAATCTAGTCCTTAACAAAAGGTGGTTGCTGAAGCTGATGGGCAGACACGATGATTGTCTCTCAGATATCTGAAGGGCTGTCATGAGATTTGTTCTCTCCATTGGCCCAGAAGGCAGAACAGGGAACAGCAGTTACAAAGAGGAACAATTAGATTTGACACCAGGAACAAACAGCTAAATATTGGGGCTCCGAATGGCCAGCCTCAGAGGGAGAAGAGCCCCCTCCCTGGGGCCTGCTGGCAGAAGCTGGATGGCCACCTCATGGGCTGACTGTGTTGGGCACTCTTGATCAGTGGTGGGCTGGACTCTGAGTCTCTTGTCACTCTGAGATTCTGTGATTCTGAACCATATCAAAGGAAAAATGTGTTAAATAAACCATTTAAAGTTGTTGTCAAAGCAATAGCCAATGACGCATAATTCAGATGTTAAGAAAGAGGAATTTGGCTTGAGAGCATTGCAGCCCAATGCTGACTTCTCAGGATGAAAGACACTGGGTAGCTTCACATGCACTCCAGCGGAATCCCAGCCCTCTTCCATGATCTGATTCATGGCTATAATCACAGCTATCATGGAGCCATTCAAAGCCTATTAA
This sequence comes from Trichosurus vulpecula, assembly GCF_011100635.1. NCBI lineage: Eukaryota > Metazoa > Chordata > Mammalia > Diprotodontia > Phalangeridae > Trichosurus > Trichosurus vulpecula. Next base: position 10,335,583 of record NC_050580.1, on the reverse strand, counting down.
CTTGAATCCCCACGATTCCTTCAGGGCAAGGGCAAAAGCTGAGCAGAAGAACTTTTCATTTAAATGTAACATAACATTTAAATGGAGAAAAGTTTTAAAAATCACTTCAGTGAAGGAAGGCAAATAATGGTTGTATCTTTCATGAACAGATGGCCGAGGTAAGGATGTCATGTGAAATCTTACAATGCCACGGATATTACAAAAAGGACTTTCATAGTAAAACACTGTGCCACAGGTTCAAGTCTGGTGAATCTGCCCGGTAATGAGGGGAGGCAAAGTGTTAATTACTTGTTGCTGAAATGTTTAGCTGCTGTTGAGGTCATCTCAATGAATGGAATGAATGAATGAAAAAGCCTTTATCAGTCAAGCCTACTATGTGCCAAGCACCGGACACGTGAATTCAAAAGGGAGGCAGTCTCTGCTTTCAAGAACCTCTCCTTCAGGAGACAGCACTTAGAAGGGAAGGTGGTCATGTTCTGGAGAGTCATGGTGGTGGGCAGTTGAGCCATGGAGCAGATGCATAAGTAGAATTAATTTAATTATGGTGCCCAGAGCAAGAGGTAGAAGGTGGAGCTGGGTATGGACGTTGCAGAAGGGAAGAAGGCTAGATGACTGGGGAAGAGGACTGTGGATTAGATGTGAAGCCTGGTCTGGGATCACCCAGGGTAGAGTTGGGGTGGGCGATGAGAGGGGAGGAAGTCTGGTCTTGGGAGGCCTGGTCCAGGTGAGGGGGGGAAGAAGGCCATGGCTGAGTAGATGGCAAGGTGTCTGGGGGGATGCTCATGGATAAGATACCTGGTAGAACCACTATGAGAAGAATCACTATAGAAACACCATAGAAAGAAGAGTCCAACCATAGTCCGGTCATCATCACATCCAAGAAACTGGATTTCATGATGTTCTGCCTTTTGGGACCTCTGTGGACATCTTCCCTGACTGTGCTGTGCTTTGTCTGGTAAGGGCTTCTGGATATGAAAAGGATGAACCTGGGATTTCTCTGGGGGGCAGGAGCTCCCATCACCGGTCTTTAATAGCATGTCTACTGCCCATAGCCCAGGGTCACATAGCTAGTAAATGTCAGAGGTGGAATTTGAACTCAGCTCTTCCTGACTCCAAGTTGGGTTCTCATCCTCTGAAGCATGGTACTTCTCTGACAAGGTATCAAAGTCATCAGATTGGAATGAGAAGCCAGATAAAATCATCTTCTTCCTCTGCTTCAGAGAAATTGCCATCTTGAAATCACTCCATGCCATTTGAGAGAAGTCTGTTATGTGAGCCTGGCACACTAAGGGGTCAATGACTTCCCAGGGTCACTGTGCCAGTCCATGCAGGTCAGAGACAGCAATTGGCCCCAGATGGCCAGACCTCTAGACACTCTGCCCTGTGTCTAGCATACACAGAGTCCATGCAAAGCAGTAACAGTCATTTTCAGAGTGACAGCATGTTAATAGCTAGGTATAACTGAGCCTGGCCTTGTGTGGGATGTGGCCCCCAAACTGGGCTTTGAGGGAAGCTAGGAGTTCTACAACACAGCAGTGAGGAGATGGTTCATTCCAAGCCTGGGGGTCCGCTTGTTTGAAAGTCATGGATGCAGGAGATAACATGGGAAACATCATGTGAAGAAATCCACAAGCCACAACCTACTTGTCTGAGACCGGCTCTTGCCATAAGCCAGAGAATGGTCATTAAAGTGCATTGTGTGGGGAAGGGGCCTATGAATCACATGCTGGTCCTTTCTACACCACAGATTGTAATCAGCATTACTATGGTCATCTTAAAAATCCCAGGACGAGCAAGTCGATTTTTCATCATCCTAAGAGGGGAGAGGCAGTGCAGGTAAATCCAAACGGGGATTTCTATTTGGCTTGGGGGGTTGTTTTCAGTCTGGGTTGCAAGAACATCTGTGTAATCCCAACTCTCTTCCCCTGCCACAGAGGACCAGCAAAGCCCACCCTCAGCCAGCAGCAGCCTTCGCCTCCCAGTGGCTGTACTTGAGTTCCCAGCCTGAGCATTGGGATCATCTAGTGTAAACCTCTTCATTTGGCTGGTGAGGACACTGAGATCCCAATAGGGGAAATAGATTTTTCAGGCTCTCACATTCAGTAGCAGAGCCTAGATTCAAACTCAGGTCTTAGGATAACAAGTATAGTGGGTCCAGGGCTACTCACATCTAGCTTCAAGTTCCTACCCCTACAGGCAATGAAAAAGTGATATGAGAAAGTAGTTAGGAACTGTATCTCTAAAATTCCTCAAGGGTAGCCTAGCGATTCCAAAGAAGTCACAGACAGAGACAGAGAAAAATGTTTATAGCGGGATCTTTTACTGTAGCAAAGACCTGTAAATAAAGGGGATTCCCATCAACTGTAGAGGAGCTGGGCAAATTATAGTATGTGAATATAATGCAATATTATTGTGAGGTAAGAAATGACAAAAGGGATGAATTCAGAGAAACCCAGGAAGACTCATAGGAACAGATGCAGAGTGAAGGGAGCAGAACCAGAAGAATTCATACCCTGAGATAAGATTGTAAAGGAAAACAGCTATGGAAGACTGAAGAACAATGGCCAGCTGGGACTTTGGAAGACCAATGGGGGCGCTTGCCTCCAAACACTGGGCAGAGGGGTGAGGGCCTATAGGTGCAGAATGAGACATACAATGTCCATGGGTGCCAATGGGTGACTTTGTTTTGTTTGACTATACTTGTTACAAGAAGGCTTTTCTGGGGGGTAGGAGGAAGAGACAGATGGGCACAGGTGTCTAGTAATAGTGGTACCTTAAACAGAAGAAAACAAAGTCCAGAACATCACTGAAACATTTCAATACTGCAGAGAGCAGGAGTAAGGTGACTTAGGGATCCAGACAAGCAAGACAATTGTGTCACTATCTTGGTGAATTTATTTATTTGTTAAAATTAATTTTATTTTTAATTTTTGGAATAAAACAAGTATGTCCACACCATAGTGTAATAAAAAATGCAAATGAAACTGCAAATCTATTATGTATAACTTGTTACTCCTTTAAAATGTATAATAAAGTTATCATGTACATTTTTTCTTTTTTTTCTTTCTTTTCCTTCTCTTCCCCTTACCGCCACCCCACCCAAGAGATGGCTACCATTAGACACAAATACGTATATATACACATATATATACATAACATATGTATATATATGCATATCCATATATATGATGTTTAGGCTCATAAATTTTTTAAAATTAAGCGATGTAATGGTCTACAGCTCCTGCTTAAGGCTCAGGTTGTTTCTGGTTTCCAAACACAGGTGACAGCTCTGGGACCAGATGGCTCATTTCCTGACTTCCAGACCCTGAGTAGCCCCAAATTTGCCAGCCTCTGTCCTGCCTTATTGGCTCCCTTATCCCAGACCTCTAGGGTCTTCAGGGCCCATCTTAGAGCAGTCTTAGTAATTGTGGCTTAAGAGACCACGTCCTCCAGCTTCTGCTGGGTTAACACAAACACACAACCTACTACATCTGCCACACTATGCAGAGAAGTCTGAGACTTTGACCTCTCTCAATTTTGTGTCCCCCTCACTCCCCAGCCTGTTGCTCTGGCTGCTCACAAAGTGACTGTTGGATTGACCTGAATACAGTACTTAAGTGAACAGAATGAGTGATTCAATACCGTTTATTGATTGTGGGGAGAGAAGACAAGCCAGAGATGAATTAAAAGAGATGTACCATAAGATCAAAGGAACCCAATGAGTCCCATGACATTGGACAGAGACTGGTGGGTCTGCTGCCTCAAGTCCCCCTGCTCCTATCCAGCCCCCACTTGCCAGTAAAGGGATTTTCCTGAAGCCCAGGTCTGACCATGTCACCCCCTACTCAACCCCAGTGGCTCCAGATTGTCTGCAGGATTAAGTACAAACTTCTCTAGGGAGCATTTGAAGCCCTTCCTAACCTAGCCCCCTCCCACCTTTCCAGTCTTCTCACACCTCACTCCCCTGACATACACTCTCTGATCAGGTGATACCGGCCTCCTGGCTCCATCTTTCATCTGTGGGCATTTTCTCTGGCTGGCCCCATACCTGGAGTCCTCCTCCTCATCGTCTTTGCCATACTGTCTTCCCCGGCTTCCTTTAAGTCCCAACTAAAATCCCACTGCTCTTCCCTCTTCATTCTAATGCCTTCTCTCTGTTTTTATCTCCAGTTTATTCTGCATGTAGCTTGTTTACATATATTTGGTTTTTGGTTGCCTCCCCCATTCGATTTTAGCTTAAGATTTGAGTGCTTAAGAAATGTTCATTGATTTTCCAGTTTTCCCGGCAATTTTTGTCAAGTAGTGAGAAAACTGGAAAATAGTATCGCAAAAACTGAGCATAAACCAATATCTTACACCATATACCAAAATAAAGTCCAAATGGGTTCCCAATTTAGATATAAAGGCTGATACTATCAGCAAACTGGGAGAGCAAGGAATAGTTTACCTTTTAGATTTATGGAGAAGGGAAGAATTTATGACCAGAGATTAAAAAAATTATGAAATACAAAATGAGTAATTTTGATTACATTAAATTGAAAAGGTTTTGCACATACAAAGCTAATGCAACCAAGATTAGAAGAGAAGCAGAAAACTGGGAAAGAATTTTTACAACCAGTGTCTCAGACAAAGGCCTCATTTCTAAAATATATAGAGAACTGAGTCGAATTTATAAGAAAACAGGGCAGCTAGGTGGTGCATTGAGTAGAGCATTGGCCCTGGAGTCAGGAGGACCTGAGCTCAAATCCGGCCTCACACACTGGACACACTTACTAGCTGTGTAACCTTGGGCAAGTCACTTAACCCCAATTGCCCTGCCTTCCCCCCTCCAAAAAAAATCAAATTTATAAGAAAACAAGTCATTCTCCAATTGATAAATGGTCAAAGAATATGAACAGGCAGTTTACAGAGGAAGAAATTAAAGATATCTATAGTCATATGAAAAAATGCTCAAAATCACTATTGATTAGAGAAATGCAAATCAAAACAACTCTTAGGTACCACATCACACCTATCAGATTGGCTAACATGACAAAACAGGAAAATTATAAATGCGGGAGAAGATGTGGGAAAATTGGAACATTAATTTATTGTTGGTGGAGTTGTGAACTGATCCAACCATTCTAGAGAGCAATTTGGAACTATGCCCAAAGAACTATAAAGATGTACATGCCCTTTGATCCAGGTATACCACTTCTAGGGCTATATCCAAAAGAGATCATACAAATGGGAAAAGGTCCCACATGTAAAAAAATATTTATAGAAGCTCTTTTTGTGGTGGCTAAGAACTGGAAATTAAGGGGATGCCTATCAATTGGGGGATGGCTGAAAAAGTTGTGGTACATGAATGTAATAAAATACTATTGTTCCATAAGAAATGATGAGCAAGCAGACCTCAGAAAAACCTGTAAAGATTTATATGAACTGATGCTGAGTGAAGTGAGCAGAACCAGAACACTGTACACAGTAACAGCCGCAGCGTTCGATGACTGACTTTGATAGACTTAGCCCTTCTCAGCAATGCAAGGACCTAAAACAATTCCAAAAAGACTCATGATGGAAAATGCCATCCACATCCAGAGAAAGAACTGTGGAGTCGGAATGCAGAGCGAAGCAGACTATTTGCTCTCTTTTTTCGTTTAATTTAGTTTTTTCTTTCTCGTGGTTCCTCCCACTCATTCTAATTCTTCTATACAACATGACTAATGTGAAAATACGTTTAATAAGAATGTATGTGTAGAGACTATATTGGATTGCATGCTATCTTGGTGGGGGAGGGGAAGGAGGCAGAGAAAATTTAAAACTTATAGAAGTGAATGTTGAAAGCTAAAAATAAATAAATTTATTTATTTAAAAAAAAGAAATGTTCATTGATTGACTGAGAACACTGTCAGGTTGCTTGGTGAGTTCGTATTGCAGAGACTTGCTTCTCAGACTCAGATGAGATCACAAAACTGAATTTTCATATTTCCAAAACCTAATATAGCTCAGATCTTCCAACAAAGAAGTAAAGAAAACCTGTATAAGTTAATGCATCACCTGGGCCTAAATGCTGTTTGTGAAAATTACGCAAATTCAGACACGACACTCATTTTGTTGAAATTATTTTGTTCTGGAAGACATGTATAGGAAGAAGGAAATAGCTTTTCTTTATGTGCAGTAATTCCCAGGGAGCCCCTCTCTGTCTAACTTCCTTCTCAGTTCCCTCATCTCCCTCCCCACAAACATGATCACCCCAAACACGGCTCCCGAGGAGAGAAAATGGCAGAAAAATGAACATTTCAGTGGTTGGTTGATCTTCCTGGGGAAATGAGGTAGAATAATTATGTAAATGAGCCGACACAAGGAAATAACCTTCCAGCACCCTGGCCTCACACTTACTCACCTTCCCTTCCGCCAATGACTATCAACCACATTCTGCCGTGGCTGCCCAGAAGCGTAGCTTCCCCTTGGCCCTCACCATCACTTGGGACATTCCGCTCTCTGACCTCAACCTCCCCTTAGCCTTCCACCCTTCCTGCTCCCACAATTTTCTTTGCTCTCATTGCTACCCTCAATTATAGGGTCATAGGTTTGGAGCTGGAAGGGGCATTGGAAATCATCTCCACCCCTGAGCACTGAGGAGGAAGCAAAGGGCCACAGAGGAAAAATGACCTGGTCACCTAGGGAGTATCTGGCAGAGCTGGGATTTGACCCTAGGTTCTCAACTCTATGTCCAGTACTTTATTCACTGAACCACACTGCCCCCTAATCCTGTACTTTATCCACTGAGCCTCACTGCCCCCTAATCCTGTACTTTAACCACTGTGCCTCACTGCCCCCTAATCCTGTACTTTATCCAGTGAGCCACACTGCCTCCTAGCCTTCCCTGCTCCTCTAGTCCCCCTTCTGCCCCCTTCAGCCCCCTTCTGCTCTCACTTGCCTCCCTATCCAGCTGATATAGTATGATCAAATTTCTCATTTTCCTCCTAGAATCTTTGGGCTACTAGACCTTCAGCCCTAGCTGTTTTGACAGTCCCCATCCTGGGTAAACTATCCCACCCAACTTCTCTGATCAGACTGCCATTCTTCTAGGATTCTGAACATGGTTGGAGAAAGCTGGTTCTGTGTAATGCCCTCTGCCATCAGTTGGGTCCTCTATGCCCCTAGCCGACTTCTTGCAGGATTCCTCACCAAAACTGTGCTGCACCTTTTCCATTTTCCGGCAATCACAACCCTGGCCCCTCACTTTCACCTTGTTCCCACTTTACTGAGAAGTTTGAAGTCACCTGCCTAGAGCTCCCTCAGCATCCACCTTTCTGCCCCTGAATCTCAAATTTTTTTCTGTCTCCTCACACATCTTTTTTCTCTTCCTTTAGGATTCTGAGCAAGTAATTTGCTCTGGGTCTAGGCAACTGAATAAGATTATGAATTGCAAATGCCGCCTTGCATTGGTAGAGGGAGCTTCCTCATCAGGGATTCTCTAGATCTTCCAAATCACATGTCCAGTCCTCATGCCTTCTATCCCATAGAAGACACATCCCTCCTTTCCAGGGCTAACCCTTCTGCCTGTTCCCAGACTCCATTCCCTCCACTACCCTTGCTCTTATCTGCGGTTTCTGTGCATCATGAATGTCTCCCCATCCTTCAACTCCTTTCCCTTGACCTTCAAAGGGCTCCTCTTCCCCATCCTAAAATTTTTCAAAGAAAACCGCTTTCCTTTTGCTTTGTTAACTTTCAAACAGCTGCCCCATGCTGCTCTTTCCTTTGGCCACTAAAAGTAGTCAGCCCCTACTTCCTCCAGTTCTTAGTCTGGGCAAGTCCCATCTCTGGGTCTCCAGTTCCTCAACTACAAAATGAAAGGTTTGAACTAGGTGATTTCTACAGTCCCTCACACCTCTGGACCCAGGATCCAGTGATGTCTCAATTACTAGTCTCTCTCTCGCAGCCAAGCACCATTTCCACCATTCTACGGAAACTTCTTTCTTATAGATAATTCATTGATGGCTAGAGCCCATGACCTTCTCTCCATCTTCTTCCTCCCGAACTGTCTCCTTCTTCTTGGAGCTCTTTCTTCCCATGCCTGCCATGATGACATCATTCTTACTCCTTCTGATCAGCTCACCATCTCTAGTCCCAACCACTACCCTCAGCTGGACTCATGCTTTCAGACTCAACGTGCCTAATGTTGAATAGATCGTGTCTCTCTATGACCAGCTCTTCTACTTCAGGTGAGCGTTTGTTCTTGCTCCTTATGACACGGGTGTAGACCTGCTGACCACTAGAGTTGATAACTCATTTCCATTTGTGTTCAGATAGTGAGTACATGACCCAGACCATCAAGTTTCCAGCCTATGGGCCAACAGAACCTCTGGTTTTGTAGAAAACAATTGAAGTCAGGAAGCCTACCTTGTTCTGTAACTGCTTAGTGTCTTTTCTCATTATAGGCTTTCTCTGGAACATCAATCGCACCGATCAGAACTTTCTAATTGGCCCAATGTCCCACAGACTAGATCTGAACTACATTCCTTCTATTGCCTCTTGGGTGATTGCTATGTTCTTTGCACGCTGTTGTTTCCTGACACACAGATCAACATAGGCAACCCAGTATAGTTAAACATTTTTGCCCTGACCAAATAGAACGTAAGCTCCTTGAGGGTAGAAATTAGCCTTCATTTTGTCTTCTCATCCCTACCACCTAGCATTTAAGTGCCTTGCATTTAAGAGATGTTTGTGGATTGAATGAATGAATGAGTTCCTTCTAATTAATCAGCACCACACAGATGTAACTGATACTAATTTAGGGAGATTTGTGTCTTCTGGTCCATTCTCAGTCCACACACTTTTTCTTGAAGTTAGTGATCAAGGTGAACATTCATATTGATAACCTGTTCAGTCTCTAGGCTGTCTACATGTACTAGTCCTTGGAAACAATGTTTATTTCACATTTACTTGTTATTTGTTTTAAGATTTATTACACTGTGCATACCCTTTGATCCAGCAATACCACTGCTAGGTATGTATCTCAAAAACATTCAAAAAAGAAGGGAAAAGGACCTATCGGTACAAAAATATTTATAGCAGCTCTTTCTGTGGTGGCTAAGAATCAGACATCAAAGGGATGCCCATAAGCTGGGGAATGGCTAAACAAGCCATGGTATATGACTGTAATGGAATGTTATTGTGCTATAAGAAATGACAAGCAGGATGATTTCAGAAAAACTTGGAAAGACTTACATGAACTGATGCTGAGTGAAGTGAACAGAACCAAGAGAACATTGTACACAGTAACAGCAATATTGTTCAATGAAGACCTGTCTCAGCAATACAAAGATCTAAGACAATCCCAAAAGGACCAATGATGAAACAGACTATCTGCCTCCAGAGAAAGAACTGACGTTGTTTGAATACAGACTGAAGCAGGCTATTTTTCACTTTCTTCTTTTTTTTTCTTTTATTCAAGTCTTCTTTACAAAATGACTAATATGGAAATGTTTTGCATAGTTGCACATGTATAACCTGTATCAGATTGCTTACCATCTCAGGGAGGGAGGGATAGAATTTGGAACTCAAAACTTTAAATAAAAATGTTTAAAATTTTTTTTTAAAGATTTAGCACTAAGATAAGTTTTGATACCCTCTACAATAGTCGTAACTTTTTCTTGGCTATCGAGGATGGAACCTATGAATAAGACATAACAGAAGTAAAACGCGAGTAAGGGAAGGGACCACCATTGACTTCCTTGCCTGTATTAATGGAACCACCATCACCCAGGTTCACCCAGGAGTCATCTTTGACTTCTTTAACCTTTTTTATACCCTAATCCATTTAGCTGCTGAGTCTTTGAAGGCGCCAAGGGAAAGTGCTGGACTCAGAGTCAGGCAACTAACAGGCATTCACTGAGCATTTACCATGTGTCAGACATGGAGGCTTGAGTTCGAATCCCACTTCTTTTCTAATGGGGGGGGGAAGAGGTAGAAGGGGGAGAATGGGTACCTGAAAATAAAATTAAAAATAAATTCTACTTCTGACACTTGCTAGCAATGTCTAAGTTTCCTCATTCGAATGAGAATGCCTGTAAAACCTACTTCTCTGGGAGTAACCTCCCTGAAGCTACTAAGGTTACTAGTGGTTACCCTGAGGCTCTAATAAGGTAATTTATGTAAAGTGCTTTGCAAACTTTAAAGTGCTAGACCAGTTGGTTCCCTCCTTTCCAGACCCGTATCCTCAACCCTCACATACTGAATAGAGGGCTGAAAGATGTAGCTTCAAATCCTGCCTCCGACGTTTAGAAGTTGTAAAACCCTGGGAAAGACCCTTCAGCTATCTGAGCCTCCATTTCCTCTCCTGTAAGATGAGGGTGTTGGGCTCAGTGGCCTCTAGGGTCCCTTCAGCTATAGATCTCAGACCCCATGACCCCATTTCCCACTTCTGCTCTCTCTTGCCCACAGGCTCCCCGTCTCTGGTCTCTCCCACTCCAACACGTCTCAAACACAGCTGCCCACTCAGCTTGCTTGGCAGACAAAGGCAATCCAGACCCCTTTGCCCATTTTCAAGGCTCTTCACAACTGCCTAACTTAACCTTTCCCATTTTAGCCCAAGCTGCTTCCATTCACACACCCACAATTATTCAGCTCCCCCCAACCCTGAGCACGCACCCTGGACTTTTCTCTCTCCAAGCCTTAGCTCACACTGCCCTCTCCTGATTACCTTCACCCCCTCACTCCGACTAGTGGAGGACTTCCCACTTTTCAATGCCTGTTCAAATGCTGCCTCTCCTGGGAAGTCCTCCCTGATACTCCCTGGCTGATGATCTATTTATCCAAATTCCCATAGCCCTTCTTTTACACTTCCATGGGAATTGGTCACATTAGTCAGGCAATCAGTGAGTCAGTAAGCATTTATTAAGCACCTACTATGTGCCAGACACTGTGCTAAGCTCTAGGGATTGAAAAAAGCCGATGTTTTTTTTAAATTATCTTTTGTTATTATTTATCTTTTTAAAATTATACTATGTTATGGAAATGCTTTATTCCATAAATTAGAAATAAAATGAATTTTTAAGAGATAGTCCCTTCCCTCAAAAAGCTTACAATCTAAGACAATGCTCAAAAGGAGCTGAACTACAGGTGGGGAGGGAGCTACCTGTCAGTGAAGAAGTCAGTCACAGAAGTACCAAGACAGTACAGCCAGGTATGGAATGAGATGTTTTGAGCTGGGCTCCCTCCTTATATGGATGTTTTGGAGCCCGTGGCTCCACTCTCCAGAGGGACCGGGGATAATGATGAGGTGGCATCCCAAGGCTGATGAGGTGCTCCCAATAATGAACATTAGCAGCCACTTGGTGGTTTGTCCAGTTGCCTCATCTCCCCTAGAAGGCAGGGAATGTGTTGTTCTGTTCTTCTTTGTGTGCTTCACAGCCCTAACATAGAGCCTTGCACACAAAAAGTCCTTTATCAATGTTTGCAGAAGGAACGGAGTATTCTATTGGGCAGTGAAAATGTTCCCATTGCGATTTCAAGTTGCATTTCTTACTGAAATGGAGTCGATTTGCGCCACCTACTGGAATAGGTCACTATGCACACTCAGGTTTCAGAATGGTGAAATCATATTTTAGGATTTGTGTAGCTGTATTCCCACAATGATGAAGAGAATGGCCCTTTTGACATGCTGGAAATACCAAATGCTAATTTACGACAGGGAATATCTTTTAAATTCAACTGTTTGGCCATCAGATTTAATTATCGAGCTAAATTAACAAATGGTACTGTTGCTTATAAAAATAAAATGATTAAACCAATAACATCAACCAAAGAGATGAAAATGCAAATTAGAAGGCAAGCAGAAATCAATGTGCGTTATCATTTGCCCACTTGGTCTTATTTTTTTTTAAAAAGCAGACAACTGGAGAATGATAGGAAACAGAAGCAAACAGGATAATAAAGGAAACATAATTCAGCATTAATTAAAAGAGAAGTCGCCCAGTGAAAATGTGAGAGCCTTTATATTCTCGAGCAATAATCATTGTCACGGCTTAATTACAGGCTGAACACAAAAACACAAATTTTCATTTAGGCTTTTCGATGTTCCAAAAGAAAGTCCAACCCCAATGTTTCTACTTCCAAAGCTTTATTTCTGAGTTTAGAGCAGCATTTAATATTGCTGTCACACCTTTAGAAAAATGATACCTGTAATATCTACTACTCCCCCTGAAATAGCTTAGAATGGCAGCCCAATCCCTTCTCCTTACTCAAGACCATTTTTTTTCATTTATTTTGCATCAATTAATGAGTATTTTGTCTGAAAACTGATTTTTCTAAAGATGTCAACTAAATCAGCTATTGGCAATGTCAACCAAAGCATACAGAATGTTGATAAAATGTTTTCATAAAGAAGCCCTCCCCAAAATAACAGACAAGAAGCAAAAATCTGATTGACATTCACATAAGCAAAACCCATTCTGTGTAAGGAGAACCCCAGCTTGATTTTCCGTCTTGGACAGATGACCTCGTACAGGATGGGCCACTGGGGATCATAAGGTCTCATGGAAGCTACAAGGAAGACTTTCTTTATCTAGCCATTTTCCTTTCCTTATGATATTATTTTAAAACATCTCACTTTTGGTAGAAAAGAAGGCTGTTGTTTCAACTGGAAGGTCCCTTTATCTTTAAAGTGCCAATTTTAGGAAAAAAAATAGAGCTACTTTTCAACTTTTTGGGTGCTTTTTTAATATGCCACTAATGACTTCCACTTGGCCCTCTCAACACCATGCAATGGATCTAGTAACACCCCCTTTCCATGTCACTTCCCCTCGTTAGAATACAAGCTTCTAATATTTTTATCACAAGGCACAGCTTTCTTGGGGGGAGGAGTTAAATAAGGGGAAATTAAGGCAAATAAAAGGCAATGTGGAAACAAAGGATATAAATAAAAATTTATTAAGAAAAAAAGAATGGAAGCACCTGGAGGACCAATACTATTTTGGTTGCTTGTATTTCTATCCTGAGGGCTTGGTACAGTGCCTGGGACATTGTTCAGCCGTCTCGGTAATGTTCGACTCCGTTAGTCTCCATCAGGCGTTTTCTTGGCGAGATACTGGAGTGGTTTGCCATTTCCTTCTTCAGCTCATTTTATAGAGGAGGCAAACAGGGTGAAGAGACTTGCCTAGGGTCACGTGGCTAGGAAGTGTCTGAGGCTGGATTTGAACTCAGGTCCTCCTGACTCCAGGCCTCGCACTCTATGTACCCTGACACCATCTCGCTGCCCCCTTGCACACGGTAAGCACTGAGGTTCTCTAGCTCTCATAATGATCTATACGAACTTCTCCTATTCATTCTATAAGGAGCTAAATCGCAGGTCAGCATAAGAAATTAAATGGGAATTTGGGGCGAGTTTTGCAGAAGCCACAGACAACACAGAGCCTATGACCAAATACTTAACCCACATTTTACAAGAAGGTTCTGTAAACACCCCATAAAGGAAAAAGAAAAAAAACCAGACTTCTCTGATACAAGGGGAGGCCCCAAAAATTTTACATGGATTTTCCATATAACCCTAAATACGGCACTATGCCCCTAAACCCTGAGATGTGGAAGGGATAACTGCACTCCATAAAACTACTAGGTCTCTTTGAAATCTGTGACAAGAAACTTATGGGTGAAGTTCACAAGGACCTGAACCCTAAGACCAAGAATCCAAAGGGGCCTTGGCTAGCCCTCGTCCTCGCTGTGAGCATCATGGTGAAGCATCTGTCTTTCCACGAGGACCCAGCTACAATCTGGGCCGTTCTCTTCCCAAAAATCCAGGGAAACTCTAGCAATGTCCGTATTTGACTCATCGTGCTCCTGGCAAAAAGGTCCTCAACCACCCTGAGAGGGCACGGGATAAGGCATAGATTTATGTGTGTGTGTGTGTGTATATAAACACACATGTATGGACATACTCCCAAACATATGCATGTAGCTACACAATGCATATAAATGTATATGATTTTACCAACAAAAAATCGAATGAGCTCATAGCCAGCCCACAAGCAGTTAAGAAAACTCTCCAATTTCCCATAGGCATCTCCACAGACCTTACAACACACCATTCCATATATCTTGGTATTGCTAGAAAATGGATATCCCCCCCACGATAAAATCCATATGACCAACCAGCCAAGTCTGGGTTGGTTCCTCCATGTTGTATGGTTAGAGCTGTGTCTTGCTGCTTCTTGGTGCCAGCCCCTCCTCAGGTCCTGGTTTCTATGGTTTCTTGGTGTAATGGGGGTCTGAACATGGGCCGGTCTCCCCACTACACTTTCAAATTTTGAAAAATTTGTCGTAACATGCTGTCCCTGCTCCCAATCCTTAACAGTCCAATGGGGTCCCTGGGGAGGCATAACTGCTGTCCTTCTCCTTACTCCCCCAGTGCTATACAGGAAAGAGTCTCAAAACAGTCAATGTGGCATGATCTTATTAGTCCCAGGTGAACAGGCAAAAATCACAATTATCCCCCAATACAAGTTTTGCAGATTTAACAAATAAGGAATGTTTAATGAAAGTTACTGAAGATTACTGTTTGCTTAATACTCAAGCACCTGACTTGGTCCTCCAATGGCCTTCCTTGACCCAAAAGCGAAAAACAAACAGAAAAACCACCAGAAAAGAAAAAGCAAAAATTAAAGAAAGTTTCCTGCCTCAGAAGCCTGCCTGGTCTACACCAAGCTTTCTGGACCACAAGGAGCATTCCTTGAAGGGATTGAGGACCTGAGTGAATCAAAATTCCCACCTCTCCTCCCTCTCGGACAAGAGATCACTGGCCTAGGCTCATTCCCAGCAAACAAACCTGGCAGCATCTCTGGAAGGCTGGGCTAGGTCACACTTTCTCTGTTCCCCAGGCCCCACTCTTCTCTCTGCTAATCAGATCGATTAATTCTCACTAACGAGACAATGGCAGTTTGTGCTCCTCCTCCAGGGTAAACAGAAACCTTTGGATGAGAGGGAGAGTGAGAGAAGCTGGTTCCTCCTTCCATGTAAGTCACATCCCATGCAGCAAGCCCCATAGATCATGCCCCATATGGTAGAATCAGCCCTTGAAAAAAGACGCCAAGCCCTGGAATAGTATGATGACCACGCGAGGGCTTTTCCAGAATCTTCTCCGAGCATTCCTTCAAGTAGGATGGGCACTTGTCTGTCCAGTCAGTGACATGTCCAGTTTGCCTGCAGACCAAATGATTTCTGAAGGTTGTTACCAAGGTCGACTCTAACACACGATTCCCATTACCATGGGATAAATCAAGAAATCGTTGAGGCTTTCAGGAAAAAATACATGCAGATCAAATTAACATTGTTTTGTCTGAGGATCAGAGGATCTTGGATTAATTTAATGCCTTCCTAAGAATGTGCACAATCCCACGCCCAGAGCCTTAACCAGCCAAAACTGCACATGGCGTAATAATGTAGTCTCAGGGAGATGGTTTCATCATGGGTTCACTTGTGCCAGGAGGGGTCAGCTGGTCCCTAGGGACTCCGAAGGAGTCAATAGCATCCTGCACTCCTGGTGGGTCATAGGGATAGTGGTTACCATGCATTGAAAGCATAGGCTCCTACTCCTGTACATGCAGGCTCCTTGGACAAAGCCTCGTTTGCCCTGGTTGGTTACAGTCTACCGGACTGAATTTTGTGGGTAAATAGCCAGAGGTCCCCTTCCAAGCGTAGCTTCTTTCTAGTCTTTTTTTTGGTGCTGCTCTTTTCTTCTGTTAAAAGAATAAAACTGGTTCTGAAGACAAGGCCAGGTGCTTTTACAAAATGATGACAAGGAGGCAAATGGATGTCAGACAATTTGGGGATCTTCTGCTTGTAAAGGGTCCTTTATACAGAATCTGAAAGCATGCCAGGACACAGGAACAGATCGGCCCTTTTGGTGATATAAAAATGATCACAATCATCTGTGATAAAGAACTGAGCTCTGGACATTTCTGCAGGGTAGCTGGTGGGCAGGAGAATGCCAATGGATGACCACATCCATGGCTTCTGGCTCTCCCATTCCTGGAGAAAATGAATGTAAATGCAAAGGTGAAAAACAAACCCCTTACTGGATTCCCCCAGAAGTACCTGTCTGGTCTGACCTTCCCTTGTACTTTACTGCATCTCAGGAATGCCCGTTGAGTGCATGACAAAGACTTTTTTGTTTTTTGGGGTTTTTTAATTGATTTATTTTTAGTTTACAACATTCAGTTCCACAAGCTTTTGAGTTCCAAATTTTCTCTCCTTCCCTCTCCTCCCTTCCTCCAGCCCAAGATCACATGCATTCCAATACAGCCTCTACATACACATTCACATTAAACATATTTTCACATTAGTCATGTTGCAAAGAAGAATTATAACCAATGGAATGAACCACGAGAAAGAAGAAACAGAAGAAAAAAGAGAGAACAAATATTTTGCTTCAATTTGCATTCAGACTCCATAATTCTTTCTCTGGGTGTGGACAGAATTTTCCATCATGAGTCTTTTGGAGTTGTCTCAGAACCTTGCATTGCTGAGGGCCAAGTCTGTCAAAATCAGTCATCGCACAACGTGTCTGTAATTGTATACAATGTTCTCCTGTTCTGCTCCCCTCACTCAGCATCAGTTCATATGAGTCTTTCCAGGTTTTTATGAAGTCAATCTGCTCTTCATTTCTTGTGGCACAATAGTATTCCATTACATTCACGTACCACAACTTGTTCAGCCATTCCCCAATTCATGGGCATGTATTAGGAGGGCAGAATTTATAATTTCAAAGAGGATCATATATATGTCTGAAAGGTTCGGAACTGTGAGATATAAGGAACCTTCAAAGTAGGAGGCAGAAGAATCAAAGCATATATTTAGGCTCCACAGTAACCAACCCACAAACCAGCATCCCCATTTTGATATTTTGATCAAAAGCTTCCAGGCCCAATAAGTCCGCCTCACAAGAGTAACCAGGAGGCCACAGAGAAGCATGATGGTATAAAGCAAAATCATATACATGCTTCCCCTCTATGGTAAAAAGATTACCCACTGGCCTCAAGTCCTTGTTCAGCACTCCTCAGTCCTCACGTAGGTCAGCTCTGCTACCGGCAGCTCCTGCTTCAGCTTCGGCTGCAGCTGAAGCTGTAGCTGTAGCAGCCTCTGGCTCCAACGGAAGCTGTTTTTAACCATCCGGCTTCTGCAGGGGTGTAAGTTATGCCGGGGAAAGCACAGGTTCTTTCGATCTGCTTAAGCAAGGGAAGCAAGGTGAAGGGGCCTACAAGCTTACTCCAGTCCAACATACAAACAGCATTCAGTTAGTTCAGGGGAAAAAGCCAAACTATTCAAGGGCACTTGTTGACTAAGTGCTAAGGAGCCCATTTTTGGTTACCAACACAATTTCCCCTCAATTTCTGATTCTTTGCCACAGGGAACACAATTCTTGCATCAGATTTTGGGAACAAGAGCAACAAGAGCCAATCAGTGACTGTAAACCCTTATGCCCCAGTGCTGGGGGAATGACATGCCCCTCCCCCCCACTCACTCTATATGGAGACCATGTGGTTAAATGTGTAATTAGCAAAATGACTCATTAGCCTCTATGAAGGAAGGCCCAGGACCCTGACTGAGGACTCACATGAGATCCTCCAGCTGTGCTGAGAGTGGCACTGACTGCTAGGAGATCCTCAAAACAGCATCTTTCCCACCCAAAGGCTCTTGGGTTTTCTTGTCTGCAATGCACACATAGACACAGAGGTTTCAACCCATTGCCTGTTTAAAGAGTTATTGATACTAATGAAATTGCTTTTAGGATTAAAGGGACGCAAGACCAGCTGAGGAGGGCAAAGACCCTCCCTGACTACTGGGAAATGTCATAGGATCATAGATTTAGAGTAAAAAGGGCTGAGGCTGCTGCATTCAACCCCCCTCACTTTACAGATGAGGAAACTGAGGCAGAGAAAAGTTAAGTAACTTGCATAAGGTCAATCAAGCAATTTTAAAGACACACTGTCCCAGTTATGAAGCCAATGGCAAAAAGGCTGCTCCCAACCACACAATGGGCTAGTGGAGAAGGTCCACATCTGTCCTGGTTCACCAATCTTCCCCCTGGGTGACACCATCTGTGGGGATCTAGACAAGTGCCAAAACCCCATCGCACTTAAATTATCAATTAAACTTTAAAAAGGAGACACAAAATATCCTTTTGGTCATCCACTTGCCTGTGGTTTCTGATTTAACATTGGGGAACGGTGAGATCTTGTAAGCCTGGACCACTATGTTGAACTGCTTGCCATCACCAAGGACCTCATTCCTCTTGTGTCCTCTTCTTCCCTCCCTAGCCCCAGCAGGCCAGACCCTGCCCAACTGCCTGCCTGCTTCTGGAAGAGTCGAGTTGAGTCCTGTCCTGTCCTGTCCTCCCCTCCCCTAACCTGAGGGGGCTCTGCCCAAAGGAAGGTACCTTTTGATGGCCCAGAGCTGCCTCGTTCCCTTGGTGTTTACCAGTTAGACTTCTTTCTCAAAGGCCAAGCCTTAAACCCCATTCACTCTCGGCCCACAGCAGGTCCGCACCCAGGCACCACTAAGCGGTTACTTTTTGTCCCTCGGAGCTCAGAGTGAACGTCAGCAGTAACTGTTTCTCTTTGGAACCGCAGTCCTGGGCGCTCCCCTCCCACAGCCATTTTTTATTAAAGGGGCGGGCCCTGGACTCTCTTCTTAAAGAGGGCTATGCACCAAAGGGGGCTGCCTCACGCTCAGTGAGACCCTGAAAAGGCCTGGGGCTCCCACTGCATCCTGGCCATCTCCAGTCCTCCTGGTGAATATCTGGCCCCTGGACCCCAAGGTCCCGGAGGAGAACCAAGGACAAACCACACCAGCCTTTCCTCAGGTCCAGCTCCAGGCTGGATCCGCACGCCTCCCCCACCTCCACCTCCTGGAATCCCTGGCTGCCTTCCAGGCCAGACAACAATAAGCATTGATTAACGGCCTACTGTATGCCCAGCCCTGGGGATGGAAGGAAAGGAAGACAGTAAACGAAAGCCTTAACAAAGCCCACAAGCCTCCAGCTGCTTCTCAGAGCAATGGGGGACCGCTATGCTCCCCAAGATAACCCGTGGAGCTGGGGGGCCCTGCCCACCCGAGCTCCTCCCGCTGGGGATTCCTGGGGGGCCCGGGACCTTCTCTCCACTAGGTTCGGGGCAGGGGGTCCAGGGGCCACTTCCGACACCCCCTCATTTTTTGACAGGGCAGGGAAACTGAGGCCCCCGAAGGAACTAGCCCAAAGCTGGGTAGGATTCATACCGAGGGCCTGCGAGGCCTCCCTCATCTCCCCCTCTCCAGGGTAAGATGGGCTGTTACCAGCGCCTACTACATGCTCACTGTACTGTGTACACAGTAGGCGCTAAGTCACTGCTTGTGGCATTAATGAATGAAAGCCCGTTCGCCCTCCCCTCCCCCGCGGCCCCTTTGCCCTACACGGGGCACCGGCGGGGGAGCCCCCGGGGTGGGGTCCCAGCGCCGCAGCGCACTTTCTGACCGCTGTCCTGGGCCTCAGTTTCCCTCCGCGGGTACAATGAGCCCCTTAAACTGCGCGTGCTCAGGCCAAGCCCGTGTCCCAGGCTCCCTGGGTCTCCGTTTTCCCGCCCCCAGGCAGCTAGGAGGGAAGGAGAAGAAGAGTGCGGTGAGAGGAGTTGTAAATCCCGTGAGACCTTGTCTGCAGCTGGGGAGCATGCGCATGCGCAAGGCCAGTTCGGAGATGCGGCACGGCCTCCGCAGGAGAGCCAGCGCATGCCCAGGGGGGGCGGCGGGGGAAGCGGGGAGGGGAGGTGGCTGGTGCTCGCGAGATTTTGCATGGCTGCGCTTCCGCCTCCCGTGCGGCCGCCCTTCCTTCCTTCCTGTCAGGGGCGGAAGTGGTTCGTGAGGAGCCGTGGGAGTCGCTGCCGAGGCAGCGGAGGGTCGCTCCTTCCGCCAGTTCCGGAGGGAGGCCGGGGCCGGGCCGGGGCCTGGCCTGCGGCGGCGCCGCCATGGCGGAGCCCAGGGAGGCGGGCGCCGAGGCGCCACCGGGGCCCAGCGGGCTCAGCGTCCTCCCAGGAGAGGCGGCCGAGGAGCCGGCGCCGCAGGTAACCGCGAGGGACCCGGGCAGGCCTCCTGGCCCTCGAGCCTCGGTTTTCTTCTCACCCGGCGGGTGGCGGGCGTAGGCGGGGTCCGAGCGCCCGGGCAGCGTCCAGCCAGGGCAGGCCTCCCCAGGTCCGCGTTTTGGCTGCAGAGCGGGAGACCCCCGAGGAGGCGGCGGGGCTCCTGCGGTGCGGGGGCCGGGGTGTGGCGGGGTCGGCAAGGTTCCGGAAGCTTCTGGAATGCCTGCGTGGGAAACACTGGGAGAAGGGAAGGGCTGGAGGACCCTGGAGGGGAGGGGGAGGTACGACAGGAGGGCCCGGGCAGGCCGGACATGTCACCGAGGGGCCGAGATGGAGGTCTCGTGGCGGCCACGGCCGTGGAGGTGAATGAGGGAGAGCGGGGAGCAGAGAGGGAGGGACTGGGGGGGCGACATTGAGCGTCCACAAAGCCTCCCCCCACACACACACCGGGTAGAGGCGCGGGAGCCTGGGGAGCCTGGCCGTGGTTGGGAAACCTGGCTACACAGGGAGCCCCTTGTCCGGGTAAGGAGAGCCCGGCCTCGCAAGCTCCAGGAGCGGCTCCGTCTTGTGTCCTGTGACCGAGGATGCTGCTGGAGGCCGCTGTTTGTAGCCAGAGGCCCTGCCACAGTGGTTATGTTACCTCCTGCCCTGAACCTGCAGATCTCTTCTAGGGGCGCCGCCTCGTCGCCACCGACCAGATGCAGAAACACCCCGAGGTTAAGAACGGCCCACGCCTCGTTCTGTTTTCAGACACGCACAGAGCTTTCCTCACGATCATCCTGTGGGGAAAACTCAGTGTAGATATTCCAGGTTTACAAAAGGAGAAACTGAGGCCCCAGATCGGAAAGTGACTTTTCCAGGGTCGTACTGCTGGTAACTGGCGGTCTGGGAGCCACTGACCTGAATGGGACCATCGGGATCACTTTACAGATGAGGGGTACAGTGAAGGACCCGCTGAAGGTGACACAGATAACTCCCAGCAGAGCCGGGTCCAGGGGCTGTGGCAGGTGGCCCTTGTGAGCCGGCCCTGGCATAAGGCCTAAGCCTCAGCGAACAGTCTGACTGTAGAGGGGATGCTCAGGGAGGGAATCCTACCCAAAGGGTGTTTTCTGTGCAGGGGGCCAAGAGGGAGTGAGCATCCATTAAGTGCTGAGGATACAAGAATGAGTGTGGTCCTGGGGGAGCTGCCTTCTTATTGAGGGAAGCAGTCCTTCAAAGGAAGCCCAACTGCACATGCAGGATCCAGGGGGCTGAGGCCTGGATGGCAGGGGCACGAGGGAAGGGCACCCCTACTGGTCCTCCTTGAACTTAGAGGTTGAACCCTTACCCCATCCCCACTTAGTACCCATGGAAATGACTTACTAAAACCCCTTCTTGATTATGTAAATTATTTAGGGCTTGTTTCTACATTTTATTTCTTACGTGCCCAGGGTCACCCAGCTACTAAGTGTCTGAAGCCAGATTTAAACTCGGGAACACGAGTCTTCTGACTCCCAGCCCCACCTCTATCCACTGTGCCACCTAGCTGCCCCTTCACATTTTATTTAGGACAAGCCAAAAAGTAGCTTATGTGGTTAGGTCAGTTGTAAGTTAAAGAGTCAAACATAAGTTATAATTATTGACTAGTTGTGTTATTTTGGAATTAACAGACAAAAAGGGTCACCATAAATATGTTTCTCTACAAGCAGGAATTTACAATGTGGAATTAATCCATGTGGGATGAGTCCATTCCTTATGAAAGTCTGATGTGATGATTTTTTTTTCCTAAACAATGGTACAAAATTTTTGGTTCCTTGTAGTAGCCCTGATCAAATAATTTGTTTTAATAAAAAACAATTGAATGGGTTTTTTTTCCTGTAGTTTTGGGAGAAATGTGAGTGATAGGCTTTTTTTTTTAATTTAATATTTTTAATTTTTAGCATTAATTTTCACAAGAGTTTGAATTACAAATTTTCTTCCCATTTCTACACTCCCCCCCACTCCAAGATGGCATATATTCTGGTTGCCCTGTTCCCCAGTCAGCCCTCCCTTCTGTCACCCCACTCCCCTCCATCCCCTTTTCCCTTACTTTCTTGTAGGGCAGGATAGTTTTCTATGCCCCATTGCCTGTATATCTTCTTTCCTAGTTGCATGCAAAAACTTTTCTTTGAACATCTGCTTTTAAAACTTTGAGTCCCAAATTCTCTCCCCTCTTCCCTCCCCACCCACCCTCCCTCCCTAAAAAGGCAAGCAATTCAACATGGACCACATGTGTATCATTATGCAGAACCCTTCCATAGTACTCATGTTGTGAAAGACTAATTATATTTTGCTCCTTCCTATCCTATCCCCCTTTGTTCAATTTTCTCCCTTGACCCTGTCCCTTTGCAAAAGTGTTTACTTTTGATTACCACCTCCCCCATCTGCCCTCCCTTCTGTTGTCCATCCTTTTTTTATCTCCTTCCTCCTTTCCTGTGGGGTAAGATAACCCATTTGAGTGTGTATGTATTCCCTCCTCAGGTCAAATCCGATGAGAGCAAGATTCACTCATTCCCCCTCCCTGCCTTCTCTTCTCTTCCTACAGAACTGCTTTTTCTTGCCACTTTTATGTGAGATAATTTACCCTATTCTATCTCTCCCTTTCTCCCTCTCTAAATATATTCTTCTCTCATCCCTTAATTTAATTTTATTTTTTTTAGATATCATCCCTTCATATTCACCCTGTGCCCTCTGTCCGTGTATATATATATACATATATATATGTATATGTATATATATACATATACATATATATGTATATGTATATATATACGTATACATATATATGTATACGTATATACATATACGTATACATATATATATGTATATGTATATATACACACACATATATGTATATTCCCTTCAGCTACCCTAATACTGAGGTCTTATGAATCATACACATCATCTTTCCATGTAGGAATGTAAACAAAACAGTTCAACTTTAGTAAATCCCTCATGATTTCTCTTTCTTGTTTACCTTTTCATGCTTCTCTTGATTCTTGTGTTTGAAAGTCATATTTTCTATTCAGCTCTGGTCTTTTCACTGAGAAAGTCTGAAAGTCCTCTATTTTATTGAAAGGCCATATTTTGCCTTGGAGCATGATACTGAGTTTTGCTGGGTAGGTGATTCTTGGTTTTAATCCTAGCTCCATTGAACTCCGGAATATCGTATTCCAAGCCTTTTGATCCCTTAATGTAGAAGCTGCTAGATCTTGTGTTATCCTGATTGTGTTTTCACAATACTCAAATTGTTACTTTCTGGCTACTTGCAGTATTTTCTCCTTGATCTGGGAGCTCTGGAATTTCCAGCTGCCATCTTGGTTCCACCCCCCAGTGATATGCTTTTGCCAAACAGGAATCGGTGCTACTTCTCGGAGGCAATGAAGTGAAGAGTAGGGCCGTGGTGAAGTATTCATCTGCCCCTCCCCGTGCCGCCTTTGCCCGTCTCGAGGAGAAAACGGACCTAAAGCTTCCACCTGCCAACTGGCTACGGGAAAGTGCCAA
The DNA here is from genome assembly GCF_011100635.1 of Trichosurus vulpecula. NCBI lineage: Eukaryota > Metazoa > Chordata > Mammalia > Diprotodontia > Phalangeridae > Trichosurus > Trichosurus vulpecula. Next base: position 10,311,971 of record NC_050580.1, on the reverse strand, counting down.
ACTTGGCCCAGCAGGAACCACCATTCTGGGCAACAGTAAGAGGAGCAAGCCCTTTTCGAGGTAAGCCAGTGTCCCACATGCCCCAGACTTTACCTTTCTCTAAGTCTGTTCTTGCTAGCACTTGGTGCATCTCTAATGACAGTCAGACTGGAAGCAAAGGTGATGCTCTATCTTTGGACCCTTTAAAAAAAGTATTATGAAAGTGTCGAGTTATCATTAGTTTATCATCTATAGAATGTCCACTTGATTCTTCATAATGCTGAATTTGAATCCTTTTGGGAGTCCCACAGTCACCTCTTACTCTTAGCCATTGGTTGTCTATAAATGAATACCCTGAATATCTGATCTCTCACGTTGGATGATGGAGTAAATGGAGCTAATATTTGCATAATACTTGGAGAGGTACACTTAAAATGAATGGGGGCTGGGGGGTGTACATAGGGCATCCGGACTGACATGCTTTACAGTAACATTAGGCATCTTTACAGATACGTATTAGTGTTTGCTAGAAATTCTGCATTCATAAGGAATTGCTGATCGTGGAATAACATGAAGGAGATTCTTTAAAATGGTTGCTGGTCCAGCTCCCTCTTTTTACATGACCCAGCTGAGGCCCAGAGAGATGAAGCGACTTTCCCCAAGTCATCCACATGGTAAATGGGCAGGGCTGAGGTCAGACACTCTAGCTTTAGTCCTGTGCCTTTTCCGTGATCCAGCATGGCTGCCCGTGGTCTCCACGTCAGATTCCCGAGCACTTAGCCTGCTGTCAGTACCCTGAAGGACCTGTGATTGTATCAATTCAGGCCTAACCTCAGCGCTAACTGAAGCCCCACTGCTTGACCGATGGTGGAGCTGCTACCAGGCTGAGGAGTGTGGAAACATTGGGCAGCTTGTCGCCCTGTGTTGGCGCTGTAAAAGTGGTTTGTGTATCTGACCAAAGGGCTCACCCAGGAGCTAAACCCTTGTGCTGAGGAGTTTGAATCCGTGGCTTTGGTGTTTATTTTGCCTTCATAAACTCCTTGGAATTGAGAATTTGAAGGAAGGCGAGCACCTGGCCCAGTCTCTCATTTTACAGATGAAGCTGCTGCCTCATAGAGGTCACTCAGAACACAGAGCGAGGAATCGAACCCAACTCCCTGATTTTAGAGCTGCCATTTATAGTCCTCGTTTATTGGAATGACTTATGTAGAGGTTTGTCTCTCTTCGTTGAATCTGTGAGTCCGAGGAGCCATTCCTCCGAATAGAGAGCGCATGGGCTTTGGAATCCCAGGCCTTGGGTGCAGATGGCATCTCCTGCAGGCACCATCTTGAACAAGTCACTTCACTCTCTCTGGACTTCAGTTTCCTCATTGGTAAAAAGGAGTTGGATTAGGAAAAAAATGTTCTCCTACATCTCCTCTAGTTGTAAATTGTGTGAGCCTCTCCCTTGGGTGGCTGCTAGTACCTGCGGGGGTGCGGCTCTGACACCCACCCCCACCCCCTCAGTTAAGCCAGGAAAGTCACTCCTCATTGTGGCTACTAGGTATAGTGCTGTAGGTGTTACTGCTTGAAGATATGGGAGAAAGACAGAAGAGAATGTTGACAAATCTTATGCAAAGACTGAGTCAGTGGTGTGCAACATCCCTTTTACAAACAGAGTCGTTTATTGGAACCACATCCTCTATGGGAACAGTTCTCAAGGTCTGTAAGTCCTCGATGTTTCCACAATGTTAATGTGTTTATTATTAATACGTTCATTTCTTTATCTTCTGACATCTGTTCCCGGTGTCCAAAAAGCAGCAAAGAATTGCCAGGCTAGGGGTGATTTAATCCAACCCCCTCATTTTATGAGGCTTGGGGATTAAGTGACTTATCCAAGGTCACACAGCTCAGAAGTCTCACAAGTAAGACTTTATCTTCTATCACTTAACAGACTAGAAATCCAAGTTCCAGAAGTTAAGTGACTTGTTGCAGCCAGTTAATGGTGGAACCAAGGCTAGAAGAACCCAGCTCTCCTTTCTAAGTCTAATAATTCTTAGTCTAATATAAGTCTATAATAATATAGTCTAATAAGTCTAATATAGTCTAAGTCTAATAATAAGTCTAATAATCTTGCTGCTGAGTCAGGATAGTGAAATAACAAAATCACATATTCCTAGAAATCTCTCAGGATCACTATTAAGTGCACCATGCACTACTCAATGATTTCTGCATTGATGGAACTAAAAGGCCCCCAAAGGTAATTTTGGTGTTCTGCTCTGGTTTTTTTTTCCCTACACCAAAAATTGAATCTCTTTTGTTGGTTGCTTCCTTGTCCACAAAATGAATTTTAGAATGCTAGGGGAAAGGAACATGCATTTATTAAACTACTATTATGTGCCAGGCACTGTGCTGTGTGTTTCACAGATAACTCATTTGGTGAGTTTTATAATCATAAAAATATTAAGTTGGGTAATTTTAGTGATTTAAAGCTCCACTCCAAATGTGTCTCCTAAAGAGGGATTTTCTTAACTTTTTTTTGCATCACGAACCCCTTCGATAGCCCTTTGACAGTCTGGTGAAGCTGAAGGACCCCTTTTAAGAATAAATTTTTTGAAATTTATAATTGAAGGAAATGCTATATTTCAGTTAGAGCTCAATGAAAATAAAGGTGTGGGTTTTTTTTCCCCACCCAAGCTTATGGCTCCCTGAAGTCTCTCCGTAGCGTTCTTGGATACCGAGCTACGAAGCTTTGTTATCTACATGGTACTGTGGGCTCCCTTTTAATCCATGGTTTCTTTCTCTGTGATAGCTTCGGTATGGCATATGACTTCATTGACTCTGTTGGAAATGATGTGGACGTTGTGTCTGATTCAGAAGTACGTACCCACCCTTGCTCGTCCCCTTGACAATGTCCGTCTTTAGAGTTGGTTGATTGGGAGTCGGTCTGGTTCATCTGCCATATGGGCAGGGGAATTGGGAGTGGGGAGACCTTGGTGCATGGGGAAGTGGAGCCCGGATTGAGGGTTCTCTGTGGCCCATGGTCCTTAGTGTTTTTGAAAACTTAAGCAGGTTAAAACAAAAACAAAAAGATGGTCACATACCCATGTGAACGTGGTTACCATGGCACCTCATATAATAATTCCTGATAGAAAGTATTTATTTACTTGTACATAAAGAAACCCAGCCGGGTTGTTGTGATCTAAATGAAAGCTAAGACAGGAATTTCTTCCCACGTTGTTGTTTGTTTTGTTTTTCTGTTCTAAGAACATCAAAAAGCTCCTGAAGATCCCCTACAGTAAGTCCCATGTCAGCATGGCGGTGCATCGCATCGGAAGGACTCTTCTTCTGGATGAGCTGGATATTCAGGAGCTCTTCATGAGGTCATCCCAGGTAAAGCAGGTGTAGGAAAACCAGCCACGGCTTTGTTAAGGTGTTTGGTGATGTGACCTTTGATTAGGAGGCACTAGTTGCAGTATTGTAAAAAATATGTTGATTCCCCAGTGCTTTGATATAGCAGAATGTACTTTGAAAGATCCACAATTGCGTCTTCGTGGGCACGCTCACACTATCAAGGCCTATCACAACTCCACCCCTTATTCTGAGCAGTTCTTGGATTCAGGATAAATGGGAAACACTTAACAGGGTAGATACTAGATTAAATGGGGCTGGGAAAGGCTTCCTGAAATAATCCAGAGCAGATCACTGTAAGAACACCAACCTATTTCCTGTTGTGTTCATCAGTGGTCTTCCTCTGGCTTCAGCAGATTGTCTGGCTAAACTAGCTACAGTCTCTCTTCTCGACTGCTTTTGGGTGTTTTGTTCAGCGATACCCTGCTCTGGGTGTGTGTGTCCATCTCTGTGTCTGTCTGTACATCGGTCCTCCACAGTGTTTGCAGTTATTTAAATTGCTGTCTTCAGAAAGGACATTTGTTAAAATCATCAGTAGTATTCTGTAAGGGCATGTTTATTAAATAGTGTCGCTAAGAGCCTCTAGTGGGCCATTATTTTGACATGCTTAATCCACTCTGCTATTACTCAGACCGGAGATTGGACGTGGCTCAAGGAGTTCTACCAGCGGCTCATCGATCAGAAGTGGCAGCGGAAGAAGAAAAGCAAAGAACACTGGTACCAGAAGGCAATTCTCTCCAAGTTCTTATATTACAGGTACTCAGCGCCATGCAGTTTATCCTTCCTTCACCTTGGCTTCATGGAAAAATAAATAAGTAATCTATGGTCTAAGACAATCTGAATCTCTTGACACTAGTGAGATGGCATTGTATTTAAACTTTGAGGTTTTAAAAGTTTACTTTGAGCCTGTTCGCTGTGGCAGAATGTTCACAAGAGGCTCCCCGGAGTCCTTGACCAGGTGGCTCAGCCTTCTAAGCAGGGGGTGTTGGGGTTTCATGTCGGGGTCTTGGGCACCATTCTTGGATGGTGGCGCTCAGGCATCTGGCTTTGTGTTTCAGCATTAATGGCGATGGTGCCGCTCAGCCTGTCCCATCTGCGGCAGAGCCAGGAGCCCCTTCCAGTCCAGATCAGACACATGAGGACACTGAAGGGGCTTCCTGGCCAGCCCCTTTTGAGATGCCATCCTCTGTTTCTGATGATCCAAGTGCGTCTAATCAGGTCAGTCAGTCAGCACTTCGCTGTTCACTTGTGGCAGAAAATAAATGGGATGAAAACTGAAGGGCCAGAGAGAAGGATGCACAACTTTCTTGGGACTGTGGATTCGAAGGAACAAGGACCCTTTTGTCCACTTAGCCTAAATTGTTGGGTTTCCAGAGCTCCTGTGGAGGCTAAATTAGAATTGCAGATAGAATTCATCCAAAGATCCCCATGTTTTCTTAGTTTCACTTCCACTTATGGGACTCATAGCAGTGATGAGTCTGTGGGTAGTGGATTGTTTGAGTTATGTGTTTTAAGAACATAGAGGTGCCTGACCTGCTTAGCCTGACCAACCCTCGTGTTTGGGGTCTCTAAGGCTGTCAGCCTTGTTTAGAGGCCCCAGATAAAAGAGTTGAAGCATCCATCTCATTTCCTTCCCAGGCCAGAGGCAGGAGAAGATAAACAGTTGGGCACTGGGGTGGCTTTGCGTGGCTTGTTTCCAGTCTGGGGCTTCGCCTTTCCCCCTCCTCATCTTGGGCTTTTCCCATCCCTGTTAACAAAGAGGAGTGTGCTCCCATAAGTGATCAGATGGCAGATTCTGTTTAGTATCAGACAATAGTATTGGCAAACTTAGAAGACTAAAGGCAAGACAGTGGGGTGGATTAATGTGGACATTTTCATTTCATCACAGATTTAACAGCATTTGACCATTTTATGACCTTTTATTAGCTCAAGTATTACTGAGACCAGTAATGTTAGGGTTTCACATTGTTAATTCTAAACCATCTCACAGTTTAGTCCAGTGGCATCAGGGAGTGGTATTTAGGCATACTGCCCTTTTAAAGAACATATGGAAATGTGTTTCTCGAAATGCTCCAGCAATGCTAGAGTGTCCCCTGTGCTGACCAGCTGTCTTTGAGGAGCCTCCTGGCTGTCCTCACGGGCAAGAATATTCTCTGTCCTAGTCTGCACTAGTCCCTTTGGACCAAAAAAGAATGGTTTTAACAAGTTCAGAATCTCAAGAGTTTAGCATAATTTGTTTTTGTAGTTTCAACCAATTGCAATGTCTTCCTTGTCGACTTAATAGTCAGAGGTGAACCTTGTGTGCACATATTAATATGCTATTAAGTATAACTTAAGTCAAAAGTGTTGTTTTTTAAAATTTAGATTGGGTTTGTTAAAAGCAATATAAAGCATCTTAAGGAAATGCTTCGCTTAATTAACATTCCTGTATTTGTTACCTAAAATTAAGAAAAGTAAGCTTAGAACTATGTAATAAGTATGGGCAATCTTCTTGTAACTCCCTGCTTACAGATGACCCTTAACATACCCTTGGCCTATCCACCTCAGCAGTGGCAGTGAAATTCCCACTCCCACTTGAAAGTGTATCTTGTGATGAAACTTAAAAGCTTGAGATTCAGAAATAGGTGAAAGATGGGGAGAGTTTGAGGGAGCAAATGTCAGGTGAGACTCCCCAGGCACAGCTGCCCTGCTCTGGGCGGCTCCCCGCCACATAAACATCTCCTGCTGCCAAAGGCGTTGGCGTCACTGTGCTGCTCTGCCAAGAATTCCATCAGTCAGAGGCATCAGTCAGCCAGGCAATTGCTCATCGAGATGCAGATAACTGGGAAGATTGAGGGGCTTTCTGTCATGTGCCCCTTATAAGTAAACTGAGTCCATGGCCCTGGGTGGGGGCCAGCAAGAGGGGGCTGGAATGGGAAGGTGCTCAAGACACTGGCACCCTGTCAGGACATTCTGGGGCTGAATCTGCACTCAGAGGGACAGGAAAGTCTTCCTTTTCTGTTTTGTCCTTTATTCCCCTCCCAGGAGCCCTGGACCCCGAAGTTAGGACAGTCATATTACAGACCAACTACAGTGTGAATTCACTAGTCTTCATTGACTAGTCTGGAGCCTGTCATTCATGGAAAGTGGTTCTGTTTTCCAAACATCCAGTATAGAGATCAGCTTACAGGCATCTGTGGGACACACAGTGTAACCAAGTACACCCAGTGCTATATTGTGCCTATGAGAGAGAGAGAGAGAGAGAGAGAGAATGGGTGAGATGCCCCAGCAGGGTAGGGAGGCTCTGAGGTAGAGACCTAGCAGCCTGAGAACATGCACGCCACACAGCTGCACTGAGCAGTCTCTGGGTCTGACAGCAGTCTGAATTAATGGTGCCGGCATCTCCTGGGTGAGCAGAGCCAACAGCCAGATTTGTCCTGGGAGCAAGAGGTTTCTTCCTCATCCCGGACTCAGCACAGTCAATCACGCAGGCCTGAGCGGGCTTCTTCCGCCATAGCTCGGGCTTCTTGCCTTACGTGAGTCCGTCCTTTTGATCAGAGTATCAGGTCAATGAGAAAACAAAAAACAGGACCTCAAAAGTGAGCTTTTGACGTTTTTAAAAAAAGAGGGTGAGCCTCACTCTAGCAAGTTTCGGTCTTATTTTGCTATCAGTAATTGCCGTGTGAGTCATTGCAGCTGTGGTCTTGGAGCTCTGGCTGGCGTAAGCTCCCTGGGGTACAAAGATGCTGTGATGGGGATGTTGGGGCTCCAGATAGACTGAGAATTGTACTGCTTTGTACTCTGAATGTTTGGCTTAGTATACTTGAAAAATATGTGTGACACAAGAAATTGTGATGGCAGCAGAATCACTCCTTGTCCTTGCACTTTTCACAGGGAAGTGAGCCTCTTGAACCCTCATATATAGTGGGGCATGTGGCCTCAGCCCCAAAAGAACAAAACCTGACTACTTTATTCAATGACGGTGAGAACAGTCAGGTATGCTTTCTGTGCTATCTGAGCTCAAAGACCTAATTCTCAATTTACGTGATCATTTAAAAGTTGGTCTCAATTGGAATCAGTAGGGGAATCAGTAGTCCATTTACTTCTAGAAATAGCTTTGTGTAGCATCTGTAATACTTAAATTACTGTGGTTGTGTAGTGTAGTTTCTTTGTTCGTTTTTTCTTCATCTTTCTTTCATAGTCTTTCTGTGGATCATAGGTGAACATGTGGTGCAAATAGGTGAAAATTTCTGATTTAGTGATTTTTTTTTTCCTAAACAAAGGGTCTTAAGAATGACTTTGTTCGGAATATCTTATGGACCTTTGAAGACATACACATGTTGGTAGGCTCAAACATGCCCATCTTTGGGGGAGGACGGTATCCTGCTGTCAGCTTACGCCTCAGGTGAGTCAAAAGTTGCGTCCCTCTCTTGATGCACTTTGTGCATTTTTCCTTTACTCTATAGTTCCCAGTATCATTGTGAAATTTGCTTTGAGAAAGTTATAAAGTCACGGCAAATACACTGGACCACCAGGAAATCTGTCTTCTCTACTTATTAGCCAGCACATTTCTGGACTCCATAATAGGAGTAACCGGACTGGCTCCGAGCCTGTGGAAATCACATATGGCAAACCACTTGGGAAACTGCCAAGTGCCTTGCAGATGCATTGGTCTTCATCGTGACCATTGTCATTAATATCCTTGTCTTGTGGCACTGAGAATTATGATGGTTGCCCTTTTTCGTTTTGTTATTTTCTGGTTTAAGCTGCTACACAAAGGAGCCAGCGTTTCTAACCTATGCTGAAAATCCTTTGAGCTCTCTTCTTAGCATGGGGGCTTTTGGGGGCTAGGTCTTGAACCTAAATCTCAGAGTTGTGGTGATATAGATGGTAGGTAGAAAAGTTTAGCTTTAATTTGAGAGTGACTTCCCTGTGTAACTATTTGAGAAGTTTTCTTGGTTAACTGAGAACATTTAGCCATAGCACAAACCCAACCCCCTTGCATTCCGGCACAGACAAGTGAGGATGGGCTCGTGAGGTGGTATATTGTGGCATCCGTCACACTAGCCTGGGGTATCCTGGGTTGTGTGTGTTGCTTGTCCTGGCCTGCCTGGCTTTCTGCTGTGATATTTCATTCCGATGTTAACTGCAAACATGTCTCTGCCCCATTGCTAAACTCAACACAAGTCGAGCTTCCAGGAATGTGCATTTCACCTAGAAACAGTTACTGATGATTGAAGGAGGGGTTAGGGTCATCACGAGGCAGCTCTCGCCAACTCAGTCAGCTGACCCAAGGTTTGTTCATTTTCAGGGATAACAACAAACCAATTAATGTACTAACTGGAATTGATTATTGGTTGGACAACCTAATATGCAACGTGCCCGAGCTGGTGATGTGTTTTCACGTGAACGGTATCGTGCAGGTACAGTAAAATGTAAATGTGCATTGTTTTCATTGCCTGTAAGAACGGACGCCAAAGTAGGGGGAGGTTTTAGTGATATTTCAGGAGAGGAGATCTATAGTAAATGACAGTAAGGTTGAGGTAGAAGCTGGAATGCTTGTGAATATTTACATGCTCTATTTTAAAATGACAGGGAAATGGAGCAAGCCGACCCTTTGAGGAGGGCCCTGGGTGTCACAGAGCCTCAGTTTGTTACCACTGGTTTCTTGTGGTTACTAAAAGCCTTCTGTGAGCAGAACTTGGGCAGAGGGGCTGTTACTGTTTCCATTATGCAGATAAAACTGAGGTGAAGGCTTTGCCCAAAATCACACAGCCAGGAAGCATCTGAGGCCAGAGTTCACCCCAGGGCCAGCATTCCCTGCAGCCTCCAGTTCATCTTCAGGCAGGCGACTTGCTGCTCTCCGTCTTGCACTTGTGAAGTCCTGTGCTAGATCCCCTGTGTTAGCCCTCTCTCCCAGCATTGTGTCCTGTGCTACTTGAGTGTACCAGGGTCTTTAATGGCCCCATGAGACATCCCCGAGCCAGTCAGCAAGCACTGAAGTGCCTACCGTGTGCCACGCTCCATGCTTGGCCCTGAAGAGACAGGGACAAAGAAGCATAGATCCCTCCAGAGCTCCTTATGTCCACGTGAACTTTAAAATATTAATGTCTTTTGGGCTGCAGTCCTTCAGCAGGTTTGAATCTACTGCCGTGTTAGTCACCACCCAGGCTGCACCTCTCTTTCCCCCTTCTTCCCACACCTCAGTCACTCCTTCTTGCCCCTACTATACAAGTACCCCTGGGGGGGCCCTGGGGTCTAAAGTTCTCCCTTGTGGCTTATCCACAGTCTATACCTCCACAAGTCTTCTGCTCCCAGGGTTTTCTCCTAAAACTAGTCCTTTGTCTTTATCTTGATAGAAATATGAAATGATCAAGACAGAAGAGATTCCTAATTTGGAGAACTCCAATTTTTCTACTAAAGTGATAAAAGATATTGCACAGAATATTTTGTCGTTTCTGAAATCCAATTGCACCAAAGAAGGGCACACCTACTGGCTGTTTAAAGGTAAACCAATTTCTGGGGTGGCTCAGAGCCGACGGGGTACCTGGAGGTGGACCCTTGGCAAAGTGTTGGGGTTTCCCTTTCAGCCAGTGGCAGTGACATCGTCAAGCTCTACGACCTCACCACCCTTTGTGAAGAAACTGAGGACAAATATCAGAACCCCTTCACAGTGCCTGTGGCCATTCTCCTGTACAAGTGAGTGGGGGCACCCAGAGAGCAAGCGTGTACAGCCATCATCCCCAAAGCCAGCTAGGCTTAGAGGAGGAGATGTGCCGGGGTGGGGCGGAATGAAGGGTGGAGGAGGCTGCCATGGAGTTGCCTTTGCCAAAGTGTACATGTGTGTGGTGTGTTCTCTTTTGTAGGGTTGCTTGCAACATGATGATGAAGAAAAATCAAAATAAGAAACACTATGGAACAATCAGAACATTGCTTCTTAATTGTCTGAAGTTACTGGACAAGGGAAGACACCCTCAAGTAAAATTATATTTTATATGTGCTTTAAATTTTTGCTTTCGGAACTTTGGGCTGTGTGATCGCTTGGAGTCACCCCGAATGTCTGTTTAGTCAGAATGGGGAGAACAAGGGACATGGGGGCCTTTGTTTTGTTTGGAGAGGCATCTCCAATTTAAACACGTTTCACATCCTTTCTCCCAGTTAGTCTGAATCGTTTGGATATTTGGGGAAGTGAATACATGTGGGGTAAAGTATTTGGTGGGGTGGATTTGCCAGATGTTCTTGGTCCACACTGATTCTTACCGTGGTCATATCTGATTGTGGATGCTTGAGAAACCAAGGTTAAGATTAACGGAGAGGTGACAAGGTACCTTACCATCTAAATGTCTCGCACAGTTCACTGAGCTGGAACACAGGACATTTTTGTCTTGTATTCCCACATTCTGTGGTTTCTCATCAGTCACCTGGCCTCTCTCGGTGTTCACACTGCTCTGTGTGGCTCTTTTGGAAGGCACTCCATGTCTGTAGAGAAGGGAATAGAGTAGATTAGGGAGTGGATCGAGCCTCCAAGGACCAACATCATTTCTTGTTCATTTTCCAGAACCATGGCTAAGAACAGACTGAAATTACCGTATTTTTTCTGGTTGGGCTTTCACTAAATCTTGGTGTTTTCTCTAAAGAGAAATTCTAGCATCTCCCTTTGGGGGCTTTTCAGTTGAATTGGAGCCCAGTGAGAAAAGTGCTTTAGGAGCCAAGGGCAGAACAGCTAGCAGCCCATGTCAACCTGTGGCTCTTTACCAAGTGCTTTCCTCAATGGGGGGAAACCCTGAAGCCAGTAACGAAGTGGTGTAGGAATTATCTCCACTTTATGTAGAAAAGGAGACAACTTTGCCTCATCTTGAAATGGACTGTGTGACATATTCCAGTGCCAGTGTGGACAGGAGCCTTTCACATTTTGTGATGCATAGACATCAGTCTGAGAATTTTTAAACATCCTCAGTTTTATTGGTAACAAGGAATTATTTTGAAACGTTGTTACATTCTTGGCATGCAATATTTTGGATGGCTTTCCTTTCTGTAATACTTCTTCAGGTTCTCTGGTTATACTCGTGAGAGCCTTTGATTAGATTCCGGTCTGTGTCTAAGCCTTGTCATCCCCCCTGAGCTGGCGGGGCATCTGATCACCCTGAGAGGCCTGTGTGTGGCATGGGGTTTTTTGGCAAGCGTTTTCTTCGAAACTTTGAACCGTAGCAGCATTGGAAATTGGGCTTAGTGGGATGATTTTTTAGAGTCCTCCAGATGTGATTCATTTTATGACAGTCACTCATACCTGTTTCTCTTTGTTTCTTTTTTGATAAGATTATTGCTTCGGCCAATTACATGCTTTCCGAGCTCTTTCAGTTGGATGAACCTAAAAAGGAAGAAAGTTCGGAGTCTCCTTTAAATGAGAACTCCGATGAAAGTTACAGTGAGGAAGAGGAGGAGATGCCGGACAGTGATGAGAACGGGGCCTATGGCTCGAGCGCCGACCCTCCTGATGACAAGAAAGCTGTGGCCGTGATTAAGTCTGTGGGAGAATTGTCAGTGCCTGAGAAATATAAATCCATTCATCAAATCCGAGTGAGCCATCGGCAGATTAATAGAGCGATAAAGATACTGGTGTACTTGGGTAACATGGTTAAAAATAGTAGTTCTTGATTTTTAAATGCGTCACTGTCCATCAGGTTTATGTGATCAAATTTCAAGTTGAAGACAGCTAACTTATCCCCCCAAGTCTTCTCTTCTCCAAGGAATCTTTCCCAGCTCGTTTAGCTGCCGCTCCTTCTCCCCTCCCCATCCTGGTTGCCCTTGAGCACACAATTCACCTTGTCTGCTTTATCCTGGTCTGTGGCTGGCACAGGACAGAGTCCTTACCTCTCTCCCTCTTTTTCACCCTGGGATTCAGCCTTGGCTTTGGGCTGCCTGGTCAACCCCTTGAGCTCACAGTTGGTTAAAAACCCCAGCTCTTTTCACAAGAACTGCTGGGTCATTGGCCACACTGATTCCATCTTGCTTTGGAAGTTGGGTTTGTTTGGTTTTTTTTTCAGTCTGAAGTTTAGAACTTTACCTCTTTATCCATATTATTATTAAATATTATTTTCTTGTTTACTTTGGCTCGTCTTAGTTTACTGAGGTCTTCTTTGGATCTGGACTCTTGCCTTCCAGTGTGTTATCCCTCAAAACTTCATGTTATCTGAAAGAAGTCCAGTGTGCCTTCTTTCTGTCTTTTATTTTTATCAAGTCATTGATAGAAAAGTTGGATACAGAGACAGGACAGGTCAGCACTGACCCATCACTTGTGTTAGTGAACTCTCGGTACTTTTAACCCCTAGTCTTCTGACCCTGATAAAGTGTCTGTTTGTAGGATATACTTAAGGGTTGAATGATAAGGTGAAAATGCAAAGACTTAAGTGATTTCTGTCACTAATTGTTTTTCTTAAATTTTATGAAGTTGCTATTACTATAATGACAATCACGTAAGTTTGTTCAAATTTTGAAAACTAGGTCTTTTAAAATCTCCAATTTCAGAAGCTGCGTATTAGCTCTTTATGTTGTCCAGGAATTCCATTAGTAAAACAGCAGTCCGAAGGTTCACCAACAATGAAGGTTTAACTAAGATAGAGTGACTGAGGAGTTGCCTTGGCCACGTAAGCGGGGGTGGGGCTCCTGTGGCTGCTTGGGGGCTGCTGGAATATCCGAGCTCCTCCTCCGACTTAGTCTCAGTCATTTGTGCTCTTGGAGGCAAGCAGACCCACTGAGGGGCTGATGCAGCAAGCTAGGCCAGCCTGCCTGGTCCTGCCGTAGTGCACCCTGAGGTCCTGCGGGGAGAAGTGCTGGGTGCTCCTGGGGGTTGTATGCAGGGCGCGTTAAGGTGACTCTCCAATTTGCCTCTTGTAGCCCAGCTGTGCTTTCCCCGTTTGCCACGACACCGAGGAGCGCTGCAGGCTTGTGCTCAGCTACGTTCTAGAGGTCAGTTTACTTTGACTCTTCATCAGTCCAGCCCTCTTTAGATTGGTGCATTTCTGCAGTGTCTGGGAGGCCTGGGGAATGCTTGGAGGGGGGTGGCAGCTGCTGCTCACGTCTGATGGAAGCAACGAAGGGAGATTGGGTTCTGGAGCCAGGAAGACCTGAGTTCAGAAACAGCCTCAGGTACTTCCTAGCTGTGTGACTCTGGATGAGTCACTGAACTGCTGTCTGCCTCAATTTCCTTAACTGTCAAATAGGGATGACCATAGTACATTCCCACCCAGGGTGACTGAGAATCCAGTAAGAATGTTTGTGATGTGCTTAGCATAGGGCCAAGCACACAGTAAGTATTGTAGAAATGCTGATTGTTGTTCGTGAGCAGAAGCAGCATATTAAGATGGTTTCTAAACCACTACAACCAGGGCTTCCATCTTTTTCAGCTAGTGTAGACCTGGGCAGGGCGTGCGCACGCACAGAAGCCATTACTAGTTCAGTAACACAGATCTTCTGTCTACACTCAATATTTACTTGACCTTCCAGTTAAATTCATGCTCAGTGCTTTTCTTTTTCTCAGGGTTTAAAATCTGTGGATAGCAGTATCAAAAGAGAAAGTGACCTCCCTGCTGCCGACCCCAGCACCCCGATCCCATTAAAATACGAAGATGAATCGGCCAGCGGCGGCCCCGAGTGTCTGGAGAAGCAGATGGCCTTGTTTTTAGACAAAAGTAAGACTTGGGAACAGAGTTGCCCTTGTAACTCCTAAGAAAGGCTTTTATTGAGAAGCTAAAAAAGATTTATCCCTTAAATGGACGGGAGAACCTTTCCATTCCACATAGAAGAAGAGCCTCTGTGCTCGTAGGAAGCCAGGCCCTCTTGGAGGCCCTGATATTCATGCCCTCAGCTTTCAGCCACGCTCTCGAGCCGCTTGTTCATCGTCAGCCATAATTCCACTTTCTGTCCTTGCCTCTTCATTGACAGCTCATTTAGGAATCAGAGAATCTCAGTCGGAAGGGTCTGGGGCCAAGGAGGCAGGCCCTCTTTATCAAGAAATCCCACCATGGAGTCAACCCCTCCAGAGAGGGAAGGGGCCCTGCTCCTACTGGCGGATTGACTGGGGGGTTGGGAGCAGTGCTTTTACAGAGCTTGATGTGTGACCTCAAGGCCCTTCACCATCCTCAGGGGGCACAGTGACTTATTAGTAGCCTTCCTAAGAGGTGGTGCCGATCACGTAGATAAAAGCTAAGAGCTGGGCATCAGCTCTAGCCAAACGTTTGACCCCTTCCATATGGAGGCCTCCCTGGGAGCTCATCTCTTTCTTCCATTTGCCCCACTTTCTTCAGAGAGCCAGCTGCTACCCCTTTCTCCCCACCTTCCATACCCTGTTGGCCCCCTCCTGGGGGGCACCTCTCCACTCAGTTTTGAGCAGCTGCCCTGGCATCCAGGTATCCTGACCAGAGCCAGGGCTTCTGTCCAGTCTAGCCATTCTTGGCATCTCCTTCAGCCTTGCAGCATGGAAATCTTGTCATCTGCCCCACTGTGCTCTCTCCCTCTTGGCTCTGGCTTGAAGAAAATAATCAAATGATACTGCTGTCCAAACCAAAACTGCCTCAGATGCTGCCCACCCCCCCAGTTGTTTGTTGCCCATGGCACATCAGCTCCTTGTAGTGGTGTCTATAGCACCCGGCATAGGGCCTGGCTCCGAGGAGCCGACCCACTCATGCTGGCCCCGAGAGCCCAGGGAGGGGTCCTGGATGGGACTTGGACCTGGGGCTTTCTGCCTTTGGATCTGGCTCACTGTCCATAATGCCAGTAGTGCCACACTCAGACTTAGATTCTATGTTTTATCGTATTTTCACTTTGTTAAACATTTTCCAGTGGCCTTTTCTTGTGGTTCTTAGACATTTTTGCGTGACACTATCCTCTCCCTGACATGGCTCCTCTCCATCAGTCTGGCAAGGTGGCGTACTGGGGCAAAGCGCTGTACCCAGGAAGGCCTGGGTCTGAATGCCAGATTTCAACATCAGGTGCTTATCAGCGCTGGCTCTGAGGAGGCCCCTGATGGAGGAAGGGTTAGACAAATATGGGAGGGAATCTGCCCATGGGCCCGGAGCCTGGGCTGGCCCATGGTGGCCAGCATTTGCGGGCTGGTGCCTTTGCCCCTGCCTGACACAGTGTTTTCCTGTCTCTTTCCCAGTGGGCTCCCTCCAGGAAGGCCACTGTTCCAGTCAGTCCGGAATGACCCCAGGGTCTTGGCAACATAAAATGAAGCTGCAGCTGATTCTCAAGTCATCCAAGGCTTACTACGTCCTATCAGATGCTGCAATGAGCCTGCGGAAGTATGGACGGGCCTTACGCTACATTAAGCTGGCCTTGCAGAGCCATGGTAAATGACTAAAAGCGGTGTCCGTCAAGTGGTTCATTGACCGGCCAAGCTGGGGGGGGCGGGAGGGGCAGGGGGTGGTGATCCTACTGAGGCTTAAAAACCATGAGCTGGGGCAGCCCAAGTGATGGGAAGAATCTGCTCTTGGACCCCAAGGAACCAGGCCCTGCATGTGAACCTGGGATACAGCTACCCCATGGCCTCCATTCTAATAGGCTATGCATGGCACAGAATGTCAGGAGACCCTCCCACAAAGACTCATCATCTGCTTGGTGGTGTTCCTTGCCCTAAACCTTGTACCCCACGTTCCTGTCCACTTCAAACTCCTAGTGGAAGAGAGGGAAACTGGTCTGGGTACCCTGGCCCTTTTGGTTTGGTTTGTCACGAGGGATGGCCAGCCATGTGCATCCCCTGAGCACCTACTGTGTGCCAGGCCCTGTGGGGAAGAGGACACACCTAGAGGGGGAAGCTGAGAAGAGTCTGAGGGTGAGGACAGGGGTGCTCATGCAGGGCAGTGGAGGTGAGGAACTGTTAGTGTAGGCAGCATGGCCCAGGGGAGCCAAAGAGTGGAGACTCCAGCCCCTCCCTGCAGTCCAGGCCTTGCCAGGAGCTTGTCCAGGGGAGAAGGGCTTGGACAGGCTCCCCCACTGTCTCGGACCACCTCAGCCCTGGTCAGCTCTAGTCAGCTCTACACTGGCCTCCTGAGGGCTTAGGTTCCCCATTGCTGCAGGAAAGCTGGCTTTCCTGAGCAGCCCTAGTCATGTTCCTCACCATTGTAATTGTAGCTGACACTGATAGCAGGCTTTAGTGTTGGCAGAACAACTTACCCTAATGTGCTTTGGATCCTCACGGCAACCCTGGGAGTGGGGGCTGTTACTATCCCCATTTTACAAATGGTGGCCTGCCCAGGGTCACCCAGCTAGTCAGGGTTGGAGGCTGCATTTGAACTCGGGCCTTTCTGGCTCCAAATGGAGCACCCTCTATAGTACACCTGGCCGCCATGCAGTTTCTGGTCTTCGGCCTCATCACTTGACTGAAACAGGTTTCTTCAGTTACCAGGGATCTCTTCATTGATAAACCCAGTGACCCTTTCTTAGGCCTCCTCCCTCTTGGCCTCCAGAGCATTTAACGCCACCAAGTGGGATTCTCCCGCCGGTGTCCTCTGCTCCAGCATCATCAGGGACCCTTCCTTTTACTAGGCTCCTTGCTGAGCCCTCTTCTCTGCCTCCTCTCTCCTGGTCAGTCTTAAACTCTTACAGGATGGATGGCCTCTCCCAGGTCAATGGGTCCTGGCCTGGCCCCTGTCGAGTTGTCTCAGGCTCACCATGACCAAGACTGAGCTCGCTTTTCACTAGAGCCCCTCACCCCTTCCTCACTTGGCTGTTTTTCCATCTGCTTGCCAAGATCTGTGGATTCTACCTGCCCCGTGTCTCTTGTTTGCATCCATCCTTTCTTGGGCATTCACTCAAAAGCCTCCCTCAGTCAAGTGCTCGTCCTCTGCCCTCTGGCCTCTCCCCTCCCAAATCCGGCCACCGCGCTGCTGCCACATTGGCAGGGCAGAGGCAGAGGTTGGATCAGGTCATCTGCTCCCTGGGAAGCTTTTGGGGCCCCAGCTGTCTGCCGCCTGGCTCCCATCTAGCCTTCCATCCCGATTTCACATCCCTCCCTCCCTGGAATGGACTCTACGTCCAATCGGTGTCCTTTCTGCTTTTTTTCTGTAAAAGATGATCCCCTCCCACCTCCATGCTTTTGCACAGGCTGTGTCCAATGCCTGTAACATAACATCTTAAAATCTAGGCTCAGCTCAAGTGCCAAGTCCCAACAGGCCCTTCCTGAGCGTCTCCTCCCCTGGAGTATCTTAGAGGCCATTCGGCAGAGCCTTTGGGGGTTTGATAAGCACATTCGCGTGTGCTCAAGCCCCCCAGTGCATGTGCTTCCTCATCATGTGCTCCCATCGAGGTTGCCCTTGGGGGAGGGCCTGGTCCTTCTGTCCCTGTGTGGGCAGGGAGGGGCTGGTTCGGCCGTTGGCAGGAGCAGTAATTGTTCTTTCTTTTCCCTCCTCCAATTTCCACGTAGATACTTATTGCTGCCTCTGCACCAATATGCTTTCTGAAGTCCTCCTGTTTCTTTCTCAGTATTTGACTCTTTGTGGTGATATCCAGTTAATGCTTGCGCAGAATGCCAATAACAGAGCCGCGTACCTGGAGGAATTTAACTATCAGACTAAGGAGGACCAGGAGATCCTGCACAGCCTGCACAGGGAGTCCAGCTGCCAAGGTAGGCCCAGGTGGCATTGCCCCAAGACTGTCAGAATCTCATGTTTGTTCGTGGAACGTGTCATTTCTCTAATGTGTGGGTGCCCCGCAGATCTTTTCTGATTAGTGACAATGATGGCCAGCATGTCAGCAGCACAGCCTACGTACCAGGCCCTGGGCAGGGGTCTTGTTATCATCCCCATTTTACAGGTGAGCAAGCTCAGGCAGGCAGAGGTGAAGTTCCTTGCCCAGTCATCCAGCTAGTAAGTGCCTGAGGCTGAATTCGCACTCCAGTCTTCCAGAGTCCAGACTCAGCCTGTGCCCTATGGCACCCCCTAGTTGCTGCAGTGGGTTGTACTTAGCAAACATTTGTTTTTGACCAGGTAAAAGAGACCATTCTTTGCCTCATTTCTTACCTAGCTTTAATCACTGAATGGGCATTGCCTCAGACAAACTGAGACCTGGGAAAGACCTTCGCTTGAAAAGGCATCCGGGCCCATTGCCAGTCCTGATTGATATCTGGCCACTGGACCCCGATGGCTCCGGAGGAGAAAGTGAGGCCAGTGACCTTGCACAGCCCGGCCTCACTTAGATCTAATCCACATGCAGGTCGTGGCACCACCTCCTTGATGTCATGGTCATCTTCAGAATGAAGGACAAACAGCAGCAGACATTTGTTAAGCGCATAGTGTGTGCTGCTCTGGATCTCACAGGATGATTCCTTGGACCAAGAACATGTCGACCTCCTTTTTGCCAGCGAGCCTGGCCATGGGCCAGTCCTTAGACACTTGTATCGGTGTCCCTTACATGTGACAGGAAGAAGATGGGGACATAAGGAAGAAAATTGAATGCAACATTATCTTTGAGGTTCATTTCCTCTTTAAAATATCTAGGAACAGGATCTTCTGTCCCTCCTCAGCAGTGTCCAAGACAGTCTTTTTATGACGGACACAGGGGAAGATTGCTCACTTTGAACAGCATCAAATTAAGGTCACAGTTGAGTACTTATTAAAGCATGGTGCCTTTCGTATATTAGATAATAAGGGTTTATTCAGCAGAACCTGTATTTAAGTGTGACGTTGATTACCACTTGTGAGCGATATCGAGCTGAACCTTCTTTACGCCTTTCCATCTGGCATTTGGTGACCTCGAATCCTTAGTAGCTGAGACCGATAGCCTTTCTCTGTTCTGATGAATAAACCACTGCAGTACCTACGGATGCCGCCTTATACCTTAAACCCTGTTGGCCTGTGTTGGCAGAGCATAATTTACATGATGACTTATATTGTGACTTTTTTTAGGAAACTTCTTACATTCTTAAATCATCTTCATTTTTCAGTCTACTCTGCCCCCTCCTTTACTCCCCAAACCTTATAAAATAAGGAAGGAGGAGGGGAATTGGCCTAATTGGGCAGGCTGTGCAGGGCCCCCACCCATGACATCCTACCAGAAAGAGAGCACAGAACCCTTCTGAGACAGGCTTGTCCCCTCTGATGACAGACTCCTGAAATGTTCTCTCCATTTATGTTGCTTTAGTTGTGACTTGCCAGTTCATGGGCATCATCCCGCGCTCGGTCACCTGGCCTGGGGTCCACTCGCCATCTCTGCAATTTCCAGCCCAAGGCAGTCCTCCCCAGTCACCATCCCCCAAATCTTCCTGTTGGGGATTGAGGGCAAGGATGGCCTTAACACAGTTCCTGGCACATAGGAGACTTTTCACAAGTGATATTTTCTTTGGTGCTCTGCCTCTGCTCCTGGAGGCATGGCCTGGTTCCTTGTTGGCATTGCCTGGTGCTCCTGGGTGGGCACAGAACACTGCGAATGATCCATGGCCACCCCATGCTTATTCACCTCTGCTCTGCTTTGCTTCTGCCAGCTCTGAATTGGGGGAGAAAAGCTTCCCTCCACCGCCATATCTGGGGAAAGTTCCCTGAAAACTTTCTTGTAACACAGGAGGGGTTAGGTTATGCCTTCTGTCTGCAAATAGTCCTAACTCTTGCTGATGGAAGCCTCTTTCCCTGTTCTTTGTGACAGGGACTTAGGTCAGGACAAAGGAGAGTCTTCTGGGCATTGGGAATAGAAACCTTTTATGGGATTCTAGCACTGACCTTCTTGGTTCCTAAGTAACCTCCCAGTAGTGTCCTGCACACAGTAGGCACTTGTCTGCCCAAGGCATTTACATCTTCACTGGAAGCCCCTTCCTTAGATGCTGGTCCTCAGGTGTAGCATGGAGAGAGATGGTACTTTGTTCTGTCCCAAGAAAATGTGTTTGTTTAAATTCATGGTGGTATCTTTAAAACTTGTGAGTGAAGGGATTGTCTGTGGCTGTGTGTGTCTGTCTGTCTGTCTCTCTGGGAGTGTGTCCCTTCAGCCTTCTTCCTGATACTCTTACAGAAGCCCTAGAATGTGGGATGACCAGCTAGTATTCAGTTACACGGTAGTTTATAACATTTGCTCTTATTTCTTTATTTAAAGGGTTTGCTTGGGCGACTGACCTGTCGACAGACTTAGAATGCCAACTTTCAGTTAGCTGCAAATGCTATGAGGCTGCTAATGAAATTTTGCTGTTTAGTGATTTAAAAAGCCAAAACCCTGAGCACTATGTGCAGGTGTTGAAGAGAATGGGGAACATTCGGAATGAAATCGGCGTCTTCTACATGAATCAGGCTGCCGCCATCCAGACCGAGAGAGTGGGCAAGTGCTTTTTGTCCCCCTGCCTCCCCTGCCCCTCCTTCCCCAGTCCAGGCACTGAATGACAGCATCTTCTCAGAAGGGGGTCAGGAAGACACCTTTGCTACTCAAGGGAAGCCTTTGAGGATCTGCAGCTCGGGCCAGGGTGTCTCCCTCCAGCAGCCCGTTCTTTAACTCAGTCGCAGAGTCGTGAGGGCGTGGATTGACCTGTGGCCCCCCAGCAAGGGCAAACCACAGCCCACTGTGCTAGGAAGCAGATGGTCTCAGTGATTTCCTGCCTTTTCACCTCCATACTCTTAAACAATTAACAGTATTGATTGGAGGCACTGAGTCGTCACCAGGCGCCTTTGACCTGATTTCCTAGCATCTGGAAGTGTGCTCCTGGCAGGCAGGTGAATGCTAAGGAAGGATTGTCGGGGCCATTTCAGGGCCAAATGCAGACGTGATTTGGTGCCAGTCCAGTGCCCTTGCCCGGAGCCCTTAGGTGTTGAACTTTCTGGGGTGGGCTTGTCCTGAGAAAAGCTGTGGAATAAATGGCTTTTTTTCCCCTCTCTTAAGTGAGCAAAAGTGTGTCAGCAGCGGAGCAGCAATTGTGGAAGAAAAGCTTCTCTTGTTTTGAGAAGGGAATTCACAACTTTGAGTCAATTGACGATGCCACCAACGCCGCGCTTTTACTCTGCAACACGGGCAGGCTCATGCGCATCTGCGCCCAGGCTCACGGTGCCGCCGCTGCCGCAGCTGGCGGTGAGGACGCAAGGCGGGAGTTCTCTCCTGAAGAGGCGCTCTACTACAATAAGGTAACGGCCAGTCTGTGGCCATTCAGTCATTGAGGACTTCACCGCAGCTGCCGGTGGTCTGGTATTTGGCTAATTTTCTCTCAGTAGCTTTCTCAGAGGTTGGTTTTTGTTTTTTCTGATTTAGTGGGTTCAGTTGTTCATCATGGATTGGGGGTGATCCTTCATGCTTGTGTCCATCAGGTATGGGTTCTGGGAAGGCTTTAGGGATTGGCTGAGAGACAGGCCATCAGTTTGTCTTGACTGGCAGAGGCTGTTCCCCTGATATACAGCAAGATGTGACACTTTTGGCCCTAGCACTTTTCGGAGGCTGAGTCTTAGGTCCCAAAGGAATCTCAGTCTGTGTGTGCGCGGGGAGGACCAAGCCCCAGAGAGTTGAGTTCACTCTTTCAGAAATCTTTCCCTGCCTGAGGTCCCCTGGTCACCAGTGGCCAGAGAGTCACTCTGTGGAGTGCCCAGGTGAGTGTGGAGGAGCCGGACCACCACACTGCCAGAACTGTCTGGACAGGGTACAGGCCTCTCCAAGGCAGGGACAGGAGACTTGTGCTTCTGTCCCCAAGAATGTAGTAGGTGCTTAATAGGAGCCTGTTCTTGCCCAGACCCTCCATCCCCTTGTGGCCTGTTGCCCCTCCTTCTTGTCCTGCCTCTTACTTCACCATTCTTGTGTCTCTGCATCTCCCCTGGCCTGTTGGAGGCCTTCCTCCTGTCTCCTACCGTCTCTATGACCAGCCTGTCTCCTGTGCTGTCTTCCACGTCCTCACCTTCCACGCAACTGGGATGCAGGATGTCTGGGGGACGTGTGGTGGCCTGCTGGGAGTCATGGCGCACCCTTCCGCCAGTTTTTGTAATTCTACTTTGCTAAGTATTTCAGAGAGTCACAGTCAGATAACGACATAGGGCACTATCTGTGTAAGGGGCAGCAGGGGGGAGGGGCAGTAGCTTAGGGGTCGTTTCCCAGAGTGATCCCCATTCAATTCTCAGCCTGTCTCATTCTGTGCAGCATTCATCCCAAACAGGCCTGTGAATGGATGGACTGTGTCTCCAGCTGCAGGTTATGATGTAGGCAAGATATGTTTTCTCTCTTGTGGGCATGGTTAAACCTGCCTCTTAAATTGAAGCAGGTTTCCCTAAAGAAATTGGGGAGGTGTCCTTGGGATCCCTGCAGGGAGTCTGACGGCATTTGCAAAAAGGAGCATTTGGAAGCAGGTGGGGTGACATCTCCTGGGAGGTCAGTAGACGTGGGCCATCGGCCGTCAGGAGTCAGGGAATCCTGGAGAGATGTGTCAGGGACAGCCTCCTCTCCTGGGCCCATGTGTGTTCCGATTGTACCCAGAGTACAGTGGCATCTGATGCCCCCTGTGCTCATCCACCTGTTGTGTGACTATAAAGATGGGCCTAGACATCTAAACATTTTCATTCACCCCTTGGGTTTTGTTGTAGGGTTCAGGTGCTGCTGTGTGAGGCAGCTAGGGCAGTGGGTGGAGTGGAGTGGGCTGTGGATGGGCTTCAGGGGGTCTCTTTGTTTAAATTGAGCTTTTTGTCCAACTGTCTAAAGTCATTCTGAGAAGGGGAGCAGGTGTGACCCACTGGTCCCTCTTTTCATAGGCCATCGATTACTACTTGAAGGCCCTGCGGTCACTAGGCTCGAGAGACGTGCACCCTGCAGTGTGGGACTCGGTCAATTGGGAGCTCTCCACCACTTACTTCACCATGGCGACCCTCCAGCAGGACTACGCCCCGCTGTCCAGAAAGGCTCAGGAGCAGGTCACTCCCAGATCCTCCCCCCACCCTGAGCCCCTCATACACCAAGACCCATCTCAAGGGCCCCTTTTGTCCCCTCCTCAGATGAGGTCACTGTAGGGATCCTCTGACCCTTCTGCCCCTGCCCTGGTTCCTCTGCTGGTACTCCTGGTCTTCACATGTTGTATGATGGGTCTGGCCTGCATAGGGCTACAGAACTCCTCCCTTCTCCCTTGCCCCCGCAGGTCCTGGCCCAGTATAGGATGGGGCGGGGGCGGGGGGGGAGCAGGAGGGGCGCCATGGGCAGCCGAGCCAGGGCTCAAGGGAAAGAGTAGGGTGGTTATCAAAACATTTCAGCCTTTCGGTGCGAGCTGGAGCACGTTTTAAATGTTCGCACTTAATCTTGGTATTTTTTAATAGGTTGAGAAGGAAGTTAGTGAGGCGATGATGAAATCTCTCAAATACTGTGATGTCGACACAGCGTCAGCCCGACAGCCACTCTGCCAGTACCGGGCTGCGACGATCCATCACCGGCTGGCGTCCATGTACCACAGCTGCCTGAGAAACCAGGTTGGCCCGCCCCGAGGCCAGCCAAGGGAGTGGGGCAGGGCAGGGCAGGGGCCTTTCTCCTCAATTCCTACACATCTCTGTGTGGTGGGCTGCTTACAGGTACAGGTTGTGGAGAAAGTGATGTGGGTGGTTGTCTGTCTGAGACGTTTTATTTAGGTCACTAAAACAGATTGGCGGTTTCTTTTCATGATTCTGTTGAATTGCCATAATGTGTGAGGAAAGCTGGTAGCTCCCACCTCCCCCCTTCTTTCTTCAGAAAACATGCCTGGTCCTGGTCCTCTTTAGGAATTGTTTTGAGACCTCAGGAGAAGCCAGTGTCCTCAGTGACAGCACCTTACCTTCCTCATGATGAGCTCCTACGATAGACGTGGGGCATCCAGGACCCAAGCAGACCCTCTATTTCCAATGTGCATTTCATTCTTTGGGGGGCAGGGCAGGGCAATTGGGGTTAAGTGACTTGCCCAAGGTCACACAGCTAGTACATGTGTCAAGTGTGTGAGGCTGGATTTGAACTCAGGTCCTCCTGACTCCAGGGCCTGTGCCCTACTCACCAGGCCACCTAGCTGCCCTGCCCAATGTGCATTTCAGTTGTGGGGTCTAGGTGGATGGCCATGTTCACAATCTTGTCTGCCCTCAGTCATCATCATTCTCTTGGACAGTGTCTCCAAAGAAAAGTTTTCTGTGTGTGATTCCCCCCATGAATCAGTCTTAAAGGTTAGGACCCCGCAAGCACACACACCTCCCCCGTCAATTGTCCCAGATGGCTCTGACATCACTTGTGAACTTAAGGCCCTGAATGTTATATAGATCCCTGAGCACCTTGGTTTTATTCCTAGCTTGGTTTAGGGCAGTACATTCCAAGTAGTTCTAATATTTTCCCCAAACTATTTTGTTCATGCATTTAAGTGGAACTGAGTGATGGGTAGGGAGTGGCCTTTGAGGAGAAAATGTTGCACACAGAGAGGTTTCTGGCGACTCCTGCCCAGAGATGCTGGAAGGGCAGGCCTGTGGTCAGTCTGACTGATGACTCCAGGCTCTCCTCAGGCTGCAGAGAAGTCAGAAACAGGGTGGTGGGATGACCCCACAGTGGGGGGGGGGGGGCGGGGTGGCCTCAGTTGGGTCCTAAGCTCTGTCCCCAAGGATACAAAGCTCTTTGAATGGTTTCTGATTTGATTGGTGACTGAGTCCCACCTCTCAGAGGCCCCCCATCTTTCCCAGAGCTTTGTGACCTCCTTGTAGGGTCTGAGTCAGGTGGTCACCCCGCTTCCTCTTTGATTTCAGGTCGGGGACGAGCACCTCCGTAAGCAGCACCGGGTCTTGGCTGATCTCCACTACGGCAAGGCCGTGAAGCTCTTCCAGCTGCTCAAGGATGCTCCGTGTGAGCTGCTTAGGGTGCAGCTCGAGAGGGTGGCCTTTGCCGAATTCCAGATGGCAAGTGAGTCTGGGCAGGTAATCTCCTCCCGTGGGAGGGAGCCCACGGGCCTTGGGGGAAGGGAAGGCCCATTTTACATTGTCTTCAAGTCTTGTTTTTTACCTGTTTCTCTGAAATGAAGCAGTTATTTTTGATGATCTCGCAGTCCTCCAGGAGTCAGGGCTAGTCTACTGAGAGACTGCATGGCCCTTGGATTATGTGCCAGCCATACAAAGTGGGAATTGTCTGAAAACCGTTTTAGCCGGCAGTCATAGCTGAAGCTGTAACGCCCTCCTAGACCCCCTGAAATGAGGGAAGCACAGATACAGCCTCCCTTGGGTCTTACTGCTTCTGGCCCTTCCCAGCCTGTAGAGGCTATTCCTTTTTTTTCCTTTCACTTTGGAGTAGAGTTGACACAATTACTATGGCACATGAATTATTTCATGAACTTTTTGTGTGCGTGCTTTAGGTTAGCCCTCCTGCAGATAGATGAACTTCTGAAGAGGGAAAGAGAATGCTTTCACTGTGCACTCAGCATCGGCCTATTTATCCTGTGACTCAATTTCCATAGACATGCTTTGGGGCTGTGAGGGTACCATGGACTAGTGGGAGCCGGGTCCTCCTCGTGAAGTAGTCTGTGAGCCTGGGCACATTGTCCACACCTTGGTCCTCTGCAGTTCTCTAAAGACTTTCCTAAAGTTGGGACAGGAAGGTTTTCACTCTTTATTGACCTTCTGTGACCTTGAACTATGTGTGATCCTTCACTAGAATGTTCTTTGGTGGCTGAATCTTAGCATCAGAGGGGTGACCAGGACCTTGGCCACCATCTTACCTAAGCCATTGTTCAAGCCTCTGGAGCAGGGGTAACCTACAGCCTGTGGGGGTGGCCCTCTAGGCTCATGGGAAGCTCTTTTTATGGCAAGGTTGTTCCCAAAGTCTAATCTAAATTTGCCCCTTTTGCAACATCCACGTGTTTTTCCTGGTCCTGACCATTTAAGAAGCCTTCTCATGCTTGAGCACAACTCTCAGGCCCCCTGAATGTGCCCAGGTTCTTCAGCCAGGCTTCATGACATGGCCTCGTGGCCTGGTGCATCCTCCCGCCTTTGCACAGTCTGTCCTCCATGCCTTATGTACTTCTCAGAACACGTACTTTGCTTCAAAGTTCCATTCAGTCAACAGACACACTGTGCCAAGCATTAGATACACAAAGGCTCAGGGGAACCAGCCCCTGCCCTCTGGGAGCTTAGAGTCTAAGGGGTTACAATACATCCCTAGAGCAGAACGTGAATTGAGAGACAAATGATGTCGGGCACTGGCAGGGAGGGGAGGCAGAAAGAGTCCTGTAGAATTAGTGACTGAGTGAGGGGGGAGGGACGTTCTGGGCCATTCTGACACACAGTAGGGCCTTTGTGGATGATTTTCACATGTGTCATTTGGTCCCAAGGAAGACAGGATGGGAGTTGAAGATGCTTTAGCCCAGAAGTGGTGTCCCAGTGGAAGCCGCTTGGAACAGACCCTCTCATGACTAGCATCTGTTCTTGGATACATGAGGTGCCCCACGGTCCTGGTGTGGCCAGACCAGCGGCCCGCGGGGGCGATTCCAGCCTGAGAACTTGCTCGGTGCTTGGGGAGTGGGTTAAACTCGGAGGAGGCCCATGGACTTAAAGCTGGCCTAGCTTGGCGACCTCGGGTCTATGGCTGTAGTCCTGTGAAGGAAGGGAGCGTGTGAATGATGTGAGCGAGCTTCCTTGCATCTTTTCTGTGACCTTGATCGGTCCTCATGAGCCTAGAGCTCCTGCTCGTCTCTGCCCTTTGCCTTCATGTTGTTTTCTTGTCTCTGCCCCAGCTCACTGAAGCCTTCCCTCCCTCCTGGGCATTTCTCCAGTCAGATCTGCATCGGGTTTAACACCCTCTTCATTCAGTGGCTCCTGTGATTCCTGTATGATGTTATGTCATTGCTTGGGCCAAAAAAACTTATATGTTAACACGTTTGGGTCTAATGTTGTAGGTCAGAATAGCAGCGCGGGAAAATTAAAGACCTTGTCTGGCGCCCTGGACATAATGATGAAAGCCGAGCGTGCATTCCAGCTGATCAGGAAGGAGCTCGTGGATGAGTGTGACCAGGTCAGTGTTGTTGGAGGTGTCCTGGGCATGGGCAGCTGTGACAGATGATAACTATGCTGAAAGCTGAGCGGTAAGCCAAAACAAAACTTCTACTCTAGAAATGGGTTGGTTAGCTCTTTAAAAAAAAAAAAAGCCCCCCAGGAATCCAGGCCATGGATCGCCTGCCTTGTCACAAGGATGGCTAATGTTCCATGGGTCACGGTCCTTACTGTGTGGACCCTCCCTTTCAGAAGGGTTCCTGGCCCTGATTCCAGCCTTGTGAGTGGTGTTTATTACTTTGGTTTTATACTGTGCACTCCTAATTGGGTTTTTCTTCCAGTTTATTTAAATAATAGCTTCTTGAAAATAATCCTAAAAAAAACTTAATCCTAGATCAAAGTTACAAATGACTTACAGAAATGATTACACAGCCAACGTGATGTGATCAGCTAAAAAGCCAAGCATAGGCTCGTACAGGAGAGAACTCTTGCTTTGTGGACAGATTGTGTCTCTGAGATGAGCGGCAGAGGTGCTAGTCTCCTAATAAGGTGATGTGGCTTCTGAATCGGCCCTTCAGCGAAGCTTTCTTTTAAATCTCAGCTGTCTCACGTCCCTTGTGAGGATGATCATACCCATTGTTTCTAGGATTTCTGGCTGATGGCGTTCAGAAGGAGGAGTGGAAGGTTTTTATGGATTAAATTGCTTCCCAGCTACTAAGGAGGATGCTAGGAAAGTGATTCTAATGAATAAAGGAAGGAAAGTGTTTGCCAAGGGTTTGCTGTGTGCCGGGCGCTGTTCTTTCTCCGCATTTGCTTTGTGGATGTTAGTGACATGTTTCGCAAATAACATTTTGCCAAACCGAGGTTTATACCAAATCACATTTTGTCAGATCGGAGTATGCACCAACCAGGGCTGGTGGTTCCCAGGCAGACCTCTGCTCCAGCCATCTTGTCTCCCAAAGCTCGCGGGTGGGGTCGTTCTTGCCGTTCAGTCACATCTAACTCTTCCTGACCCCACTTGGGGTTCTCTTGGCGGAGACACCAGAACGGTTGGCCACTTCCTTTTCAGCTTTTTACAGATGGGGTAACCGAGGCAAACAGGGTTCAGGGCCTTGCCCAGGGTCATACAGCTAGGAAGTGTCTGAGGCTGGATTTGATCTCAGGTCTTCTTCACTCCAGGGCTGGCCCTCTGTCCAGCGTATCACCTAGTGCCTTCACGGGGCCATAGGGAAAGTCATTTTCATTATTTTGAATGCAGTTGGGTAAAGTGTGCCACATTTAGTGATCCCTTGAAAAATGCTTGAGCCTTGACCAGACAGAGCTGGGATCTAAGACCCAAAGGAAGTTAGGGGAGGGGCCCATTGCCTCTGAACCAGAAGGCACAAGCTTGGCCTGGGCAGCCCTGGGAGCTGGGGACCCTGCACTTCTGACTTGGGGGTGCTCGGGGCTGGATGTGTTGGGGTCCTTCTCTGGGCCTCTGTCCACCAAAATTCTTTAGTTTGGCCCAGTTCTGATTGTGGCAAAACGTGTCACCATTGTCCTTGGCGCAAGCTCCGGAATGACGAGGGGCAGCCGCCATAGTGGCTCTGCCACCCCCCCCCTCCCTGGGAGATGCAGGGAGGCAGGAAGTCGCCTCTGCTTCCTTCCTGGGTCCTGGCCCTGGATGTAGACTTGGTCGTGAGCACTTCTCCGGCATATTCCTGTCCCTCGGAATCCAGACCTCACAGACCTGACCGGAGAATGACTCTTTCCTTGCAGGGCAAGAGTGACACGAGCAGCTCGGCCCCCGACCCCTCGGCTGCAAGCCTCCCCCGAGAAGAAGTCGTGAAGCTGCTCAGCATCTTCGAGTCCCGCCTGGCCTTCCTCCTGCTGCAGTCCATCAAGCTGCTGTCTTCGGCCAAGAAGAAAGTGAGGTCAGTGGGGGTGCAGAATCCTCTGAGGCCGACCCCTCCCCACAGGGCCAGCTGGTCAGTGTGGGCAGTCGTGGAGCTTCTGTCTGCCCTGGCATATCACAGAGTTACGCTCGTGGGGAGCGAAGGAGCTTGACTTGTGTGGAAGTTGTGTTGTGGCCCCCAGTGTTGTCTCTGGAACAGACTTTGTGACCCATCCGGGAGCCAGATTGGATCTGTTTGCTTCCTAGAAGACAGCCTGATGAGGGCACGCACATCCCAAAGAGGTGTGGCTGTTTACAGTTTGCAGAGCTCTGGGTCCCTTTGGGTTCATTTTGGTGACAGATTCCCTCCCATTTTACACATGAGGAATTCGCTTCGGATGGTTCAGTGGCGTGCCCAGGGTTGCACAGCCAGAGGGTGTTAGAGGAGGGATTTAGACTCAGGTATGCCCAGCTCTGGGCCCAGCACTTGTGGCCTTTCTCCATGTCCAGGCTGACCTGGACATTGTCCGGTCATTTGTGAGCTCAGAGCCTCGGCATGGTGTGTCAGCCTGGGGGAAAGGGCACTGTCAGGGAGCGTGGGGCAAGAGACCTTGGGCGCGGCTGGCAGAGACCCAGGCCCCTCTGGCTAGCAGGGCACCCACCATGGGCTCAGTGCGTTGTCTTTTTCGTTTCCACCAGGTGGCGCCAGTCGCCCTCATCATGTTCAGGTCTCCAGCCCCGTTTCTTGTTTTCTTGGGCTGTGAGAGGTCCTGTGGAGGCTCTCCGGGGTTTTCCTCGAGGATTTTTTTTTCCCCCGAGGCCGCTGAGAGTCCGCTTCAGTTCTCTGCTGGACACAGGAATTCTGGTTCAGCTCATTTGTGCTGATTTTGTTCGAGGTTTGCAAAGAAAACTCAGACCGTTCATGAGGATCCTTTTCTTTGCGTAGTTAGTGCATTTGTGTGTTGCTTCAGGAGTTGTCTGAGTGTTGGCAGGGGAGAAGCTTGGTTTCTAACGAACATTTTTCTTCATTAACGTTTGGGTGAAACACTGATCTATAATCCAAGTCATTCAAGAGGGAAATGTGTCACTCCTGAGCCTCTGGGGGTGTGAGGAGGCTTCTTGAAGGGAGAAAGCGCCATCCATCCTGCCAGACTCCTTAGCAGCATCTGTGGACCCCCCTCCACAGCCCACATAGCCTCAGGGAAGGTGGGGCAGTCGGCTTCTGTCCTGACTATTGAATTATTTTGTGTCTTTTCCTTTTTGCTACTGGTTTTGTGGGACGGAGAGCCTTGCCCCATGGCTGCTGAGTGAGACGTCTTGCTGCATTTTAGCTAGTTAATTCAGTCATCTCTGTGGCGCTTGCGGCTGAGCCGGTCAATGAAAGGGGATGTTTGTATTGTTAAAATGCCGTCTCTTCTGGCAGGTTGCTTTTGTAGCGCTTCATTTGTTTTTGCAGCATGTATTAATGCTCAGCTTTGGAATGGCTAGACACTTGGGTGGCTGTGGGGTTTGTTGCTGTAACAAAACACTGTCCCAGAAATGCGAATGATCTCCGAGGTGATAACTCCCTAGAGGAGCCAAGATTCTGTGGTCAGATCTGTAGGGAGAAGGTCCTAAGAACGTTAGTGGCTCGTCTTCTCCAAAAAGACCATCAGACAGCGGTAGGCTTTTGCATGTTTTAATGAATTGTTGATGTACCTTAGTCAGGCTGAAGAGCCAGTTGTTGAAATTAAAATTTAGAAGCATAATCAGAGGCAGAGGAGGCTCTCTGGGGGCCCCCCCAGCCCTCAGGGTCACACAAGGTTGCTGGACGGGTGCTCACATGCCTGGCTGTACAGCAATGCCCGTTTACCAGCGAGAGCAGATTCTGGTAGTGGTGTGAGCTACCAAGGGAATTACGTGGTCGGCCGGCCAGGATGACCAAGTGACCAGAGTTTTGGCCGCTTCACCACATTCCGGTTGTTCTGTGCTGTTCTCATAATTAGCCTCTTGAATGTCTATCTTGCCTTCACATGAGAGCATGAATATCCTTTGTTTAACATGAACTCTAAGACTGAAAATCCATTGTTGGCAGTTTCTTGTGGCAGCATGAGATAGGAGGAGTCCACACAGAGGTCCCAGGTCACTGTCCAGCTCTGCCAGTTGCCCCCTGGCTACTTAGGACCTTGGATACCTCACTGTGAGATGGAGAGAGTGGAACTAGGTGATCCCTGAGGCCCCCGACCCATTGGTTGTCAGTCATAAACACCAGCCAGAGGCACCAGAAATCCAAGTGGTCCCATGCCCGCTCATGGTCCAGATGGGCAATCCTCCCCCATACCCCTGCCTTTCCTTTTGCCTTTCAGAGTTCACTGAACTGCATTTCAACCCTTGTTCCTACTCCTTTTTCTTAAAAGAGCCCCCTGGAGATCCTCATCGTGGCTGCTGTGTGTAGGAAGTGCTAGTCCTGAAGACTGTCAAGTAAAGGAGGCATTTGGGAAGAACATGGGCCTGGAAGGCCGGCCTCTAGTCTCTGCTCCATACACCACCGCCCCCCCCCCCCCCCACACACACACCCTCACATCTCTGTTGCTTGGGCAGGAGGCCTCTGCCATATCATGTGGCCCAGCCCTGTGAGGCTGCAGAGGAGAGCTGGATATTTTCAGAATTCTGCCCCGTGGGCAGAGACCTGGGCATTCCTAGCTTTCTAGCCCCAGATTTCCGAAACACCTCCTTTAAGGAATTGGGAAATCTCATGGAAACTCTCTTAAGCTTTAGGACAATTCTGGAGTAAGGATCCCAGGAAATATGGGCTTGAGCCCCAGGAAGCTAACATCAAGTTGGACTGGCCGGCCACCAGCTGCCAAAACCAGGCAAGATGACCCCATGAGGTCATCTAAGACAACCCCACCCCTAGTATTGACTTAAGTCTATGGCCCAGAGAAGAAATGAGTTCATTTGACTTAGGGGTTGACCCAAAAAGAAGTGGAACATGTTGGTGAAGATGGGGTCAAGCCAGGCGGGGCAGCTGCAATGGGCAGAGACAGAGGGCGTGGGCTGCCAGAGACTGCGTCTGCCTGTGCACATGTGTGTGTGTGTATGTGTGCCTGTGTGCTTGTTGTTACTAACTGCTCCTCCTCCTCCCAGCAGTCACGGCGAGGAAGAGGAGGCGCTGCTCAAGACCAACAAGCAGATATACTCCCAGCTCCTGAGGGCCACTGCGAACCAGCACGCTACCCTCCTGGAGAGAATTGACGTGATCCTCCACCTGATGGGCCAGCTCTCCGCTGGCAAGGAGGCCAGTGAAGCCACACCACCACCCCCCTGACTGGCCTGACCAGCCCATCGCAGAGCGTGATCAGTGCCTTGTAACCACGGGGGCTGGGGCTGTCTGTCCATCTGTCCATCCGTGTGGTGCTTAGTTTAATTTACAATGAGAGAGGCGCTGTGTCCTGACCTTGGGGGAAGGACGGGAGAGACCTTTGCCTCGTCCCAGGACAGACTCTGATCTGGTTGGGAGGGGCTGGCGCTCAAGGCGCTGAGATAGGGGCCTGGTCTGGCGCTCCTGAAGGCCTGGACAGACTCATCGTGATCCTGTGACTCTAAACTCTCTCTCCTACGACGGGGCGAGCTGGGGCCCTGACAGAGCAGGGAGAAGCCACAGGTGGGAGGAAGTGGCGGGTCAGCCTTGGTCCGAGCAGTGTTCTTGGAGGACGTCCGGGAGCTGCCCACAGAGCCCAGACACGTTTTCTTCTCCCATGCAGTTATGACCGTGCACAAACAGGTGCCTTTTGTACCTTCAAGACAGGAGTTTTCAAACACAATTTGGCTGTTGGGCAGTTTGCTTGATTCTCTCACGCTCCAAAAGTCTTAGCACTACTCTGACTTAATATGGCAGTTGATCAAGAAAGAAGATGCTATTACCCCTCTTTTCTTTTTGAACTTGAAACTGTGAATAAAAGGCAAGAAAGATATTTTAAATAAATACATTTATTTATTAAAAATAGATGCATCCATTTTGGAGTGTATTTTCCCATTCAGCCCCTTCCTATCACGGCTGATTCAAGTAGGAAGTAGTTCTAGTTGAGGCCACAGAAAGCCTGAGGCACCATGGGTGCCCCATTTGTTTCTTTACAGGAACACTTACAATTTTAAGCAGATTCAGCTTTCTTACACGAACTCTCATGTGCTCAGCTCTGGTGGCTGTGTCGGCGTTGCTCTTACAGGAGCTTGGCGGGCTGGGTCATTTGTCAGTTGGCTTCCCTTTCCTCCCCTGAGCCCTTTCTGAGATGTCCCCTACAAAATGGGGGTTCAGAATGATGGCCCACAGTGGGTGCTCCAGGGTCCCCCAGCTTTGAGGGGAGGTGGCGAGGACACATCTCTCCCATCTCCACCAGCTCCCTTCTCTGGCACAGGGAGCCTCACCCTCTGTCTTTTTCTACTCAGTGGCACATGTGCATAAATTAATACATGTGCCCCCTTTAAGTGAGATTTGCAAACTGCCCACTCCATTTCTCTTCATTGCAAATAACAGTCAAAACACCCTTTGGAAACGCAAACGTGTCTTTGCCTAGATATTGGCGTTCAGTCCTTGTCATGTCTCTGCTGTGAGGGTTTTTGTGCCAGTCTGTGAGCAGGAATCTTCCAGAACATCCCATCTCAGAAACTTAAGACTGTTGGGACTGGAAGCCCCCACTCCCAGAAATCCCCCAGGTCCGGCCTAGAGAATTGGGGGGTGTTCCCCCAAGCTCACCCAGCTAAGCTAGTTGTAGCTGGGCAGGGACTCCATCCTGCCTTGCTCCCTCCCAGGCCATCATCCACCCCCTTTTCTCTGCCACAACATCCAGAACCGTGGGTATCTCTGAGGCTGACACCCTTGGGCTCCAACAGAGAAAATCTGCCCTTAGCTTGTAATTGTCAGGGGGCATTTAGCAACAAGAAAGGAACATGGCATCGATGGCGGTCTTTCCCAGTGCCTGCCCAGTTGGGCCTATCCCTGCTGGCTTCGAGGCAAGGTCTGTGGATGTCCCAGTTGTGGTTGTTAATGGGGAAAAATCCCAGCCAGCCTCTATGGTGTGCTTTGAGATCCTTGTGCTCAAGCCCATTCTGCTCCAAGTCACCATCCCATTCTAAAAGGAAGAAATAATTAGTTCATTAAAGTGAGCTGGGAAAACTACTCATTAAAGGATGTTGGTGATAGTACTGTGCAGTTCTGAAAAGGCTTTGGCAGGCAGGTCAGAAGGTTCTGAGTTCAAATGTGGACAGCCACCGTGTCCCTGCCCTCTACCTTGGTTTCCTTCTCTAAAAGGAAGGAGGGACAGATTCTAAAATCCTGTGATGCTACAGCACCCCCTACAATGTCACAGAAAGTTCATGTGAGAATTAAGCACCAAAAGGTCACCTTTGTATTCTGGGTAGGGTTTTGGCTCCTGGCGCCAGCCTCAGCCAGTGCTGTGCATGTTGTCACCAGGGCCGTGATTTGTGTTTGGTGAGATGAGTTCCCATCCCTCCACTGCCAACATCCTCTTCTCTTTGGTCAGGGGCCCTTCTCCTGACTCCAGGGACTCGTCCCTCCCGCTATCTGTGGTCCAGCCTCGATCCCAGAAACCACCAGCACAATCCTTTCCCTTTGGGCGTGTCTGGGAGAGGTGCCTGGGCCCAAACCTGGTGGACCCCCGGGGATGCTCTTACAAACCCCCCTTTTCCTCTACCTGGGCATTTCCTAGCCGATATTTCTGTCTGCATTTTGCTCCTTCATCTTCAGTGTGGAAGGATGAACGTCACAAATGTCGAACCACTTCTGCGAGATGGACTCTTTGGGAAATAGCGCATTGAAAGCCAATGAAGAGTTCTGCCGGCGGTCTTTGTCATTGGCCACTCTCCAGTATGCATTCCCTTTGAAAAAAAAAATGGCGCTGTGTGCATAGGAGAAGTAGGCCGAGTCTATGTCCCTGAAGGGATGGTTTGGGGGAGCGACCGGCGGGAAAGCGTCAACCAAACTCTTTGGATAAGATTTAGCCACTTGGTGTGTGTCCACATCAAACGCAAACACCTGCAACAAAGAAGAGCATGGCAAGACCCTGTCATCTCTGGAACTCACGATGCAGATGACCTTAGTCACACTACCCAAGAGGAGGCCTTCCACTTACCAAAGACCCCTGGAAGAAATAAATGAGCTGGGTCCTCCGGTCGTAGAAGGCCGTGTCCAGGGGGCTGGGGATGCCGGGAAAGCCCTCCGAGATGAGCTGGGGATAGCTCTTCCCTTGTTCATCTTTCGTGTAGGCCCGGTCATTGTCACTGTCGTACCGCCAGTAGTGACTCCCTGAGAACCCGGCAGAGGGACAGCAGCAAAGTAAGAAGCATTCAACAGTGTTGCTCCTTCAGGGTGAGCGTCCAGACTCGGGTTATTCCCAGCCTTGTGACGTCAGCCTTGTTAGCTACGAACCCAGGCCTGGGCCTAGGTCTCCCAGCACCCAATTCAGCGCTTCTTATAAGCCATGCCCCAGTAAGTTCATCAGTGATCCAAGAATTGACTATGAAGGGGGAAGCTACAATACTGGGAACAGCTGCCATAAGAAGGGATGGCTATTTGGGCGTGGAACATACTGAAGCACTCTTCTTAATTAAGCTTGTGCTAAGTGGTCCAAGCAGATTAAGGGGTTGGTTTATCGAGCTCCGACTCTAGAAGGCAGCTGCATTGCAGCAGCCCCCCACGAGAGGCACACACTGTAATTAAGAGTCTCTGACTGATGCCGGTGTAAACGGTGGTACTGGAGGCATTTTTAACACTGAAAGATTCACTTCAAGCCGAGGGAGACTTGAAAATGTAAAAACCTCAGTCCCGAGGCTATGATATCATCTGTGTGATGTTTTTAATCAAATTACTCATTTCTGCTTGGGTGAAGGGGGAGGGAGATTTTGCCAGTTTGTAAAGAGATTTTCATTTGGGCTAACAGTAAAAGTACCACCTTTTGTGTTTGTGACTTCCCTTCTCCCGATGGTTGGGCCCTCCCTGACTTCTAACTGCGGGCTATTCCAGATGAGAAGAGACAGCGCCACCGCCCCATCACACTCCCCCTTTGTGGGGTAGACCAGACGATCTCTGGTTCCTTCTGGGTGTGCACCCTCCACGTGATAACTGAGGTGTCTGAGGTTCCCCAGGGTGTGGGGTGTGGGGGGACTCTGTGGTCCAGCCTTGGAAACCAGGAGAGCTCCCACAGCCTGGAGCAGGGCAAATGTCCCAAGTGTTTATTTAGAAAGGGATGAGAATAGTTTTGACATTGTAGGACAACAAGCTTAACTTCAATTTGTGGCAAAGACATGTAGAATGGATAATTACAGTTCTGTGTTAGTGAACACAGGAAAGGAAGCCTTCCCCACCCGCTTTCTGGGCCGTTTTGGCAGAGCATTTGACAGAATCTGTCATGCTAGAATCTGTCATGGGCTAGAAACATGACAGCCAACAACTACCACAGTCTGAGGCCCAACGAGAGAAATGGCTGTAGGAGTAGGAGATGCTGGGTCTGAAATGAACTTTGTGTCTTCCCTGGTGCCCAGCACAGTGCTCTTGAATACAGCAAGTGCCTAATTAATGCTTTTATGTTGTCTGTCTTTTGGCCTCCTTCCTCTCCCAACAGGATCCCATGCTCCTGGCTGGGTCTGTCCCACAACATGGCAGCCCCAAGCCTAGTTTCCCACTTCACCCACCCCAGCCCAGAGTTCCCTCCCTTTCCCCTTTCCTGCGCTCTTTGAGGCCTTCCCAGACTTCTCCAAAACATATCAATCTCTCTCTGCTTTCAGCTCCTGATAGAATTTTGTTTTCTTATTTGTGCACTTCCAACCAAAAGGCATTTATTGAGCACCTGCTATGCACCAGGCATGGTACTTGGTGCTGGGGGTTCAGAGAGAAAAAGTGAGCTAAGCCTGTTCTCAGGGAGCCTACATTCTGCTGCTGTACATTGTTAGTTATGGTGTCATGTGGCCCTACTCCATTGGTCAATACTTGTAGAGTTCCAGCACTGACCTAGTCCAGCCTTGTTTCTGCAAAGGAAACCTTGGAGTGACCAAGAGAGGCCGCTGAAGGAGAACTCACGAC
This sequence comes from Trichosurus vulpecula, assembly GCF_011100635.1. NCBI lineage: Eukaryota > Metazoa > Chordata > Mammalia > Diprotodontia > Phalangeridae > Trichosurus > Trichosurus vulpecula. The sequence goes on along the minus strand of NC_050580.1, from coordinate 10,274,770 downwards.
CTTTCAGGCAGTCCAGGCCGTTTAGGATCCCCTGTCTTCTGGACAGCCTCTCATGGTGAGGAAGGTCAGCCACTGCTCCCAGGGCCCAAAAGAACAAGCCCCAGCAGCCCTTCTGACACACAGACACACCAGCTATAATGTGCTCCTCCACACACCAACCCTTCTTTAAGCACTCCTGATTCTTCCATTGTCTCCCATTGAACTTGGCTAACATTTATTAAGGGCCTACTATGTGCAAAGCACAGCAGGTACTCATCCACAAGGTGCTTACACCGTACGATGAGAGCTCCCTCAGGGCCCTCTCTCCACCTTGCATGTTCTTTGGACATGCTCCAGATTGTCAGTGCCCTTCCTAGAAGGCAGCCCCTGATCTGACCATAAGACCCCAGAGGTGCTCTGACCAGGACAGAGGCTCATACCCACCCCCCACCACATGCTAGGAGCTATTATAGCAGCTGCGGAGATGATGGAAAACAGACCAGGCTGTGTCATCGAGACTGAGAAGCTAACAGAAAATCGAGCTGAGACAATATGGTTTCTTCAGGGTTTTGGATTACCGATCAGATCAGATTAACTTAGTTGGTTTTTCTTTTTTAAGTCACTATTGATCTACCGCCGAGCCGGGGAGGAGGACTCTTATCTACAGCCTGAGCTTTCAGGCTGGGCTTCTCCCGAGGTTCAGTGGGGCCGTGCACAGGGAACACCATCCATGAAAACTGGCTTAATCAAATGGCTGGATAAGGGAGAAGTGGAACCAGCCCCAAGCAACTCTCACCTTTGAAAAAGTAACGTTCATCTCTTCTCCAGGTCCATATGTGGACATAAGCATCGATGTCGCGAGAGGGAATTCCGCGCCATCCAATGGGGGTGAGGATCGGATCCCCATAGCGGGTCCTGTTGTGGCGGTTCTCATAAAGCCAGTACCAGCTGTTGCGGAAGAAATATGTGCTAAAGCTTACGACAAGCTCTCCTAGGCGGGTTTTCTCTTTGCGGATCCAGTCAAAGGCGGTGTCAAACGGTCCTTCGCATGACCCTGATGCAGAATAATCCACAACCATTTGTCAAGTGAGTGTGGGAAGGTGACAGGTTCAGCATTGGGGATACAAAAGCAAGAAGGAAAGTACTTCCCCTCATGGAACTGTGTCTGTTGGAAGAGCACACGTACCTAGACGGGTATGTTCACATATGCCAGGCACTGCATAGGCATGATGGGTATACATACAGAGAATAGAACAGTCTTTATTCACAAGAACTTTGTGTTCTAATAGAGGAGCCAGCAAATCCATCCATCTCTCTCTCTCTCTCGCTCTCTCTGTCTCTCTCTCTCTCTATCCTTCAATCTATCTATCCATCTATCTGTCTGTCTATCCTTCAGTCTATCCATCTGTCTGTCTATCCATCAGTCTATCTGTCCATCCAACCATCCATCTGTCCATCAGTCCATCCATCCATCCATCCATCTAGCTATCCATCAGTCTATCTGTCTGTCTGTCTATCTATCCATCAGTCTATCTGTCCATCTATCCATCCAACCATCCATCTGTCCATCAGTCTATCCATCCATCTATCTATCCATCTGTCCATCAGTCTACCTATCTATGTCTGTCTATCTATCGACAACATAAAGGGAATGGATCCCGACAGATACAAAATGGTCACCCTGCAGGATAGTTTGGGAGAGCAGGCACTAGGGAAGTCTTCGTGCAGAAGGTGATTCTCAGACTCTGTCTTGAAGAGAACACTTTTTAGCAGGCGTAAGGAGGGGGTCACATTCCAAGCATGGGGGGGGGGGTGGAGGGGCAGCCAGTGTCAAGGCCCAGAAATAGGGAATGAACTGAGTCTCCCATCTAAGAAACTAAGAGGAGGCCAGTCTGGATGGGGATGGGGGAGGGGGAGGAACGGGCACTCACAGGTGCCTACTATGTGCCGGGCACCGTGCCAAGGGCTTTATAAATACATCATTTGATCCTCACGGCAGCCATCAAGATCCCTAATTGATAACTGAGGAAACTGATGCAGACCAAAGTTAAATGACTTGCCCACGGTCCTGCAGCTAGTAAGCGCCTCAGGCCAGATTGGAACTTGTGTCTTTCTGACTTCAGGCCCAGCGCTCTATCCTGGCACCATCTAGGCTGGGCTCAGGCTGTCAAGGGCAGCCTACAAAGTGAACACAAGGTAGTTAGGGGAAAGTGTCCCCCGGCCATCAGGGGCGTCAGAAAGTGCTTCGGGTAGAGGGCGATGGGTACGTCAGCAGGGACACGGCAGATGGAAGAAGGCGCGGCAGGGGCCTAGCGTGGAGAGCGGCAGTGGACAGCAAGACCGGAAGCTAGGAGGGTCTCCGAATGAAGGCCAGGCAGGCAGGAGCTTCCGTTTTTTCCTGGAGTCAAGAGGGCAACTCCAGAGTTTATCGGGTCACAGAGTGACGCAGTCAGCTTTAGGGAAGTCACTCGGCAGCTGCGTGTCAGACAAACTGATGGGCAGAGACTCGAGATGAGTGGACTGATCAGGAGATTATTCACTACATTTCAGGAGGGAGATGGCCGGGGGCTGCAAGAGAGGTAGAGGGACTGGACAACGGCAGCAAGTCTGCCGATTAACCGAGTTATGTGGAGCTAGGAGAGGATGATACCTGGGATGCAAACCCGAGGGAAAAGATAGTGAGTTCGGGTCTGGACGTGTTGAGTTGGAGATGCCGATGGGATATCCAGTTTGAAATGTCCAATGGGCAATTACTCATGGGGGGAGGGAGACAGAGGGCATAGGGAAAAGGGAAGGGGGGCGGAGGAGCAGATTAATAGGGTAGGCAAGCAGAGAGACAGACCGACGTAGATAGGCATAGATAGATGATGAATAGGTTAGACAGATAGACGGATGATGGCGTAGACAATCTGATTCATGAGAGAGACTAACTGAACCCACTCCCCAACTGTCTCCTTAATGTTCTCTCTACACTCGGGCTCTCATCATTTTTTTTTTTCAGAGAAACAGGCAGTTTTCAAGGGAAGAAATCCATGCTATGAACTATCTTTTAAAAAGTGCCAACTCACTAATTAGAGAAAGGCAAATTAAGACAGCTCTGATGCCCCGGCTCACACCTGTTGAACTGGAAAAGAGGCCTCCGGGGAGAGAGTCCCATGCACCTTTTATCGGCGGAGCTATGAGCTAGTCCAGACGTCCTGGAGAACAGTTCGGAACTATGCCCCAAAAGCTATTAAGCTGTGCAAAGTAACCCTTTGACCCTGCTCGGCTGCTAGGTCTGTCCCCTGAGGAGACCCGAGAAGGAGGAAAAGAGACCCTCCCAAAAGGTCCTCGATTCTGGACAGCAGCACTTTTTGCGATGGCAAAGCACTGGACACGAAAAGGGTGACCATCGGTTGGGGGCTGGCTGATGATGAGGGATGGATGTAAGGGAACAGTCCTGTCCCACAAGGTGTGATGAGAGGGATGGTTTCAGAGGAAAGCAGGAAGAGCCGTGCGCACTGATGGAGAGCGAAGCCAGCGGAGCCAGAACAATTCATATGCTGGTGAGGACATGAAAGCTGTAGGGATGCGGGTCGATGGACAGAGCGAGCAGCATCCCAGAGGGCGGAGGAAGAGCAGGCGGCCGGCTGACACAGGGGACGGATTCAAAATGGAGACAAAGACACGGACGTGGACAACGAAGGGATGCGCTTTGACTGCCTGATCGTATAGTTAGGAGAGCTTTCTCTTGGTTCTTCATTGGCGGGGGGCGGGGGAGGGGAAGGGAGACGAAATAAATGCTCGTTTAAAAAAGAAAAACAGAAAAAGAAGGGAGCGGATGGGACCAAGGGGACATGGAGGGGTCGGCCTCAAGAGGAAAGACCACCGCTTTATCAGAGACGACGGAGTGGGAGGGACCAGTGTTCAGGCCGTGTACGAGGAGCAGAACGGCCTCGATTTTGTTTTGGGTAAATTAGGCACAGTCCTCAGGTGAGAGCGGGGAGAGGAAGGAGCCGAGAGAGGATGCTCTGGGGGTCTCGGAGACGGAAAAGAAGATACGGGATAGTTATTGTGGACAGTCGGCTGGACTATGAAGAGAAGTAACCCCATGAGACCCCATCGCCATTCAGCATCATATGAGCAGAGGGCGGGGGTGGGGGTGGGAGCGATCCAGGATTGGGGGTTGACAAGGGGCGAGCAAAGGGCGTGGTGGGGCGGGTGGCGTTGAGAGTAAAGAATCGTGCCACGTTGGACGGCTTCATGGAGGAGATGGGGACGGGAGGCGTGTGTAGCCGCAGCAGGCGAGATGCCTGGGGAAGTGCTGAGGGATGGGGGGGGGTGGGGGGATGGGGGTCGCCGTGAGGACAAAGAATCGATTTGGGAGGCGTGAGCAATAGGGAGGAATAGGACAAGAGGAGAAGGTGACTGACTAAAAGAAATTCCGAGATCGTGGTCACAGGAGTGGAAGCCCGGGGGGTGGCGGTGGCGGTGGGGGGCCAGAGCAAACAAACGCAAAAGCCAACCCGGGCCAAAAAGGATCGAAATACCGCGGTAACCATGATGCGATGGGAAAGAACCCTGGCCTCGGGAGTCGGGAGACCTGGCTTCAAATCCTGCCTCCTATCCATATTAGCTTTGTGACGACGAGAAAGTCATTTCGCCCGAGTCAGAGCTTCCCACCCAAACACTTTGACAAACTCTTCATCGCGCCGTGGAAGAGGCACCCAAGGGACTGCTTTCTCCAGGAGTTTGAGAGTCACAGGACCGAAATCGAAGCCGGAACCAAACCCGGAACGCCCTGTCCGACCTCGGTACCTCCAGAGGTTGAAGGGCACCCGCAGGAGGAGCCCAGCCCAGACAGGGCCACTGGCCACGTGCGGCTTTCTCTACGCCCCCACCAAGCCTCAGCACACACATCCTCGGCGGCAGGACCAGCCCAGGACTCCCCAGGTAGCGTCTCCTGGCTGAAGCGGCGCACTCTGTGGGACGCGTTTCCCTGGGGCACCTTCTTACCGTACAGTTTTTGTATTGCTTTCCTGTCTGCCCAGTCCAACTCAAACCCAGCCTCCTGGGGAATGTAATTCGGCTGCATTATCGATCCCGTCCGGTCCAGGTGAGGCAAGCCTAGGACGTGGCCAATTTCATGAACTGCTACCTAGAAGAGGAACGCAGACGCCTTCAGCACGTTCTTCTTAGGCCTTTCAGCCGATAGCCAATCGATAAGCGCTGGACTGCTTCAGTTACAATGGTTTGGCTGTATTTAACAAAACTCTTATTTATTAAAGCGAAAAGGAATAGGGACTTACGGGGAGAAGCGGCTTAAGTTTCTCAGAAGAAATGATAAACCTAACCAGGCTCCTTGGCCTCAGGGCGAGTCTCTTACTTTGAGAAGACTGATCCCGCTGTCACTGGGTGGGGACGTGAAGTGCTCGTCATCATCAAAGTGAATGTCCCCAAAGTTCCAGGCATGGGCGAACTCTTGGCCGCTTCCATCAAATGCCCGGCTGCAGCCGAGGTGTCGACCTGGGGAGAGCGGAATGGCTCAGATGAGCCACCGTGTGTGTGTGTGTCTGCGTCAGTGTCTGTGTGTCTTTGTGGGGGGTGGGGAGGGGGAGGATATACGTGCACATGTATGTGTTTTGGGGGCTGATAAAAAGGGGGCCACATATTTAAAAGGGCAGGAGTGGAGAGCGACCCCGCCTTGCACAGATGAGGAGGCGTTCAACCTGAAAGGGTCTTCGGAGACAATTTGGTACAACCCACCACATTTTATAGATGGAAACACTGAGGCCCGGGGGATCTGCACGATTTGCCGCAGGTAAGAAATGCAGAACAGGGCTAGGTTTGGAACACAGGTGCTGCTAACCCAGAGATGGTCAGTTTGCTGACCGACTGACAGACTGACTCACCTCTTCCAAAGCCCAACTTGATATCGATGCGCGCTGCAGGAGAAAGGAGGTCCTCTTTGAATGTGAGTGGAGTCACCTCGCTCCACATCCGGAAAGCCAAGCTAAAGATGAACCTCTGCTCCTCGATGGACAGCTGGCTGCTGTAGCCCTCCCCGACCAGCCTCCACCTCAGCAGCCTCCTGGAGAAGGCTCTCCGTCCTGGGGCACTTGGGGGGCTGGGCTCCTGCTTTTGTGGGGAGAACATTTTCAGGAATCGTTTCTTACGCACTTTGGTACTGGGGTCTGTGCTTCCTCCCCTGGGCGTGATGCTCAGAGGCGCCCTATCTCTCTGAGCTGAGCCAGTGTCCGAAGTCAGTGGCAGCAGGTCCACCTTCTGCACGGGCTGGCGGTCAGGCATGCCGCACCGGGGCTGGTTCATCGCTGCCAGGGTGGCTTCATCCAGCTGTCCAGTCACTGGTAACTGGCTAAAGGACTGGAACTTTGCAATGGCCTTCACAAGGCCTGGGTCTCTGCCAAGTCCCACCAGGAGTTTCACTCTGTGCCTTGGCATGGAAGTCGCCTCCTGCACACTGGGGAGATCTCTAAGCTCCGCAAGAGGTTTGTCATCAGTGCTGGGCCCCAAAACGTCAGAGGAGAACACCATCCCCCCACTGGACCCTTCTGTCCAGCCATATTTGGATAAGAACAACTGAAATAAAAATAAAAACATGACTCCAGTATTGCTGTATCAGCTTTGCCTTTTTGCATAATTAAAAACATGGGTCTGTGGGTTCATCAATCAAGTGGGTTACCAGGCAGGTATTAGGCACCTGCTGTGTGTCTAGCATGGGGGAGCAAAGCAGTCCCTGCCCTCAAAGGGCTTGTGTTCTATTGAGGAGACATGTACAGTTATAGGTATATGGAAAACACCCAGAAAACGGATTCAAGGTATCTTTGGAAGGAAAGGCTCCAGCAGCTTGCGAAGGGGGCAGGGCAGAGTGGGCATTCAAAGTCTGCCACCAACTGCCTCCCATCTACCTTTCCAGCCTCCCTGCACACGCTTCCTCTTTACATATTCTGCGTTCCAACCAAACTGAACTAACTTGACGTTCCATCTCCTACCTTGGACCATCTGCACAAGTGCCTGAAGTGCATTCTTACTTTACCTCTCCATCAGCAAGCATTTATTAAGTGCTTACTATATACCACAGACCCTCAGACTCCTTTTTTTCCTTCAAGGTTTAACTCTCTCTATACTAGTCTTCGTATTCATTGATCTGTGTACACGGTCAGCATCTATCAAGTGCCTGGTGCATTATACCTTTTTAAATTAATAATAAATGTTTTCATTCATTCAGTTGCACATAGAACATAAGCTCTTTGAGTCGGGAGGGAGGATGGTTTTGTTTTTATCTTAACCCTAGCATAGTATTCTACACACAGGAAGTGCTTAATACATGTTTGTTGGATTTAATTCCTTTGTCATTCCTGATGCTCAGTCAGCCTGCCTCCTTGGTAAGTAGCTTAGCAAGAGGAAGGATCCTACCTAGTATGCGGGTGCTGGTGCTGGAAGGGCCATCCATCTCATTCAGCCCCATTTTACAGATGGGGAGAATGAGAACTCAGAGAGGGGAGGGGTTTGCTCTATGGGCTGATGTGGACACAGGTTCAAAGCCAAGATTAGGACATGCTGGTCTTGTTCTGTTGGCTTTCACATAAAGACTCTACAGGACAGTGAACTGCATCTCAACTTGGAAAAGCCTCATTTTAAGAATTCAACTCAGCCGAGACTCTTCCTGCTTTCATCTTCACAGAGGACTAGCAAACAGGAGGTATAAGAACTGGTAATTTACCCAGCTAAGTTGCAGTATTGATGGTCACTTAGGACAATAGCAAGTATTTGTATTTGGGAAAGACTTTGGTTTCTTCCTTGCCTCCTTATTGCCATTCTTCCTTCCCATCCCTCCCTCCCTCCCTTCTTTCTCTCCTCTCTCCTTTCCTTCCTTTTCTTCTCTCCTTCCCTCTTTTCCTTCTTCCTTCCTCCCTCCCTTCCATCCATCCTTCCTTCCCTCCCTCCTTCCTTCCTCCCACCCTCTGTACTGTCTTTTCTTGCTTGCTTCCTAGGAGCTAATATAGGAGTTGTTCTTGCTAATAGTTCAAAATATCACAAAACAGGGGAGCTGGGAAGGAACTCCCAGCTCCCATATCAATTATACACCATGTCCACAACATTCCTGGCTGGTGATATTACCATCTCCGTTTGAAGACCTCTTATGACGGAGAACCCGCTACCTCACAAAGCCGGCCAGTCCACTTTTAGGTAGCTCCAGTTATTAGACAGCTTAGGATGGGATGACAGATTGAATGTAGAAGGGAGCACAAGTAGTCTGACCAGCTCATTTTACAGAAAGAAACCAAGGCCAAAAGAGATGAGGCAGCTTGGCCAAGATTCTTCATGTACTGAATCACAGGGCTTTGCCACTGGACAGTGACATTCCTCCTCTTGAGAAAAAATAGCTTTCCTTTTGATTCTGTCCCTCGCTCAGTCCTACCTTCTGGGCCAAGAGGAAGGACACTCATCCCGAGTCCCCATAGGCAGTCCCTCCAGTGCTCATCGGTGGACAGTGGTGTGCTTTTGAATCAATCTGGTCTAGTCCTTTCATTTTAAATCTGAAGTAGATGACAGTATCCCTCCTGAGTTTTTTTTTTAATTTTAAATGTAAAATGATCCATTGACTATCAGCTATGTGTGTGTGACCTTAGCCAACTCATTTCTACCATCTTCAGTTTCCTCGCAGATATTTAAAATGTGGATGTTCATATTCCCACTAACTGCCTCCGTGGGTTGGTGTGAGGACAGTGCTTTGTAAGCTGCGAAGGGCCAATGTGTTAGTGAGTTGATTTAAACAGACTCAGTCTCTCAGAAAGGAACTGGGGCAATCCTGTAAGAACAATGAAAGATGACCTAAGAGATGGGCCTGGGCGGCACCACCATCCATAGCATAATGGGGACAGACCCACGGAAACGAACAAGGACACCAACCAAGGGGAGCTCGTTTGTGGAGGGGCTGGGGGCAGACAGGCATGTGCAGAAGCAGCCCCTGACCTCAGAGCGATCCCATTCTAACAGGGGAGACTCGAGAGTCTATTAGAAGGTTTATGTGTACTCACATGTACATCATACCTAGCCTTTGTAGACAGCTTTAAAATGTGCAGAAGCACTTCACAAATATCTCATCTAAGCATCACAACAAGCCTGTGAGGTACATGTTATTGTGGTTCCCAATTTATAGACTAGGAAACTAAGGCATGAGGGATTAACCATCTAGTGAGGGTGGGAGGCAGGTGCACATCAGTACACATACGTGTGTAAATATAGTATCTTCTTAAAAACCAGGACACAATGTAAATTCACAATTTCTTTGCCATCCACCTTCTTGTATCCTGAAAAGTTTGTTTATTGATGATTAAGTTCGAAAATTTAAAAAACAAAGAACGTTGTAATTATGCAAGAAAAGTGACTGAAGGGCTCATGCTCATTGTTTCAGAGATCCCACCAGAGACGGTTCTAACAGTGAGAAAAGATTTGTCATACCGAATGTTTATAGCAGCCTCCTATGCAGTAACAAGGTACTGGAAACAAAGCGGGTGCCCACCAACGGGAAAATGGCAGAACACATGATGGCACATCCATTTAATGGAATTACTTCAAATATGGATGATTCAGAGAACTGGTCAAAGAGCCCTGGCTTTAGTCAGAGATCCTGGGTTCAAATCCCACCCGTAACATTTACTCTCTGTGTGACCTCAGACAGGTCGCCTTCCCTCCTTGGGCCTGTTTCCTTATCTGTAAAATGAGGGCATTGGACTGAATGGTCCCTGGGGTCCTCTCACCCTCTGGTCCAAAGGACAGAGCAAAAGAACAGTAAATACAGGGACCACGGTAAAAACAGAATCCAAGATGAGAGACGATGAAATGTCAGGCGGAGAGAGTGGATCTGGGCGGCACCGTGCTCTGTCCTCTGCTGGTGAAGAGCACTTCAGCCCGTTTCCTGTTCATGCCCAGACGCTGGGGAGGGGTGTCCTAGGGGAGGGGGGGCTTCTAGGAGAGGGGGGCGTGGATTGTTTGGAGGCTGTTGCTGTCCATTGTACCAAAACACAAGGAATCAATGAAGTGTGAAACCCTTGGACGCTCTGAGGGACCCATGGTCTCACCGAGGTAGGCACTCACCCCTCTATGGATGCCAATCATGATCCACCCACGCTCCCCTTGTCTGGGCTGATTTTGTCACAGTCCTGCTTACCCTAAATCCCAAGGTGGTTATGGACAGCAAGGTTTTGTTTTTTACTCTTTTAAATAAAAGGAAAGCAAATCTAACAAAGGCCTCTGTCACTCTGGGCATGTTGTCCCTGGAGAGCAAAGGGAACAAAACCCACCACTCCTGGCACACTAGATGTGCCTGATAAATGCTTGTGTCTGACTGATTGTTGGATGAAATCATATGGATGGATTGTGCCTGCCTGCCATGGGGAGGAGTGGATCACAGAGCTTGTGAAAGGCAAAGTTCTCATTTCCAGAGTCCTATACAGAAAGCAGCATTTCCACAGTCCTTGAGTGTGTATGCACATGTATGTGTGTGAATGCAGGTATGTATGTGATGTACATGCATATATGTGGGCATGTGTGTGTGTGTGTGTGGTGGGGATTGGCATGGCTTTCTCCTACCTGAGCAGAATGGAGGTCAGTGACAGGCTCTGCTTGGTGCAGGACAGACTCCTCTATGTCTGAGTGGTCTCGAATGTGGAAGAGTTTTTCTAGCTGGGTGGGCCAGGGGGCAGCCAGAAAGCAGAGCAGCCACGTCCCAGGCAGATGGACAGCAGCCGGCATGGCACTTGTCAGACAGAAGGCCCCCTGGCCCTTCCTCCCAGGCTCTTCTTCCCTTCCTGGAAGAGCCTCTGGGTGCTGGAGGAGGGGACCCACTCTTTATATCTTGGAGGCTTCCCCCCTCTTTTTTCTCCAAGCTTTCATGTGATAATTCTCACCACTCCCTGAAGTGTGCTACCCCAGGGTGAGCACACACATACCCCAGGCCTGAGGAAAACCTGCCCTTTGAAGATCTCGTGGCCCCCTCCTCCTGACACCCACCCTCACTTGTTCCTAGAACCTTTTTGCACATCAGGGCCCTACTTGTCCATCTACAAACGCTCTCTCCCTCTGCCCTTATGATCCGATCAGCTCCCAATCAATCAGCCAGCAGCTCCTGGGCCCTCTTCTCTTCTCCCTCGATACTGTCTTCCTTGGTGATTTCATCAGCATCCAGGATTTCGATGATCATCTTTATACTGCCGACTCTCATGTGTCTCCAGTTGCCTGCTGGACATCTTGAACTAGATATTCCAGATATCCTAAAACTCAGCATGTCCAAAACTGAACTTGTCTTTTCCCCCACTCTCCCCTTCTAGCTTCCCATTACTGTTGAGGGCACCATCACCTTCTTAGTCCCTCAGCCTGGGCATCATCCTCAATGGCTCACTTTCTCTCACACCCCATATCCACAAGTTGTCAAATTTTGCTGATGGCACCTTTGTAACGTCTCTCAAATATGCCCCCTTCTCACCTCTGACTGACCCCCTCAGCAGACCCTCATCACCTCCTGCAGGACTATTGTAAAGCCTGCTTGGGGGGTGGGTGGGATCTGCCTGCCTTGAGTCCCTCCCCACTCCAATCCATCTCCCACTCAGCTGTGGAAGCGATGTTCCTAGACTGCTGCTTTAACCACATCACTTCCTTTTTAATCAGTTCTAGACTCATTTCCAGGACCAAAAAGAACTTCCTACATGGTTTCCAAAGCCCTGTCTAACCTGCCCTCCTCCTGCCTGTTCTTCTCTCCTACCTCGCTCACCTCCACACGCTCTGTGATCCAGCGACACTGGCCTCCTTCTTCTCCATTGGACAAGAAGCTCACCTCCCTGCTCCAGACAGCTTTCCTGGGTCTCCCCCCTGCCTGCAATACTCTCCCAAATCTTGTCTATTCTACCCCTCCAACTTGCATGCGAACACCAACACATCAGCCCAACTCTCTTACAACTACTTCAGCAGGGATCAAAAAAGACACTGGACTCAAAAATGCTCAGTAATCCCAGGGGAAATGTAATGAGATCCTTTTTTTCTAGCCCCGGTCCACACAGAGACTGGACGTTCCCTAGGGAAACAGTCAAACCGGGAGAATCTGGGGCACAGACACGCAGAGCGAGAAGCCTCCCGGCACAGACCGGAAGCGAACCAGAAGCCCGGAGCTGTGGACTAAGGGTAAGGAGAATGGGGATGGACGGACGGAGACGGAGCGGGAACACCTAGAGATTGTGGCTTGTCACCGAGCCAGGACTGGTCAGCGCCCCTCACGTTCAGAATGAGCCGCATCCCAGGGCTCAGAGAGAATTTCAACTTGCTCATCTGAGCCTCCTCATAGGTCCTTGATGACGGAGAGGCAAATGAGAAAATTAGACCATTGTCCCCGATGGCTATCCGTGCAAAAAGAAATATTTGAAATTAGATACCCCGGTGTAGCCTCATTTGTAGCAAGGGACAAGTCTCACCCACCCCTGAGCCGTCATCATCCATAGCCTTACGACTCAGGAACAAGCTGTCCAAGCACACTCAGAAGTACAAGTTTTATGGGAGCATAACCAGTAGTGTTTTGTCCACAAAGAAATCGCCGTCTAAATCCAAACTGTCCCTGTTGTAGTTTAAAGACTTCTGGAGCGGGGACCTCCCTCCCTCATGAGGTGGCCTGGGCAGGCAGGCAGTCAGTCACTCAGCACTTATTAAGTGCTTCTTACGTGCCAGGCAGCCTGGTAAGCCCTGGAAATACAAAGGGAAACAAAACAAAACAGTCCCTGCTATCGAGGAGTTCACAACAGGCAAACAGCTATGTGCAAACAGGATACACAAGATAATTAGAGACAATGTCAGGGGAAGGCACCAAGATCAAGGAGGTCTGGGGAAGGCTTCTTGTGGAAGATGGGACTTAGCTAGGACTTGAAGGAAGCCAGGGAAGCCCAGAGGCAGGGAGGAGCAGGGAGAGCCTTCAGCGCATGGAAGACAGCCAGGGAAGTCTCATTTCCCTGCTTCAAGCAGGAGAAGCCTCCCCTACACTTCCTCTTCCATAGGCTCCCCATCCCCAGCACCTTCCTCCAGGCCCCTCTCTGCCAGTCCATTCCTAATTACTGGAGGGCACTGATGGGTCTGCTCTCTGCTCAGGACCGAGGCACAAACTTTCCAGAACCACAGAGCTTCATCAACAGGACACGTCAAACCATTTTTAATAGTGGTTTGAGTCCCACCCTGTGTGACATCCTTGCGAAAGAGCTTCATGATGGGGCTCCGAAAAAGTGTTTTAGAAGGAGCCTGTTGCCATCTGGTATTTGATGGCAGATTCTGCAGTGGTTAAAGCAAACAGCATCCATCAAAATCACACAGGCCATGTTTCTAGTCCATTAGCAATCCTGTGATCACTGCTGGCAGAGACATCTTCCAGGCTCCTGTACAAGGAGGCTCCATGTAACAGACGGCAGTTAAGTCAAAGGACAATTAGCTGCCCTCCTCCCAGGAAGGAGCCGATGGAGATGCGAAAAGGCTGTTCAGCTAAGTGGAGTGAGCTCCAAAGTAAACCCCACACACATCAGCCCTAGTACAACCTAGCCTGCTAGTCCATAGCCCACTTCACCCCCTGCCCCCACGCCTAGAATGCATGCCTGCCTTCACTTGGCCTGTTAGAATGTCCAGGTTGTCAAAGCCCAGCTCACGCGCCATCTCCAACATAAGGGTGTCCTTGATCCCCTCCTCCTCCCACCTTGTTACCATTACTTGGCACACAGTAGGAGCTTAATAAAGGCTGGCTGATTCCCCACCTCAGTAAACTGTAGGTTTCCTCAGGGCAGAGATTTCCATATATTTCTTTGTATGTCCTGCCCAAGCACCCAGCTGGCATACAGCAGGCATTTGATAATTGTGGAATTGAATTGAAATCCCATTTCCACGCATGACTGTGACCACCAAGCTCATTTCAGACTATGTAGGCAGAGATTTCTAAGCTTTTCATTTGGTTTCCTCATTGCTAAAATTCCAAACCTGCTACTTAGGATTTTTCCTAGGAAGACATGCTGAGAATGTTGCTGATGGTGGAAGTGTTCTTCATCAGCCCCTAATTCCACACCCTGCTAAGAACTGGATGGCTGGATGGGAGAAGTACTCCTTGCTCTCTTCTTTGTAGACATGGGGGACTACAGGTGAGTAGCAGTGCATATAAAGTCACTCAGCTGATGGAGGAGCTGAGTAGTTTTACTGCACTTTTCCCCCCACTCTTTAAAAATTCTTTATTCTGTGGGGTGGCTCACTGGGTGAGGGTGAGAGACATGTATCAGTAACTTTGTATAGTCACATGTGTATATACGCACACATCACTCATGACACTAAAAATAAAAAACTGAATGAAAATCAGACTGAGCCAATGTCCACTCCACTGTGGTAAAGAAAACTGGAAAGGGAAAAGCCTCCCTTCCGATGACAGGCTTTTTATCAATTCCTTCTATTTACCTGGATGCAAGACCACAGCCAACAACGAAGGAAAAGCGAGCCCACTCAGACTCTCCCTAATGTCTTCTGACACCTCATGGCGGTGCAGATTACCCAGGCTTCTCAAAGGTTCTGCCCAGAAAGGGAAGGATCCAGCAGGTTCTGTCAAGCTGAAAAAGCCCCAAGTACAGGTCCACTGATGGATGGTAGGTCTGGCATTCAAGGTCTGCCTTGACACTAAAGTCTGGCTACAAACTGTAGTCAGGAAAGTCTCAGTTCAAATCCGGCCTCTGATTCTTCCCAGCTACATGACCCTGGGCAAGTCACTTAGCCTTTGTCTTGGCTTCCTCATCTGCAACACGGTTATGCTAATAGTACCTTCCTTGTACAGTTGTTGTGAGGACCAAAGGGGAGAATATTTGTAAAGATGTCAAGAGTGAAATTTAACAAAAGGGTAAACTGAGGCAAATTTTTGTGCAAAATAACATTGCTTAGGAGGGGCCTGCTGCCTGTCAATAAATAGGTCACTGGTCTGCCTCCATTTATGCCAAAGACCCTGAGCAGACCCCTTTAATACGTTTCCAGGAGCTACAGAACAAAGACCAGAACGGGGTAAAGGACCCCCTGCATTTGGAGGCATCATTGGTTACAGAGTTGAGGTGCAGGTTGTAGTGGCAACTGAGATTTGAAGATCTTTCCTACTCATTAATAGGCCATGTGACCTGCTTATGTCACAGGAAATGCTGAAAGAAGGAGCGTGGGCAGTGATGGCTGCTGATGGCCGCCATTGTGACAGGCAGAGCCAAACAGGCTGACCTAGCTGTACTGTGAGCTTGTTTTGGGGAAGCCCCCAGCGGGGGGGTCTGAGAGGTTTGCGGATGGCGAGGCTCCGGGCTGTGATATGGTGTTTTAAGTTCCTTGCTGTTATGATGAAGTGGGCTGACTGGATAAATGGCCTGCGGGTGTCTGAATAAATGGTTCACTTCTCCCTTCTGCGTGGAGAGTCTCGTACACTCTGTGATCCAGAACCACACAGGCATTTTGATGATTATCATCTACATTGTGATTGTTGCCTTCTGTTGCACAGGTACAGCCTGATCAGCTGGAAGTAATGGCGGCTACGACACCCTCCCTTCTTCTCTCATGAGCCTAAGACGGGCTCATTGTCTGAGAGCAAACCAGGCATCCCTGAAAGACGTCTCAGGCTCAAGACAGCAGGCCCGACTCCTTTGCTTTCACATGCATCCCCCGAGGTCGGCTAAATTCCTCGAGGCAGGAAGAGATCAGTGATGAGCCGGAGAAATGGATTTCTAAAATTAGCTCATCACAGGCTGGCTAAATTCTGAACAAGTTCAGGGTCGGAGCAGAATGGCTTAAGCTGCTACAGGACAAAAGCATTTAACCGTACATAGGATCAATAAATGAATCCGACAGGACCAATCTTTTCTGATCAGTCGAGCTTTCTCCTGAGCCCTTTTGAGAAAAGAAACGCTGAGGCCGCCAGACTTCAGAACACTCCTTTCACTCCAAGGCCTTGCCTGGTCTAGCTTCTCAACCTTCACTTTTTTCTGGGGCCTTGGCAATGAGGTGCCTGAGAAGGGTCCTCGCTTCTCGGGAGATGGAGGCTGCACCGACACCAGGCAGACCAAGGGTGATGCTGTCCTCTTTGGCACTGATCCTGCCTGCTACCTAATCCAATGGACCCTGGCCTGGAGCCTGCTCGTCCCGAGCCAGAGAGGCTGGCATCCTGCTGGGTGAAGGGCACATGCAAAGCTTGCCAGCTCCATCCCCTCTTCTGACCTTCTCTGGCAGAGGTCACTGAGGTACAGACAATCAGAGAGCTGGCGATGACCAGAACAAAACAATCCCAGGAGCCAAACAGCCGGATTTGACTTTCAAATGAGAAATCACCAGGATGAAGCCAGTCTTTCATTGGAGAAGGGAGAAGGCAGAGGCCGGGCCCAGCGACCAAGGGTTTGTTGTTGTGACAGGGTTTACGGCCTGTTTAAACCCAGAGAATCACAGACCCTTATTCCGGTATTCCTTCAGCCTTCACTTGGTGACTTCTAACAGTTCCAGGTTTTGGCCACGGTTCCACTCACACCCCAAGCCTTAGGAGGGCAGCGCTTTGAGGCGGGGCCTCTGGGGGCCTTCCTGGGTCTGAGCACAGGGCCCGGCACATTTCAGTCGCGTCTGACTCTTCACGACCCATTTGAGGTTTTCTTGGCAGACATACTGGGCTCATTTGCCAACAGATGAGCAAACACACTGAGGCCAGCAGGGTCACACAGCTGGGAAGTGCCCGAGTCTTCCTGATGCCAGGGCTGGTGCTCTATCCACTGTGCCACCTGGCATGAAGCCTGGCACATATCAGGTGCCTAATGTTTGCTGGCTGACTGGCTGGTCTCAGAGATTCCTAAGCCCACATGACTGTTAATCATCAATGTGTGCCATACAACCCTCAGACTGAGACTGTCAAATATGGTGGAGCTCTTTGGGCCTCATCTTCAAAAGTAGCACCTAGTCCCCAAGGGGGCCCTTCTGAGGCAGGGCTCATGCCCCAGGGGTCTCTCGCATGTACTGGAGAATCACACGGCTTCCCTGACACACTACTTATCTTTGGGAAGGTATTTTTAATTCCAAAGATCCCCCCCCACAACGAGAAGGATGCCAGCCATGTGATGATGAGCACCCACCCCCGTTCTCTCTCCCCAGACCGTATGTGGGTTTCTAGGTGAACGGAAGCTTCCTTCATCCATAAAACCACAAGTCAAGATACACACTCATAAAAGCCCCAAAGTACAAAAAAAGAGTCCACGCGGGTCAAGGGGAAAGGGTGAAATCAGGCCACACGCACCGAACAGGGCACTCTGAAAACAGAAATTGTTTCAGCGAGTCAACAGGTATTTATTAAGCGCCTCCCACACGACGGGCACCGTGCGCTTCACCCTTTGTCTCTTTATCCCCCGCACCTCGTGCTCTGCCTAAGCCATGGGGGATTGATAAATGCTTGTCAATAATGTATTCCAACGAGGTATTTACTGAATTCCGTGCATGTGTCCCTTCTCCTCGCCTGTGGAATTCAGAGTGGGGCGGAAGCGATGTAACCCGTTCTGGAGCTAGGTGGTGAAAATCGGAAGACACCATGACCACTTCCTCCTCTCCGCCCGGCAGTCCATCCCCAGCTCCTGGTTGTTGGAGAGGGATGCCGATCCAGTCCATCTGTCCCCCTCGAGCTGGCCCAGGATGGAGCCGAGTGCGGACGGAGGCCTAAGCGGCCCGGTAGCTGGACAGGCCCTCTGGCTGAAGCACTTTCCGGAGGCCAGCGGCCAAGTCGCGGGGGCAGGGCCTCTCTGCTGTGCAGCTCACGGGGATTCCTGCGCCAACCATGGCTCGAGCTGTGGTTGGACCTATGGCTGCAAACTGAAATGGCAAAAACCAGGCTTAAATTCCAGCAGAACCTAAGTTCCTGATGGCAGGGACAGCTTCATTTCTGTCTCTGAAGCCCACCCCCTCCACTGGTACACAGCAGGTGCTTAATGAATGGCCGTGAGATGGCAATGAAGGCAATGTGCAGACGGGCAGATGCATGGCCTGGCCTCCTGAAGCGTGGTGACGCTGCTCGTGAAGGGCTTATGTGTCAGACATGAGCCATCCACGGGTGACACTCACCCCTTTCTACAGAGTGGAATTGTGGCACACCAGAGGGCCAGCCAGGCCTGGGGGGAGCTGGGTCCAAGGCCCATTGCTCATACTTCCCAGCTGACAGACCCTGTGCCTGTCATTGACCTGACTCAGTTTGGGAAGGGAATAAGCATTTATTAAGTGCCTACTGTATGCCCGGCACTGGGCTAAGTACTCCATAGGAATCACCTCGTTTGATCCTCACAGCTTGGGGAGGAAGGGTTGTTGTCATTCTCCTTTACAGCACAGGAGACTGAGGCAGGCAGTGCGGAAGTGGCCAGGAGTGAAAGAGGTGTGAGCTCAGACCATGCCGGGAAGACGACACTGCCCCAAAGCCCCTGGGGCAGATCATTCTCTGGATCACAGAGCCAGGGGTGCTGGGGACCATCCAGGCTGTCTGGTCCAACCCTTCACTTTACACAAGGGGAAACTGAGGTGGGGAGGGGATTAAAGGACTGTAGCTATGTGGCACAGAGTATAGAGTGCTGGGCCCCAAGCCAGGGAGACCGGAGTTCAAATCCTGCCTCAGACATGAGCTATGTGACCCTGGGCCAGTCACTTCACCTATCTGCTTATGGGGATGATGGCAACCCAAAGGGATCTGGGGTCAGACCTCAGCAAAGCTGCTTCTTACCTGCCTCCACAAGGGCTTTCCCCTTCTGCTGGGGGCAGCAGCTCCTCAGAAATCGTGGGAGGGACATGTTTTAGGGGTCATATTAAGGTTAACTTTGCTCCCTCAATCTCAGCTTAAACTCAGGAGCTGCGTTGGTCACACTGGCCAGGACCTAGCCTGGAGCCTTGTTTGTGCCCCAACAAGGAACACAGCAACAGCCTAATGAGGCAGAGGTGTGTCAGATGCTTAGAGAATTATTCACTTCCCCCAACAGCCTTTCAGAACCATAGCTTTCCCCCCTTTCTATGGCTGGGTGTCCTCCAGAACTCCTCTGGAAGGGGATGGCAGCTGTGATGAAATCTGAACATGGGCACCAAGGGCACCCTCCCCATAGTGCCAGGCCAAAAAAGACCCTCCCCAGCTTCTTCCCTGCAGGCCTCCCCCGACCCTGAAACTTGGGGCTGCAAACACTGGGCCCTCAATGTCTGCAGCTCCAAGGGACCCTGGGGCACCAGCTCTGCACAGCAACACTATTGAGGCAGAGGAGACACCTGCAAGACAAGAAAAGGCTTTTCTTCCCTCAGAAAAGCCCAATGGGCAGGCTGAACACTGAATGCAGCCCTCTCCTGCACAGCCAAGAGCCCCCCAGCACAAATACTACCTTGAACCACTGGCAGACAAGCTGGGGTGCCGAGGCCTTGGATTTCCCCAGGAAAACTGACACAATTAACATTCATTTCCCTGAAACAAACCTTTTTTAAGCAGCTGTTATGGGACAGCCACTGGGGTACAAGAGAGAACCAAATAGTGCCTGCTTTGAAGGGGGTGGAGCGAACGTGACCTGTACCTGGAGCAGTAAATACAAAGTCCCACAAAACCATTTCCAGGAGGAACACAAGGCTCAGAGGAGCCAGGGAAGGCCTCTCTTAGGACCTGGACAAGTCCTGTGGGGTGCAGGGGCCCTGGGATTCTGGGTGGAGAATGAGGGGCCGGACTTGAGGCCTCTCAGGTCCCTTCTAGCACTAATGTTTTTGGGGGATCCTGGTGACCTACTTAACAGCAAGAACAAGGAATGGATCGAGGTTTAAATAAAACAACAGCGGGGATTGGGAACTTTACCTTAATCTGGTCAAAGCTGTCGCCGGATAACTCCTGAATGTAGCTGAGGCCATGTGTGAGCCCAGAAGGACTGAAGAAGGTGATACTGGCTGGAACGCCCTGCAACAAAACACAAGACAAATCCCCATCTCTCTGGCTGATCGATGGGAGACGTCTCCCCAGGCCCGGTGAGGTCAGCGCAGTGTCACGAGCTTTACCGGACACAGCACAAGGAGCAACAATCGTCAAAACTACTTTCGGAAGCATGGAAGCATGGTTCAGGATCCAGAAATGAAAGGGGCTGGGGCCAAAAGACTTGTCAACATCCTTAAAGAACCGGGCACCCACGAAAGAAATGGACTCTATCTTAAAAAACAGTAATTACGTATGGATATAGGACACATTTCCAATGGGCTCTGTGTGTAATGAGGTCACCAGCTGGCTAAACTATCTAATTGGAGATTTTAAGGAGAAAATAAAGTTTCAGGGGCTGTGCATAGTGATAGCAGCTCAAAAGTGAACTGTTTCAACAAGCCACTGACTTCCAAAAATCAGGGACTAGACAAAAGCAGAAATGCTGAGTCTGCTGCCACTTCTTAGAGAAGTTTCAAAGCTGCTGGAAGAGTCAGCCCAAGACAGAGGAGGCCATGCTGAGCTCCAGGGCCCTGAGGGCATGTAGATATGAGCCTGGAGGGAGGGCCCAGGCAGGAATGGTGCCTAGGAGACAGAATGCACAGAGAAACTCTCATTGTGGCTGATCCATTCCCAAGCACCGGGATGTTCCGTGAAATGACTATTCCAAAAGAATGGGAGAGATGTGGCACTTTTGAGCTTCCCCCAAAAGGTGCCTGTGATGATGTCAGCAGCGGCTGAGCCGTGAGCCTATGCAGAGTTTGGTTTCTATAAAACGTTTCTGAAAATCGCCCAACCACACAATGTGGATACACTTGAAAACACGAGAACTCAAGGCTGACGAGCTTCTGGAGAGGATTCTCTACAACAGACCAAACGCTCCCCATCACATCACTGCTGGAGAGATGAAGAGAGTGTTAGATCTTGCTCACTGCTGTTTGAGGAGCACAAAAAGAAGCATTTGGCCCAGGAGGAGAAAGTGTAGGCTTAAAGCGAGGTGTCTCTCCTACACAGGCTGTGACGGTGCAAGGGTTTGTGACAGAAACAACCATGGAAGGAACTTTGTTCAGCAGCTGGCTGAATATCCACGTTAAGGGAGGCATAAAGTTCAGAGATGGGGCTCCACAATGGGCCACGCCAGTGTTCTGGGAGGTACTCTGCAGTCAGAAAGAGAATGATTCCTCCACCGGTGAAGGTCCCCAAATGTGGATGGCCATCCCAACCTTCCACCTGCACATGACACTGCACTAGGGCCGCTGAGCCCTGGGACGCTGCAGAGCCGTGTTTCTAAATTTCCTGACAGAGATTAAGGCAAGACAAGTCCTGAAATCATGGTGTTCTAGATTTTTCATAACATTTTATTTATGTGTTTTTAAAATGAGTGACCACAATAATAGTGAATTATCTTTCTGTGATGGGTTTATACAAAAAACTGCAGAGGTTTTTCTGTCAAATAGATATAAGCCGTGAATGCACGGTTCATTTTTATGAGTCAATATATGGTGACAATGATTCAAAACATGGATAGCAACGAGCTGGCTGATTTTCTTTGTTTTCCTTAAAATCCTTCCAACTCTTTACACATTATTAGGGACATCTAAATAATTTATAAATAAATAAGAAATATTCATTTTAGTAGTATTTACAAAGAACTGTAACTTACAGTGAATCTCAAACACTGGAACATGCCCGCAAACATTACTGGGCAGTGTTTGAACAAGGTGATGTCCAGATCTCCTAGCAAGGTTAATTCCATGTTGAAATGGCCAATCTGAGGACTTATGGGCTCTTGGAATACTGTGCACGGGGTTTATGTAAAGCATGCTACGCATATAAACTTATTGAGATTTATTTGCAAGAATCACTTGATGGTTTACAGCACAGAGGCCCCTGAACATTCATTTATGCCGCAGCAGCAATTACAAGTTAAGTCTGACCGATTGGCATGTGACCACTTTTCTCCCAGCTTCCGGAAAGCACAACCTCTGACCCCATGTGCCAGGGTTTCCTGCTCTTGCTTGTGACTTGTCATCAGTGGATGCCTTCATACCAGTAATGTCTCTATGTTGACTGTTAACCTTTAATTCTCTCAGGAGAACCACAATATTTATTTATCATTTGTTGAATGACTGTTCTTGGGATTGGAAAAAAACATAAACTTCCCAGGGAATTCTGGAAAAAATTCCTGCTGTAAAGCCACCTCAATAAAACCTATAGTCACACAGTGCCTGGCACATAGTAGGTACTTAATGTTTATTTAATTCAGGGGAAACTGGCTGAACTGGCCACGTTGGCAGAACAAAGTGGGTGAAAAACATACCCAGACAGGTAGTCCAGGGGCTTAGGCCCTCAGCATACAATGTATGTGTGTAATTATTTTCCATTCCATTCAATAAGCCTTTATTGATTAAGAGCCTACTATGTGCAAGGCACCACACTCGGGGCACTTTGGGGATGCCAAGCAAAAGCAGGTGAAGCAAAGATAAAAAATCTGGGGCCGGTCCTTCAGATAGGAGTACACCTGTGAAACACCATTCTCCTGGGGATCCCAAGATGTCTATCCCTTCTTTATGGAGATGCTCTCTGGCTATGGACCATGGAATGCCAATCACAATCTTGGCCCAGAAGGCCATGGAAAGATACCTGGTAGGTGAAAGTAGGCTGGAGCACAGCCCCAGGGATGCCCGAGGGCAGGTGTGGATGGCCTGTATAGGTGGGAGGCCTGCCCCATGGCAAGGGTGAGGGGCAGCAGGATGTGCTGGGCTCAGCTAAGAAGGTCTTTACTGTCTCAGGCTGTGTACGTCATGGAGAGGTATGGATAAGAGCCTCTGAATGGCGAGGGAAGGTGTGATGGGTTGTGAGATGCACACTTGGCACCTGACCCTTTGGTGTGCTAGGAAGTGATCAAGGAAATCATCCTTTCAGGAAGCATTTGGGAGACCCCACTGGGTGCTGGGCCCTGGGGATACAGATACAGATGCTTGGAGAAGCTCAGATTCTCTTGGGGAAACACCACACCCAAATAGAAGCAAGTACAAAAGAAATACAATTTGGGGATGGGATGGAGGTGTGGGTACTTCTGGGCTTTCCCACATGCCCTTTTCCTGGCTTTGATGTAGGTGATCTGTGAGCTCCTTTCCAACTTAAAAGATCCTGTGATGATTCCACTCTGGGCCTCAAAGCCCCTAAGATGATGACAAATGCAGTGCGGTGTGTATCACAAAGATGGGAACCAGCAAAGCTCCCCCACCCCCGGGGTGCCACTGGCCTCCTGCAGAGCCCTATGGAGACAGAACATTCTCAGGTTGGGCATGCTACAGTGACCTGGAAAGATCAAGCCCCCAAGGCACTGCCAAGCCGAGGGAAGGTCGAGGGGCAGCGAGCAGGCCCCAGTGAGGATGGATGCTCTTGAAGGCCTCTTCAGAAACCTGACGTACCTGTGAGGAAAAGTAGTTCTTCAGGGAGTCCTGTATCCCAGGATGCTGAATCTTCTGGTAAACAGTGATGCTTTCCAGGGGAATACCTGAAACAATTAAAAGAGACAAAGGCCCCTAAGAGATGTGATCCGGCCCTCCTGACATCATTCACATCGCTCTCCTCTAGGGTGGGCCTCCTACTCTGGCGAGGGCTCTTGTTTTTGTGGAAGCTGCCTAGTGTGCGGGGCTGCCAGGTACTGAAATAAGCAATTCCATTTGCTGGGCAGAGGGAATAAGGTTTTCTATGATGCCTACTGTGTGCTGGGCACTTTTACCCAAAGATGAAGGGTCAGAGATGGCTACACTGACAGTTTCTATCCAGGCCACCAGGAATTCAAAACCAACAAGCTCAGGATGGAAAATGGACCTTCTAAGAACATTCACTTCTTTTCCATTTGTCCCCTCCCCCAATCTTTGTGAGCATTCAGATCCATTCATTTCCACAGAGAGGAACAAAGCTGCTCTAAGGATCCAGGGAAAGGACCCCAAGGAAGGGTACAGCATCTTGGGTTTAAAACAAACAGATAAAGGGCAGCTAGCAGCACCATGGCTGGAGCCCTGGGCCTGAAGTCAGGAAGACCTGAGTTCAAATCCTGCTTCAGACACTTATTGGCTGTGTGACCTTGATCAAGGAACTTCACCGCTGTCTGCCTCCAGTTTCCTCATCTGTGGAATGGAAGCAGTGACAGCACCTACCTCTCAGGGCCGTGAGGACCAAAGGAGACCACATCAGGTGCTTTGCAAGCTATAGTGATTACTATCAGTGTCTGGACCCAAAGTCCATAAGACTCGGCTCTCAGCGACACGGGAAGCTGCCACCTCTGGGAGCTTCACCTGTGGGCGTCTGAGGCCCGCCATTTTGAAGGGCTGCCCGCTTCTGTCACGGGGCTATGACGCGACAGAGGACGAAGAACAGCACGGTGCTCCCGACAACCAGCCCTAGAGACCTTTTTGTTTGAGCATCTTGGGAAGTGCTTCTCCTTTGAGGGTCCCACAAGGAAAGAGAAGGGGCAAGGTCGTCGGCTTTTCTCCTGGAAGCACAAAGAAAAACACAAAAACCCATGAGCAGTGGTTACAGGTGATGGGTGAGAAGACAGCGTCACTGGAGACACGGGGGTGGGGGGGGGTGGGGGTGGGATCCAACAGTTGGGAAATGGCCAGATCACAGCACATGCAGGTAATGGCACGGTGTTGTGCCAAAAGAAATGACCAAAAGGACGGATTCAAAGGGACCTGAGAACACCTGTGTGAGTGGAAGCAGAACCATTTATGCAAGTGGCCCGCTCAGGACAAACCTCTAAAGTTAAATGACCATGAGACTCTGGGCCTGTGGTCAATCAACACCACAACCAATACCAAGTGCAGTGCTAAGGAGGAAGCACGTCCACAGCGGCTGGGGGAAAGGTGCCGAGCAGCAGGACCTACTTGTTCAAACAAGGCCGATGTGCGAGTGTTTTGCGGGATGACTTTTGTTACAAGGGAGGGCTTTTGTGGGGGGAGGGAGTAAAGGGGTCACGATAGCGATCATTTTGAAAAGAGAGAAGAGCGTTGATGAATCACTACAGAAACACCAGAAGAGAAGGTTCCAAAGGGGATACGGCCTAGAGGGACAATGTCAGAACCACCACGCAAAAGGGGAAATGCACCCCGAACCCCCAGGCTCCGGCTGCATTGTGAATCACAGCTTCAGGTGCAGACTTCCTTTTCTGTTCTCCCACTGGCAGTGAGATACTCCTATCTGTCCAGCTCATAATTATAACAAGGAACATTTGAAAAGAGAATGCCTCCTGCATCCCATTCAGAGGCACAGAGGAAAGGGAGCCCCACATTCTGGTCAGCTCTCTGGGATGGAGGCTGCCATTTCACACTCACGGCCTGGCAGCACTGGTTTGTTTTTTAAACACTGAATGGAATGCTAAGGTAAGGGCGGGGACTGTATGAATACCGGTGAGAAGAGACAGAGGTGGACAGTGCAAGGATAACAGAAACTGAAAGCAGACATAGGAGGCAATCAATCAACATGCACCGATTAAACACCTACTGTGTTCCAAGCATTGGAGATATAAGAACAAAGAATGAAACAAGCACTGCTCCACAAAGAACCCACCTTCTAACAGGGGAGACTTAACTGGATACAGACTAATTATAAACAGATTAAGTACAAATACAAAGTGGTTCAACACTAGTAAAGTTGTGGAGGGTGGGTGCGGCCTTGCAGTTGGGGGTTCAGGAAAGGCTTCCTTCGAAATGGCCCCTGAGCTGTATCCCAAAGAAGGGAGCGACCCTCTGAGGAGGAAAGGGAGGGCATTCCAGGCATGTGGGAGGAAACTGTGCAAAGCCTGCAGATGGGAGGTGGAGTGTGAAGTAAGAGGAACAGAGAAGCCAGTCTGGCCAGAAGGCAGTGTATGGGAAGGGGAGGGAGTCTGGGCCAGGCTGGGGAGGGGCTTCCATTTTCTCCTGGAGGCCACAGGGAGCTGCTGAATAGTGCTGGGGGAGGGGGCTGGGAGTGGGAAGGTCCTCTGGTCAGGTCTGTGTTCGGAAGAGGGCCTAGAGTACGGTGGCGAGACTGAGGTCAGGAGACGTCAGCAGGAAGCTTGACAAAGGGCCAGTGGAGTGGTTCTGAGGGTCTGAACCAAGGTAACTGTGAGGGGCAGGAGACCCTGGGGAGGGATGCTCGGCAATGACTGGCTAAATGGGGAGAGGGAGAGCGAGGAGTGAGGACACTGCTGAGGTCAGGAACCTAGGAGACAGGAAAAGTGGCAATGCCTCCAGCAGAAGCAGGTGAGGTCTGAGAAGAAAGAGGAGGAGTCCTCTTGGGTCTGAAGTGTCTCCGGAATGTCCAATGGGCAATGCTCTGTGGCGTGCTGCCCCCCTGGGCCCCTCCGTCTGCCCAGCAGTCCCAGCTCATAGGGGGCAGTGGATGGCGTCTGCAGAGTGAAGCCCCACCTAATTAAGAGGAGATCGGCCTCCTATGAAGCTCCTGTCCTCAGGGCATCTTCGGGCCTTTTCACTGCTTGTGGTAGTAACAACAGAATGACCTCTGAGAATGCCACTGGGGACAGAATTGTGCGGCAAGAAAGGGAAGCCTTGGGCGATCAAACAGAGCTTGGAGGCCCAGGACCTGAGTTCAAATGTCCACATTTCTCTGGTGTGACCTTGGGCAAGTCACTTAGCTGTTCTCATTCCCTCGTGCTTGGGACAGATCAGACACCTTCCTCTTGGCTCCAAGTCCACCCCAGGTTTCCTTGTTCCCCTTCGTGCACAATCTCTTCTGTTACACTGTAAGTTCCTTGAAGGCAAGGGCTGTTGTTTTGTTCAGATTTATATCCCCAGAAAGTAGCACAGTGTCTAGCACACAGCACGCACTTAATAAATGCTTGTTACCCACCTATGCTTCAATGCTTTACACATGTGGCACTGATGAACCAGTTCTTAAGCACGTACCATGTGCCAAGCATGGGTGCACAGACGTGTTTGCAGTGGCGTAGAAATGGCCAAGGTAGTGTCAAAGCCCATCTCCTCTCAGAGGCTCCAGGGCTGGAGCCGAAGGTCCTGGTGGGAGGTGGAGTCACCGGGCCTGGGGCCCTTTACCTTGGGAAGCCCATTTCCCTGTTTGTAAAAGGAGGAGGTTGGGCTAGATCACCTATGTCCCCTCTGATCCTCAATCTAGAGTCCTATTTTCCTTGGACTAGCCTGCGTTCAGCCTTCTCAAAGGGATTTCAAAACAGAAAGAAATCCAAGAACCAAGACATTTTCCTCTTTCATTTGCCTCTTGCCGATCCTGCACACTTTCTCTTTCCCCCACAAGAACTTGTTTAAACCTGTTTTCCCTGGTAATCACAAACAAAGCCTGACTGTCCCTCTGGAATGTCCATTTCTGCACAGAGCCATCTCCATAGAGGAAGCAGGTGAAACCAAATGAATGGTTTCAGGCTGTCCTCATGTTGGGTGTCAGCTACATGTAGGATGGTCATTTTCCACAGAAGATAGATCTGTAAATACGAGTCCTATTATGAGACTTGGTGATCCAAATTCTGGACAGCCAGAGGCAGGATGTGGCTGGGCAGGAGTCTGGGCCCATTGGGGTTTTGGGGTCAGGAATACCTAAACAAATGCTTCAGTTGGGTTACTTAAAGAGGAGAGAACAAACTAAGCACTCCCTCCCTCCCATTCCTCGATTCTGACTCCTCTGACCCTTCTATGATTCCCTGGGAATGCCCTGCATCTAGCTTGGTGTCCAGGGAAGCAGCCCCCACCCCAATGGATGCCCATGGCCCTGCCAACTGGCACCTGCCCTAAAGCAAAGCTCTACTTTTCTGCATCTAATCAGACTTTGTGATCCAGGACATTATCAGTTTTTGTACATTCTCTGTATGTTTAAGAAACATGCTGAGTCTTTGCTCTTCATGCTGACTTTCCAACTAATATCTATTAAATTTAGTTTCTTTAATATTTTATTCAGCTCCATAATTTCTTTTTTGTTTTCTTTATGTCTTTATCGTTGGGTGTCAAAATCCTCTACTTATATTGACTTTAAAAGCTATTTCTTCTTCTGAGACTGTGAGCTTTTGTAAGTTTTACTACAGAATTACAAGGTACATATGTATTAAAAACTGGTATGTCTTCATTTAAAATAGAACTTTGCCACATAAAGTGCTGTATGATAACTTCTTAATGTTCTCTGCTTTCAATATGATTGTGTTCAGTATTATCTACATTGTTGGTAATGATTTTCATGATTTGGTGGTAGCACAGTAAGTTTGTTTTCCCCTTCAACCTGAATCAATTTAAAACTTTCCTAATTAAATACACTTCTTGGAAACAATCTATGCCGGGCTTGGAGTCAAGACGACTTGGGTTCAACTTCAGCCTCAAACAGCTACTGCTGCACACATTTGGGCAAGTCCTTTAACCTTTCTTTGCCTCAGTTTCCTCAGCTGTAGAATGAGGATGATAACAGGGCCCGCCCTCCAGAGCTGCTGTAAGAATCAAAATGAGACGCTATTTGTAGAGTGCTCTGCAAACCTTGAAGTGCCACAGTAACGCCAGGTGTTGTCACTGCTAAATCCAGCCTGGAGTCCTCTTCTTCTTACTGCAGACTCTGGTTCATTTACATTTACTATTACAATGTTTGGATCTGTCTTTCCTCCTATCATTTTTAAAAAGTTATCTAACTTATCATATAGGAATACAAACTTTCTTATTCTTTTCAGCCCAAACTTAATAAACCACTCCATGTAGAATTCTTCAATCACATATAACGACACAGGAATCTTTAAGCCCAGGCTTCTCCT
The DNA here is from genome assembly GCF_011100635.1 of Trichosurus vulpecula. Taxonomy (NCBI): domain Eukaryota; kingdom Metazoa; phylum Chordata; class Mammalia; order Diprotodontia; family Phalangeridae; genus Trichosurus; species Trichosurus vulpecula. Next base: position 10,246,049 of record NC_050580.1, on the reverse strand, counting down.
TCATCAAAAATACAGACTCCTGGGTGTGAAGCCAAGTTGACAGATTAGAGAAGCATTCAGCTGGGCTCTCCTAACATCCCCCTCTAAACAACTTTAAACCAACACTTCAAATAGAATTCTGGAGCGGCAGAGTCAACAAAAAGTCAGAGTGAGACATTCTTCTAGCCCAAGATGAAGAGGAGGTCAGAAAGAGAGGTCTAGGACACAGGGGAGGAGACTGGCCCTGAGCCCACCTGGACAAAACACCAGTGGTAGTACTAGGTGGTGGAGACAGAAGCAGAAGTGGCTTTGGCAGCACTTAAGCCAGAGACATTAAAAGGACCTGGCAACTGGTCAGGAAGAGATTATAGGGGACTCCTGTGCTAGCAGTGGACACAGAACCAGGTGCTGTTTGGCAACTCCACTGCCTATATCCATTTCTGGGTCATAGTTCTAAGCTAGAGAAGGGCACTTTTGGTCACGAGGGAGTAGAAGTTCTGAGGGACAGTATCACCTCCAGCCTAAGGGGAACAAGGACCTTAAGGAACAGTTTGTTTCTGGTCTCGAGGAAGAAAGGGCCCTGAGGAGCAGAATCTATTGCAATCCCAAGGATCAGGGACCCTTCCTGTGTAAGGACCAGAGTGCAGACCAAGAGAGAAATGAGTCCACCTCTCCCCAGATCACATCATCTTGGAGGTACCAAAAACTTCCAAACCCTCAGAACTAGCTCTGAAGAGAGCAGTGTGAAAAAGCCTGAAGCTTGAAACAGAACCCCTCAACTCCTCCTTCCTGCCTCAAGCTGAGAAAACAACCCAACATTAACACAAGGTTCCAAATCAAGAAATAGGGTAGAAAAATGAGCAAACAACAAAAAAAGAACCTGACCATAAAAAGCTATAATGACAGGGAAGATCAAGAACAAACCCAGAAGACAATGGAGTCAAGACAGGTACAAGCAAAACTTCAAAAATGTGAACAGGATATAAGCCCAACAGGAATTCCTAGAAGACCTAAAAAACCAATTTTCAACATTAAATAAGAATGATAGAGAAAAAAGGTAAAAAAAAATGAAACCAAAGGAAGAAAATGATAAAAAGACAATAACAGCTTAGTAAAAGAAACACAACAAATGATGAAGAAAGTAACACCTTAAAAAACAGAATTATCCAAATTGAAAAAGAGTAACAAAATATCACTGATGAAAGTAACTCCTTAAAAAGCAGAACTGGACAAATAGAACAACAGGTACAAAAGCTCTCTGAAGAAAATAATTCCTTAAAAAAACGGAATTGGGCAGGTGGAAACTAATGACTCCATGAGACATCAAGAAACAATAAAAGCAAAATCAAAAGAATGAAAAAAAAAAGAAGAAAATGTGAAATATCTCTTGAAAAACAACCAACCTGGAAAATGAATAAAGGAGAAATAATTTAAGAGCCACTGGACTACCTGAAAGCCATGATCAAAGAAAGAACTTAGATATAACATTCCAAGAAATTATCAAGGAAAATTGCCCTGATATCCTAGAATCAGAGGGTAAAAAAGAAATTGAAAGAATCCACCAATCATCTCCTAAAAGAGATCCCAAAATGAAAACTTTCAGGAATATTACAGCTAAATTCTAGAGCTCCCAAGTCAAAGAGAAAGTACTTCAAGGAGCCAGAAAGAAACCAATAAATACCATGGAGTCACAGTCAGGATCAGAGAAGATTTAGCAGCTACCACATTAAAGGAGCAGAGGACTTGAAATATGGTATTCCAGAAGGCAAAAGAGCTGGGGTTACAATAAAAAAAAAAACCTACCCAATAAAACTGTATAATCCTTCAAGGGAAAAAAATAGACATTTAATGAAATAAAGGATTTTCAAGCATTCTTGCTGAAAAGACCTTAGTCTTCTTTGAGAACAAAGGATGAATAACAATGATGACAAGACCAGAGCTGAATAGAAATTTGACTTTCGAATACAAGACTCAACAGAAGCATAAAAAGCTAAACAAGAAAGAGAAGTCATAAGGGATCCAATAAGGTTAAATTGTTTACCCTTCTATATCAGAAGATGAAACATGTGTCTTCTAAGAACTTTATCATTATTAGGGCAGTTAGAAGGATTATACACAGAGAGTGCAGAAGTGAGTATATTATGTTGGAATGATGTAAAAAAAAAGTAGATAGGCAAGAAAGAAGGAAACACTGGGAAAAAGGGGAAGGGAAAGGAAGCATAGGGAAAATCATCTCACATAAAAGAGGTATGCAAGGAAGAGCTTTTACAGTAGAGGAGAAAATGGGGAGGGAGGCTGGCAATACTTGAACCTCACACATTTAAATTGGCTCAAAGAGGGAATACACACACACACACACACACACACACACACACACTCAACTGGTAATGGAAATCTATCTTAGCCAACAGGGAAGTGGGAGGATAAGGGGATAAAAGAAAGGTAGGGGGTGAAAAAAGGGAAGGCGGATAAAAGAAGGCAGTGATCAGAGGCAAAACAGATTTCAGAGAAGGGACAAGATAATAAGGGAAGGGTAAACAGAAGAAATGTGTGGGATGCAGTCAAAGTAGTACTTGGGGAAAATTTATACCTCTAAACATGTACATCAATAACATAGAGAAAGAGCAGTTCAATGAATTGGGTATGCAACTAAAAAAATTAAAAAAAGAACAAATTAAAAATCCCCCATTAAATACCAACATGGAAATCCTGAAAATCAAAGGAGAGATGAATAAAATTGAGAATTAAAAAAAAAAACACTGAATTAATGAATAAAACTAGGAGCTGGTTTTGTAGGGGAAAAACAAAACAAAAAACAACCCACCTTAATTAATATTACAACAAGCCATCAGTGAACTCCTTAAGAAAAAATCCCCAGGACAAGATGGATTTACAAGTCAATTCTACCAAACATTTAAAGAACAATTAATCTCAATACTATATAAAGAAATTTTTTAAATTGCTAATACTAAATTCCTTTTATGACACACATATGATTTTGATACCTAAACTAGCAAGAGCAAAATCAGAGAAAGAAAACCACAGATCAATTTTCTTAATCAATATTAATGCAAAATTTTTAAATAAAACGCTAGCAAGGAGATGATAACAAACTATCACAAAGATCATACATACACTATGACCAAGTGGGATTTATACCAGGAATGCAGGGCTAGTTCAATGTTGGGAAAACTATCAGAATAATTGACAATATCAATAACAATAACAAAAATCACATCATTTTATCAATAGATACAGAAAAAGCCTTTGACAAACTACAAAGTCCATTCCTATCAAAAACACCAGAAAGCATGGGAATCAATAGAACTTTGCTTAAAATGATAAGTAGTATCTATCTAAAACCAAGAGCATGCCTTATTTGTAATGGGGATAAACTAGAAGCCCTTCCAATACGATCAGGAGTGAAGCAAGGATATCCATAATCACCATTATTATTCAATATTGTACTAGAAATACTAGCTATAGCAATGAGACAAGAAAAAAATTGAAGGAATAAAACTAGGCAATGAGGAAACAAAACTATCATTCTTTGTAGACGATATGATGGTATAACCCTAGAGAACTGTGTCTGACTCTTCATGACCCCATTTTGGTCTTTTATTGGCAAAGATACCAGAGTGGTTTGCATTTCCTTCTTCAGGAAACTGAGGTAAACAAGGTTAAGTGACTTGCCCAGGGCCACATGGCTAGTAAGTGCCTGAAGCCAAATCTGAATTCAGGTCTTCCTGACTCCCGGCCCAGCAGTCTGTGACACCTAGCTACCAAACTAGTCAAAACAACTAATAACTTCAGCAAAGTTGCAGAATAGAAACAGATCCACATCAATCACCAGCATTTCTATATACTATCAAAAAACCCAGCAGCAAGACGTAGAAAGAGAAATTACACTTAAAATGACGGCAGGCAGTATACAGTATTTGGGAGTTTACCTGCCAAGACAAAAGTAGGGATTATATGCACACAATTATAAAACAATTTTCACAGAAAGACAAATCTAAACAACCGGAGAAACAGTTCATGGGTAGGTGTGTTGGTAACCAAAAATGGGCTCCTTAGCCCTTGGTTCAACAAGTGCCCTTTGAGTAATTCAGTGTATTTCATTGAGCCTTACTAAGTGCTAAGCCCCAGGCCCAAACCCCTATTAGGTATAAAACCTATGTGGGTGTGGATTGGCAACTAAGGTGGGGCCCAAGGTGGGGCTAACTCCAGGGAGGGCCTAGTTTACATGTCTGGGACAGCAGAGGCTTTTAGACCACTTGGGTTTAAGTCCGCCTCTCTGTGACGATTCTAGGTCACGTGGGTGAGTCGCATGTGTGATGCTGACCCTGACGCTGAAAAAGATATAAAAACCAGGGGTTGGCTGCCTGTTCTTTGGAGCTCTCTGCCACAGCAGTGATGGCGTGTGACTCTGGGCCAGCCCTTGTTCTGAGCTCCCGGGCTGAACCTAGATGTTGGTAACTATGAATCTGTATTGGGTCTGTCTGTTGATGTTTGTACTTTGTAATTTGCTCTGAAGTTCAGGGTGCTGGATTTTTCCCCTGAACTAAGTGAATGATATTTGTATGCTGAATTAAAGTAAGCTTGTCAACCCCTTCACTTTGCTTTCCTTAGTTAAGCAGATCAAAAGAACCTGTGCTGTTGGCAGCTTTCTGGGTGCTGGCTGTGGGTGGATCTTACACCCCCACAGAAGCTGCTAGCCGGATTGTTGAAACAGTAGGCCAAGCCAGTAGGATAAAAATGACAATTTTACCTCAATTAACTGCCCTATTCAGTACCATACCAATCAAACTACCAAAGAATTATTTTATAGAGCTAGAAAAAATAGTAATAAAATGGGGAAGAAGAAAAGCTCAAGGATATCAAAGGAATCAATGAAAAAAATGTTAAGGAAGGTAGCTTCACAGTTCCAGATTCCAAACTATATTACAAAGCAGTAATCATCAAAACAATCTGGTATTGGCTAAGAAACAGAGTGGTGAATCAGTGGAATAAATTAGGTACATAATACACAATGGTAAATGACCATAGTAATATAGTGTTCGATGAACTCAAAGATCCAAACTTTTGGGACAAGAACTCGTTATTTGGCAAAAATTGCTGGGAAAACCAAAAAAAAAAAAAAAAACAGTTTGGCAGACACTTGGTACAGGCCAACATTTCACACCATACAGCAAAGTAAAGTCAAGACAGATAAATGATTTAAGACATAAAAGTTGATATCACAAGTAAATTAGGGGAGAATGGAGAAACAGATCTAGGGATAAGGAAAAAGTTTATGACCAAACAAGAGAAAGAGGAGATTACTGGAAGTAAAGACATAATTTTGATTACATGAAATTAAAAAGCTTTTGCACAAACAAAACTAATCCAGCCAAAATTAGAAGGAAAACAGGAAACTGGGGAAAATGTTTATAGCAAGTTTTTCTGACAAAGGTCTCATTTCTCAAATATATAGGGAACTGAACCAAATTTATAAAAATAAGAGTCATTTCCCATTTGACAAATGTCTAAAGGATATGAACAAGTGGTTTTCAGAAGAAGAAATCAAAGTTATCAATAGTCATGAAAAAATGCTCTAAATTACTACTGATTAGAAAAATTCAAATTAAAACAACTCTGAGATACCACCTCACACCCATCAGACTGGATTAACATGACTGAAGAAGAGAATGACAGATGCTGGAGAGAATGTGGAAAAATTGGGACACATGCACTGTGGGTGGCATTGTGAACTAGCCCAACTATTTGGAAAGTAATTTGGAACTACAACTGCAGGGCTATAAAATTCTAGACACCGTTTGACCCAACAATACCACGACTGGGTTTGTATCCCAAAGAGATCAAAGAGAAGGGGAAAGGTTCTATTGGTACAAAAATATTTACAGCAGCTTTTTTTTTTGGTGGCAAAGAATTAGAAATGCAGGAAATGCCCATCAATTGGGAATGGCTAAACAAGTTGGGGTATGATTGTGACGGGATCCTACTGTGCTATAAGAAATGATGAGCAGCAGTTTCAGAAAAACATGGAAAGTTTAATAAAAACTGATGTGAAGTGAAGTGAGCAAAACCAGAACATTTTACACAGTAACAGAAATATTGTAAGGATGATCAACTGCGAAAGACTTATCTACTCTGATCAAGACTGTGATCCAAGACAATTCCAAAGGACCCATGATGAAAAATGCATCTACTTCCAGAGAGGGAACTGATGAACTACGAATGCAGATTGAAGCATACCTTTTATAACTTTATTTTTGTTTTATTTTGAATTTTCTTTTGCAATATGGCTAATATGGAAATGTGTTTGCATGGCATCACATGATAATATCAAATTGCTTGTCTTCTCAAGGAGTGGAGAGGGGTCTCAGTGAGGGAGAGAATTTCCAACTCAAAAATTTTTAAAATTATTGTAAAAAACCTTTGAACATGTAATTGGGAAATATTTAGTGAAATAAAGATAATTTTTTTAAAAAAGGTTATCCTACCTATTCTTCCCCATTTCTCTGACTTATTTTTATCTTTTTCCCTTCATTTACCCCAGTCACCCTGACAAGGAACTGCAGCTGTGGGCAGCACACACCAAGTGAATCCACAGCTGTCAGTGGGATGAATAACTGTTCTCCATCCTTGCCTACCCCTAAAGCCTCATTATATGACTATAACAACTAACCGTTATATGGCGATTTAAGGTTTGCAAAACACTTTGTATACTTTATCTCAGGCGAGCTTCACCTCAGCCCTGTGAGGGAGGTGCCCCAGGTGTTACCGTCCTCTGTCTCAGAGAGGTCTGACTTGCCTAGGTCAGAGTAGCACTGCAATGCATTTCTTGTAGTAGGAGAGGCAAGCCAGCTCCCTGAATTAGGAGAAATTTTTGGTACTGCTGTGCTTGTCATTCTGGGGCTGTCTTGGCAAAACAGTTGTTGAGAGATGTGAACAGACTGTGTGGCTGTGGCTCAGCCTGTTACTGGCTAAGAGAGAACACAAGCTAACTTGAGTGTGAATCAGTGCTGATCAATGGGGGTGTCACCCAGGGTGAAAGCCTAAATTAAAAGTTTTGTTTACTCTCAAGCATTTCCCCATAGAGAAGAGGGTCTGTATAGGGGCTGAATCTCTCACGCACAGCTCGCTTATCAGATTCCCTTTCTAAGTCTTACAGGGTGTTAGTCGTCTCAAAGCTTGCACTCATTTTCCAGCTCTTTTGCTTGCGTTCCAATTTTGAAAAATTCCAGAATCGTTTCTTGAGCCTAGTCTACCTTGTCTCCGACTCCACTTCTTCCTATAGTAAATCTTGTTGGCTAGTCTTAGTAATTTAAACAAATTTCTTTATTTAGTATTGTATTTTTCCCAATTACACGTAAAAACAATTTTTAACATTTGTTTTTAAAACTTTGAGTTCCAAATTCCCTCCCTTCCGCCCCTCCCACCCCCCACTGAGAAGGCAAGCAGCTCAATCTAGGTTACACATGTGTAGTCACGCTCAACATTTCCACAACAGGCACGTTAGTCTTACAGATTTTTGAAGTCTTCTATTATAGTCTCCAAACTGGTCATTCTTTTAATTACTTCCTTCTGAGTTTTTAAAATATCTTTTTAATTCTAACTTCAGTTGTGATAATTTCTTTTAACTTCTACAAGCTCATTTTTTATGTTTTTCTGATGAGTGTTAATTCTTGCATAATTTCTTTAAATGTGTGGTCAATCTATTTGAGAATGACTCCTGAAATGTCTGGATCCTTCCTAGTTTGTGCCTGCATTATTTAGAAAGAGCGCAGGTTCTTTGAGGGGAGGGCCTCAAATCTGTTCTTCTATCCCCAAAGAAGGTGCTTAAAAATACTTGTGGACGGATTCTGGCACCTTCATTACTGGGGCTGCTCTAATGGCATCATTTTATAAAATTGTCTTAAGCCCATTTCTCTGCTCTTTGCTCATTTGTATTTCCATGTGACTGTTTTTAAAGCAGTTTTTCTTCCCTTTGATAGTTCTCACTTCTTTTAGGTCGGGGGTGGATACTGTGATTAGCTGGACTTACTTTGAATCTCTCATTCCATAATATTGACTACAAAGCTGTGTTTTCTGTTTAACAATATAATTTAATTCAACAAACATTTATTAAATGCCCACCAGGTGCAAGAAGGGACCCAAAACATTAAAATATGCCATAGCCCCTGCCCCAAAGAGCTTATACCTAGGGTGGTGCTGGCAAATGTTTAACAAAAGGCTCTCCAAAAAAAATGTAGGTAGGACATAGTTGAACATTTGGTCTATTACTTTGAGACAATCAAGGCTCCAATGTATCAAACCCTGATTTGTATCATTTGCTGATTCTTGAAATTTTAACAAAAGCTTCTCCGGAAGCATCATGGCCAGCCCCGCTTAGTGCATGGACATCTGTGATGTGGGCACAGCACCACGTAACAATCGTTTATTAGGAGGCCAGGGCAAGGAAGGGGGAGAAATGCCAAGTTTAGATCCGACATTGTCAATTCTCAAGGACCTCCCAGCTTAGAAAGGCCACAGGCACCAACACAAAATCTTCCATTTGAAGTGCCCTGGAGAGCTACACCAAGTGCTCTAGGAGGTCTGGGTTCTATGAGCTGAAAGCAGCTGGCAGTACCAGAGCGCACAGAGAGCTAGGCCTTTGCTTAGGAAGCCCCAAGTTCAAATCCAGCCTCAGACACTTCTGGCTGTGTGGGGCTCATGGGGTAATGACAGCACGTACCTGGCAGAGTTGTTGTGAGGATCAATGCCCTTGGCACAGTGCCTGCAATATGGGAAGGGCTACATAAATGTTAGCTGTCAGTATCATTGTAGGTGCTTCCACCACTTCAGATTCCATCAGAAAGAGCTTACAATTAGTTTAGGGGGAACAATGATCACATCGTCTCTTTTGCAATTCTTCCCTGTGATTGCTAAGATCAGAATTTCACGGGTAACAGGAAGAGTCCTTTAGGAGGGCTGGGGCAGTGACTTTTAGTTCTAATATAAATACGCACACACACAAAGAGGCATCTTTCATGAACTGGAAGACCCCCTTCCAGGCAGGATGTCACTTAAAACAGTCCCAATGGGACTGAAAAGGCATTGATTAAGCACTTACTAGTCAATTAACGTTTATTAAGGGCCTACTCTGTGTGAGGCAGTGAAGTGATATTGGGAAAAGTGAAGGAACTTCCCCTCTACTGGGGGAGATACCCCCCAAAAAGATGCAGCTGCAGTAAGGAAAGGGATCAGAGGTGTGGGTGGGGGTGAGCTTGGTGCAGCAGGAGAGCCTGGGGGTTGGGTGGGTGAGAGGGATGGGCTCTGAGACCCACCCAAGAGGATCATGACCACAGCAGCTTTCTGGCTACAAAGTACATAATGTAGGCTACCTGACCATCACCTGGTTTCCTCATCCTACAAGCCCCTCCATCTTTCAGCTACAGGCATTTTCCCTGGCGGGCCCCAGGCCTGAAAGGCTCTTCCTCCTCATCCCTGCCTCATGACCCCTCGGCTTCCTTTAAGTTCCAACTAAAATATCCCCTTGTACAGGAAGCCTCCCCAGCCCCTCAACGCTCTTCATTCTGGGGTCTCCCCTCTGGTCATCATTTTCTACTTCTCTTGTACAGAGCTTGCTTTGTCTGTGCTGGTGTGCCTGTTGTCTCCCGTTACATCATGAGCTCTCTGAGGGAAGGAACTGGCCTCTTTTTATAACCCGGGGCTCAGCACAGTGCCTGGCATCCAGGAGGTGCTTAATAAATGTTTAGTGACTGAAGATGCTAGCTCAGTTTGGTAACTGAGTTACCACAGATCGCACTGCTAGTAAGTAGCACAGCCAGGACTGGAGCCCAGGATCCTGAATTTAAGCCATTTTTATTTGGAGCAAATCATCCTCATTTTCTTCCCTGTTTCTTTTCCTGTAAAAAAATGAGTCATCGCTCTTCCTGGCCAAACTGCTGCACTGTCAAAGCTGAAGATGTATGACATGTATTGAAGAGAACAGCGTTATGCAGCCAGTGGGGGACTCAGTAAATAGTCACTGCAGATGATGGAGACAATGATGCTCATTTTTTTTCTTTAAAAAAAAAGTCACTTAAATGAAGAGAGGAAGTTTCTGTAAAGCTGTAAGGATTTGGGGGTCAGCTTTGATTCCAGCCAGCTCGAAACCAAGCCAGCATCCACTCTTTTTATGAATGGTCCGTTCCCACAGCTCTCATTCTCCAAAATATGCTGTTCTGATTGTCCTCTACCTTTTGCTGTTTAGCCGGCAATTATATTCCCATTAAAGAAGATGCCCCAGGAGATGCGAGGAAAAGTCTATCAGAACAAGAACCCAGGGATTGTGTGGTTTATTTTCAGCAAAGTAGATTTTTAGCTTTTAAAATTGAGCCCTCTTGTTACCTAGGGGAGAAAACTATTACCATCCTAGGAAAATCAAAGGGAGGGTCCTGCTTGGTAGTCAGCATGGATTTATCTGGATATTCTAATTGCAAAGTGAAGATGTATTAGGAACCACAAATATAATGGTAATAAATTGAAGAAAGAAAGGAAGGAAGGAAGGAAGGAAGGAAGGAAGGGCTTGCAATTGAATGCAAAACTGTGGTCTCTGAGATAAGGAGGAAATATGTTGATATCAGCCCGACCAAAGTTGGGTATGTCAGTTAACTGAAACACCAGAGGGGTCTCTAGAAGGCAAATCCTTTCAGAGAATTACAGCAGACGGGGCTGGGGCGGTGCAAGGCGCCTGGGCTGTCTGGGTCCCTCCCTTCCCTAGCCAGGGCCACAAAAGCACTTCATGCTAACAAGGCCAACGTTTGCCTTAAAAAAGCCAAATTTGCCTACGTGCCTCGCATAGGGACCAGAGTTGGGACCAAGACGTGGAACCAAAGGGCCCGAGGACGATCCTGAGCCCCTGACTCTGAAGGCGGATTCACGTTTGGGGCATCAGAAGCCGGGGCTCATCTTGTCTATTTTAACTCGGATCCTTTTGGCTGCTGTAGCCATAATGGCTTTTGTTTTCTTTGAATGGCTCAGCTTGCCTCATTGAGCCTCTGGACACTGTGGCTTGCTCTTCCGGGGCAGGAGGCCCGGGGAGCATGCCGGGAGGCAGACGGCTTCCTGTGTGGGGAGTCATGGGGCTGGCTGAGGGGAGGTGTTAGCTCCAGAACCTGGTCTACCCTAGGGGGAGGAGCCAACTCAAGAACCAATCAGCCCTGGTCATTCGGGCGAAGCTTGATGATGTCAGAAACCCTATAAGAGGGGAGAGGACAGCTTGAAGATTCTCTCTTTCCTTTTCCGGTTTGAGCCAGCGACAGTTACAACGACCGTTGCGGAGGCAGTTACGACAGTTGCATCGTCAGTTGCAGTTGCAGCTTCAGTTTCAGAGGCGGACACAGCTGAGGCAGGAGCTGCCAGCAGCAGAGCTGATCTACGGGAGGAAGCTGAACAAAGACTTCAGTCCAGTGGGTAATCTTATTGCCATCAAGGGGGAAACATGATTTTGCTTTACGCAATCATGTTTCTCTGTAGCCTCCTGGTTACTCTTTCAAGGCGTACTTATTGGGCCTGGAAGATTATGACCAACATATCAAAATGGGGTTGCTGGTTCATGGGTTGGTTACTGTTGAGCCTAAATAAATGTTTTGATTCTTCTGCCTTCTACTTTGAGAGTTTCTTCTATCCGGCGATTCCGAACCTTTCAGACATGTTTATGATCCTCTTTGAGATTATAAACTCGGCCCTCCTGATACATTTGGCGTCACGAACAGGATCGCTAGGTATAAGATCTCTATTTAGAAGCAGAACAATTCCAGAGGAAGAGATAAATATCCCAGGATGGGAGGATCCATTTTATTCCTCCCTAGCAAAAGAATTGGCTAAAAAAGCTGGACCCTGTGAAAACTGGGAACCAAGGCTACGGAAAGGAGATCCTAGGGATTTGGAAAAGTGTTTACGAGAAGTTGGGATTCAGTCAGGGGCATCACTATCTAGGCAAAGCTGGATAGTGTTATCAGCCTACCGTCTAGTATACGAAAGATTGAGATTAAGTGAAAGACATGGGGGCACTCCTACCCCACAGGAAAAAGGGAAATCTCAGATAGCAGAAGACCAAACTGACTCAAATGAGAACTTTTCTATTAATGTGGCTAAGAGCAACAGGAGACCAAAAAAGCCCAGAGTGCATTTCAACCCAGCCCAGAAAGAGCCGGCTGAGGCACAAAACACTACTGGGGTTCAGGATGTGCCTCACACAGAGAATAGGAGATGGTTAAATGATCAGACAAGGGCTCGACCCATACAAAGGAGGAAGACAGAAACCCGAGGTGAAGATTCAGTTACAAGGGAAATTCAGGAAGATTTCTCACCGCAAGAGGTCACAGATATTTTGAGTAGATTCAGCCAAAGAATAGGAGAACCATTGATATCTTGGATGGTAAGACTCAGTGATCAAGGGGCCGGTGGAATATCAGTAGATGGGACAGACTGCATGAGATTCATAGGTATCAGCCATGATCCTCTAGTTCAACAAGCTTTTAGGGAACATCATCAGCAAGGAGATGGTGATAGCAGGACTACTCTGTTGGCATTAGCCGCTGTGGGATGCAATAAGAGATATGATACTGATTCTATGTGGCCCACTGAGCACAGACCCTGGTATTCACTTAGAGATTGTATCATGAGACTAAAGGAGGAGGTAATGAAGACTGCCATTATGCTAGGAACTGCAGACAAATATTACAATGATCCAATGGGACTGTCTCATAGGAATTTAATAATTAGGACAGCTCCCCCTGCTTATAAACAACTAATTTTGAATTTATTGCTTGGAGAAGTAGGGAGCCGTCTTACAACAGTGATAAATAAGATTTTACAGTTATATGACTTAGGTGACTGGGGAAGGGATAGATCTCCTCGAGAGAGAAGAGTGTATAACCAGCAAACTTGGCGCCAAAGGAGAGTAACAAGGAAAGAAATGTTTACTACTTTATTGAGAGCAGGGGTAGGTTTTGAAATGATAGATGGAATTCCAACCAATGAATTATACAGAATGTATAGAGGACTTGATAACACGAGAGATAGGGAAATCAGAACTGCTCCTGCAAATGCTACAGATGTTGAACCTTCAAACCCAAGTGAATCATATGAAAGGGAATACTAGGGAACAGGCCGAGCCCCAGTCCAAATTAAGGAAATACACAGGCTGGATTGTAGACCTCACATTAACTTGACCATATATTGGAAAAATGGGTCAAGTACGGTAACTGAGGCATTAATAGATACTGGGGCCGAGGCCACCCTTATTTATGGAAATCCAGACAAATTCAGCCATGGAACTCCTATTACCATCACAGGACTAGGAGGGACTGAAATATCAGCCAGACAAGTTAAATTAATGATGAAAATTGGACAGTTGCCCAAGAAAGAATATAGTGTGGTTATTGTGCCTATTCCCGAATACATCATTGGAATAGACATATTGAAGGGTATGACCTTAAATTTACCTGAAGGGAAATACCAATTTGCTGTGAGGAAAATAGGCATTAATGCAGTCTTAGTGGGGAAAATCAAGATGGATCCAATCACTTTGCCCGAACCTTCTGAAGTAATTACTTTGAGGCAATATCGTGTGCCAGGTGGGCAAGATGAAATTGCCAACACTATAAGAGAATGTGTTGAGGCAGGAGTGTTAGTCCCTACAACTACTCAATGGAACAACCCTGTCTGGCCAGTCCGAAAATCAGATGGAACATGGAGGATGACAGTAGATTATAGACAGCTGAACAAAGTGACTCCTCCCTTGTATGCTGCTGTTCCAGACACGGTTACTTTAATAGAGAGAATACAAAAACATGAAGGGACTTGGTATGCAGTTATTGATTTGGCCAATGCCTTCTTTACAATCCCAATAGACCCCAAGCAATGGAATCAGTTTGCTTTTACTTGGCAAGGCCGACAGTATACATTTACACGCCTGCCGCAAGGATATATTCATAGCCCAACTATTTGCCACAGGATTGTAGCTGAACATTTGGATGAATTAAAGTTACCTGGTGTACAGCTTACACATTACATAGATGACATCATGATACAGGGAAAGAATATAAAGGAGGTGGAGGAGAGTTTAGCATTATTAATTGACCATATGAAAAGCAAAGGATGGGAAATCAACCCCGCAAAGGTTCAAGGGCCAGCTCAAACTGTAAAATTCTTGGGGATACAGTGGAATAGAGGACTGCGAGAAATTCTCCCACAAGCTCGACAAAAAATTCAGGATTTTCCCACCCCTACTAATAAGAAAGAGGCCCAAAAGTTCATAGGGCTATTTGGTTATTGGAGACACCACATCCCACATTTGGGACAGATTTTAAAACCCTTGTATAAAGTCACCAGAAAGAAATATGAATTTGACTGGGGACTTGAACAAAGTAGAGCTTTTGAGGAAGCAAAGGCTGCTATTCAATTAGCTCTAGACTTATGGCCTATGCAAAATGGGCCAGTGGAGTTACAAGTGACTGTACAAGATGACTATGCAAATTGGAGTCTGTGGCAAAAACAACAAAGCCGAAGTGTACCTTTAGGCTTTTGGTCAAGGAAACTACCCTCATCTGGAGTGCAATATACACCTTTTGAGAAGCAGCTGTTAGCTGCATATTGGGCTTTAGTAGAAACTGAGCAACTAACTCTGGGTCATGAAGTGGTATTAAGGCCTGGAATTCCAATTATGACTTGGGTAATGAGTACCCCAGCTTCTCACAGAATTGGACATGCACAAGAGGCAAGCATAATCAAATGGAAGTGGTATATTCAGAATAGGTCCAGAGCAGGCAAAAATGGAGTTTCTGCTCTACATGAATCTGTGGCGAACATTGATACTGAGAGCAATGAAAAGCCCCTTGAATCTAAGCAACAGATGGTACCATCCTTAGTGAAATGGAATAATGGATATGACGGACTAAATGAAGAACAGAAGAAACATGCTTGGTTTACTGATGGGACAGCAAAATATTTAGGACAGAAGAGACATTGGAAAGCAGTAGCCTATAACCCCTGTACAAGGAGAACTCTGGAAAGTTCTGGGATAGGTGGAAGTAGCCAATATGCTGAACTGATGGCAGTGCATCAGGCCATCAGAGCAGAGAAAGGAGGACAGTGTCATATATTTACTGACTCGTGGGCGGTAGCTAATGGATTAGCTACGTGGATGCCTATATGGAAGAATCAGAATTGGGAGATTCATGGCAAACAAGTTTGGGGTAAAGAGTTATGGGAAAATATATGGGACATGTCTTTGGTTACAGATCTGTCAGTTTTTCATGTTGATGCTCATGCAACCCTGACCACACCAGAACGTGAATACAATGCACATGCGGATCGACTAGCAAAGATTGCTACTGAATGTATTGTCCCTACTCCGACTCCAACTGATGACCCAGCCTTAGCAAGATGGGTCCACCAGACTGCTGGCCATTTAGGGGTCCAGGCCACCCATCGATGGGCACAGGATCGAGGTATCAGTATTTCTCATGCGTTGTTAAAACAAATAACAGAGGAGTGTTGTATATGCCAATTAGAAAAAGAACGAACTCTTCCTAGGATAGTTACTGGAGAAATAGCAAGGGGAAAAGTTCCAGCCCAAATTTGGCAGATAGATTATATTGGCCCACTACCCCAGGATAAAGGATGTAAATATGTATGTACGTGTGTTGACACCTATTCAGGTGTACTAGTGGCTTGTCCTTATAAAGACGCAACTCAGAAAAACACCTGTAAAACTCTAGATATTGTAAGTTTATATTATGGAACCCCAATGCAGATTCAAAGTGACAATGGGTCACATTTCAAGGGCAAAGAAGTGAAAAGATATTGTGTGTTGAATAATATAGAATGGATATATCATATTCCATATTACCCACAAGCATCTGGGCTAATTGAAAGAATGAATGGATTGTTGAAAGAACAGCTGAGAAAATTAAGCTCAAATAATTCATATCGACATTGGAAGGATAATTTGTCTATTGCCTTACGTAATTTGAATAATAGGCCCTTAGGGGGAAGTACACCTCTAGCCAGAATGATGACCCCAAATCTGCAGATCAGAGAACAGCAAACATGTGAGATCCAAAACATTGAATTTTGGACTGTGAGGGAAGATGTCCCACTACCAAGTCCAGGAACACCTGGTTCAGCAGGATATGATTTACATTGTATAGAGAATTTTAGGTTAAATAGGAAAGAGATAAGAAAAACCCCTACTGGAGTATGTATGAGAATCCCCAAGAATCATCTTGGACGGATATTACCTAAACCAGGATTAGCGGCTCAAGGAATACATGTATTGGCTGGAGTGATAGATTCTAATTATCAAAAAGAAATTGTTGTGACACTCCAGAATATGGGTAAAAAACCTGTACAATTTTGTAGAAATGATAGGATGGTTCAAGTCATTATTATCCCCTGTGAAAAAATACCCTTTGTGAAAACTGACCCTCCTCCCAAAATAACTACTAGAGGGGCAAAAGGGTCTTGCTCCATTGATAGAATAAAGTCAGGAGCTAAGGTATGGGTAAAACGGAAGCCAGATGATATTCCAAAGGCTGCAGAAGTTATAGCCCATGGGAAGGACAACACTGTAACAGTTGTCTATTCAGGGGAAAATAATTACCAAATCATACCCCTGAACCATATATTTTACCGTGAATAGGTTATAATAATAGATTCACAGACTATTCTTTTTGTCCTTTGTTTTGGCTAACCTTGTTGCTAGTTTTGTTTCCTTCAGGCTTAAGCACCCTGCACTTTCCGGTGACTGCCTAAGCATGTAGCATTCTTGGAATTCCTGCCAGCTCGTTAAAGAAATGACCTCTGGAATGGGACTTTTTGGGGGCAGGGCCATCTCTACATCCAATTTCAGCATGAAGAAGCTATGGAAAATGAGACCTTCACCCCTCACCCCAAGATTTTGAGCCCCAATCGTTCAAGGGGGGTGGAAATGATGATAGTGTTCTGTTTACTTATTTTGTGTTATCCTTGCTGTGTTGTTTTATTGTTATGATATTATTGATCCTATGTAATGGATACAAGGATTTAGGGGTGGACATTTGAATTATTAATAATTATTTTGGGGATGATTGATTGAAGAGATTATCTTGCTGGGACCTAGGGGTGGATCGCATTTGAATCGTTAAACCAATGTTTAGGAATGTCACCAAATGATATGTTTTGCTTTATAATGAATGATATGTTTTAGTTTCCTTTGTAATTGAATCACAATGTATGTTCTAGGATACATGGCTGATTAGATTATGTATCCTATAACAAGGGGTGGAATGTAGCCATAATGGCTTTTGTTTTCTTTGAATGGCTCAGCTTGCCTCATTGAGCCTCTGGACACTGTGGCTTGCTCTTCCGGGGCAGGAGGCCCGGGGAGCATGCCGGGAGGCAGACGGCTTCCTGTGTGGGGAGTCATGGGGCTGGCTGAGGGGAGGTGTTAGCTCCAGAACCTGGTCTACCCTAGGGGGAGGAGCCAACTCAAGAACCAATCAGCCCTGGTCATTCGGGCGAAGCTTGATGATGTCAGAAACCCTATAAGAGGGGAGAGGACAGCTTGAAGATTCTCTCTTTCCTTTTCCGGTTTGAGCCAGCGACAGTTACAACGACCGTTGCGGAGGCAGTTACGACAGTTGCATCGTCAGTTGCAGTTGCAGCTTCAGTTTCAGAGGCGGACACAGCTGAGGCAGGAGCTGCCAGCAGCAGAGCTGATCTACGGGAGGAAGCTGAACAAAGACTTCAGTCCAGTGGGTAATCTTATTGCCATCAAGGGGGAAACATGATTTTGCTTTACGCAATCATGTTTCTCTGTAGCCTCCTGGTTACTCTTTCAAGGCGTACTTATTGGGCCTGGAAGATTATGACCAACATATCAAAATGGGGTTGCTGGTTCATGGGTTGGTTACTGTTGAGCCTAAATAAATGTTTTGATTCTTCTGCCTTCTACTTTGAGAGTTTCTTCTATCCGGCGATTCCGAACCTTTCAGACATGTTTATGATCCTCTTTGAGATTATAAACTCGGCCCTCCTGATACAGCTGCTTGCGTTCTGGATGAGAAATAAATGGTTTACCAAGATCAACAACGGAGAATGTGGACACGCATCACTGCCATTGCTCTGGGATCTGTGATGCTGAATCTCATAGGAGACGGGCGCAAGTCTGTTAGCAATTAAGATCATAAAAAGGGAACCTCTCTGATTAGAAATGTCTATTCTTTGTAAGAAAATGGCCTCTTTTGGAACTGACAACTTGCTCATTTCATCAGAACAACATCAGTATTTTAGAGCAGATCAGATGTACAACTCGAGTTAGGGGCCTTTTGGGTGTTTTTGTTTATCAAATCTTGAGCAATTTCCTCAAGTGTCTGAATTTCAAACATGGAGACAAAATAATCTTTTCTGTAAACATACTATCATAGGCTTCCGGCTCCAACTGAAAAATGAAACCCGTACCTTTGTTCAAAATTCTTTGCACAAGCAAACCCTCCTCATTTTTTGAGCCCTGAATACTAACATCTATCATTCAACAACACAATTTTTTACTGAAAAATGATACCACTTAGAAATGTGACTGCTCCTTCTGAGTCATTCTTGACTTGGTTTTGCTTAAGACAGGAAAAAATAGGTGTTTCAGAGCCATCTCCTACATTGGTGACTCGGGTCTCTGAAGCTGGATGACTCACACTCTGGCCAAGAGATGATGAACCTGAGGATGGGCCTTCATCTCCCAACAGCTGCAGGAGCTATGCATCCTTGGCAGGCAGGGCTCACCACTGGGCTGCACAAAAGTGTGTGCTTTCAGTGCTGCAACTGTTGGCTTCTTAGAGGTCTCTATTATTCAGCGAGCCATTGAGAGCTATATGCCATTGATTGAGTTGCTGGCAGCTGTTCAGCATCAAATGTGCTCTGGGGCCTCCATAGCCCCTCTCCCAGAACACCACTGTGAAGCAACTCTTGGAGGCAACCTTGGGAGAGTCTCATGTCCACTGCTGAAGGAGAATGGGACCCAGAGAAACGTCCAGATGAGGAGCACTAGCTCCCCACATTAAGGCTGCGCCTCCACACACATACCTGGTTGGGTGACTGCTGACCTCCCAGTCTTCTGACACCTTCCTTCCCTCCACAAACTCTAAGGTCCAGGGGCACTGGCCTTCTTGCTGGTTCTCGCACAACACACTCATCTCCTCTGTGGGCATTTTCACAGGCCATTCCCCTTGGGTGGAATGCTTGGCCGCCTTGGCCCTGCCAGGCTTCCTTCAGGTTCTGGTGAGAATCCTCCTTCCTAATCCCTTTACTTCCAGGGCCCTCCCTTTGCTGATTATCTCCACCTATTCCTGGACATGTTTCACTCTCATATAGTTGTCCGCAAGTTGTGAGCTCCTTGCGGCAGGGACTGTCTTTGCCTTTCTCATGATCCTGAGTGCTTAGCACAGTGCCTGGCACACAGCAGGCACTTAATAAATGCTTGTTGATGAGACTTGTCTTGCTGTGACTTACCCCTTGGTGAGGGTGAAGGAACTTGAAGAACAACTCTCCACATTCCAGGCTGGTAGGGACAGGGGAGGAGCATCCTAAAGGACACTGGAGCAAGGCTTCATTGAGAAGGATTGGAGAGGGAGGAGAGGAACTTTGACTCTGGTCAGGAGGTGAGAGTGAAAGGTTAGCCAGGGGAGAAAGGCTGCTTCAGACCCATGGGAGGCTCTTCCTGCAGGGGAGGGAGCAGGGTGCCGTCCTACCCAGGACCCACAGAAGGACACGACCAAGCCTGAGATTGCCCAGGAAGTGGCAAAAGGAGAGGAGTAGCCATGCTTGGTCACTGCCTTCCAGGAGGTGGTGAGGCAGCCACGGGGTAACCTGAGCCCCAGAAAAGAGGCCCGGTGACTTCCTGGGGCTTGCATCTGAGACAACAGAGGAACCCTTAACAATAACTCATTTCTGGGGATCACGTGGGCCCAAATGATCCTACAGACCACAGGGCCACAAAGTTGTATTTTCTTCAGTGTTGTCTGTTGAAAACAAGGGAGCCAAAAAGGAAAAGCTCATGTGGGAAGTGGAAACTGGCAAAGAAGGTGGTGTCTGAGAAGGGTATCTGGTATCTGGACCACAACCTAAAATGCAGGGATGACAGGTTCCTGGCCAGAGATGGCGTGTACCTAACAAAGGCTGGTCTGAATAATTTGCCAGGTGCCTTATAAATCTCATCAAAAGGGCTTTAAACCAAAAGGGATGGAGGAGGGAGAAACTGCCTATGTGTGCGTGTATTCATTCATTCAATAAACACTGAATAAAGGCCTACTATGTGCCATGCAATATGCTAAGTGCTGGGGATACAAAAAGAGGCGAGAGGTGGTCCCTGATCTCCAGGAGCTTGCCATCATAGCTATATCTAGACCCACACACATAAACACATCCACACATATATGTGCGTGTATACACACACACACACACACACAGACACACAGTTACCAAGCTAGTCACGCAGAAAATACCTAAATGGAAGAATCACGAATACTCCTAAGTTCAGAGGTCAGACCCTTCCAGACACACGTGCCCCAAGTGCAGGCGATGAGGTCCTAAGACAAAGAGGCAAATGGGACCTCCCGGCATCCCTGACTCTTGGCGGGATGGAGCCCATGACTGGCCTGGCTCAGCATGGACAGACTTTATTCTGAAGAAATAGGACAAAGAGGGGTGGGCTGTACTGTGGATCAAGGAGGCATTCTCAAGTGGAGAACTCCAGGAACCAGAGGGAAAAGTCATGATGGAGACCAGAGGTGTTGAAGCCCAGCCTGGGGCCTGGACCAGATTAAGCTCTGGTCCAGATCTAAGTCATCAGAGCCTACAGGGCCCATTGAAGTCTACGAGCTTCTCATGGATGTTTCTGCCCCTGAGAAACTGGCATTTGAAGCTCTGG